>NC_139230.1:137346996-137758852 GCF_977018435.1 Lepisma saccharinum
ATGATAGATATTTTAATTTTACTCAAAAAACTAGAAATATCACAGCCTGGTTTCGAAGTAAAAAGAAAATCCAGGAGTTGGTTGTTGAATGCAGATCTAATCGGCTTTTGGTCATTAGACATCTTCATTTGTTTGGAAGTAGAAGCTTCAGTTTCAGGATGATCAATTTTTCTTTTCAATGTTCCATGTCCGGTTGATGCCTTGCAAATTTTCAGGTGTTTACTTAAGTTAGCAATGCTAATTATTTTTCCACATTGAGGACAAGGCTTAGTAGGTAAGAAACGATTTATTGTTGAACCTGTTTCGCTACATCTTGCACTATGCTTTCAAATATTAGTTTTGGAGATTGATTCCCACAAATAGCACATTCGATGAAATTGGTAGATGACATTTTTTTTAATATGCTTTTCTAGAAAAAACGCAAACCCAAAAAATTAAGTAAATAACAATAAGACGCACAATCGACTCAAAATTCAATGAGATAATTACAATAATTGATAGAATGTAACTTAAAAAAGCAATAGTTATATTTATAATAGAATTTTTCAGCTCAGGTATTTATATATAAATTTTCTCGGGAAAATACAAAAAAACAAAACGCACAATTAAGACAAAATTCAATCTATGTGAAAAACCACTTAAATCACCTTCAAAATATTTGTACTTAGCATAGAAAAATAATTAATAATTACGATAAAATTTTTAGCTACGTTATTTATATAGAATTTTTCCGAAGACAACAAATAACATCCAATCACATCAAAACTAAATCTGATCAAAATTACTATAAAAAAACACTTGAAACACTTTTAAACTTGAAATAATAAATAGTATGTAGTTTTAAAATAAGTTAAAAACTTAGCTTTTATCAAAAAATAAGGAGCACTGCAACAACACCTCCGTACTCTTCAACTACTCTTACAATACTGACTAATCTGTAATGCGAAAACTCTTTAAGTAGCCTAAGCGCAAAACCATGTTGAAAAACAGAAGACACCACGTCAGATACAAGTCATCATAAGATTACGTAATAACCTGTTTGCATAAACATGATGCAACAAGTTAACTTCTGTGCCATTGTAATGTTGAGTAATGTTATGTAATAAACTGTTGCATAAGCATGATGCAATAGTTTACCCTTATAAAAATACAATAAAGGGAGATTAATAGAGGGGCATCACAATATTATGTAATCTTACGTAATTTAACTCGTAAGAAATCATGACACTCGTACCAAGAACGAGATGAAAAAATCACAGAATTGCAATAGTATAAAATCAACAAAAACATCATCAAAATACGTTTACCACTGTGGTTAAATTAATAAAAACAATAGACCTCGACACTCGTACCAAGTACGAGATGAAAAAATCACAGATTTGCAATAGTATAAAATCGACAAAAACATCATCAAAATAGGTTTACCATTCTGCTTAAATTAATAAAAATAATAGGCCTCGTACCAAGTATTATTTTGAACATATCTGATTATACTACAGGTTAATTTAATAAAAACAATAGGCCACGTACCATGTATGAGGTAAAAATCACAAAGTTGCAATAGGTGTGCATAGGTGTGCGTGGGTGTAGGTGTGGGTGTGCGTGGGTGTGCGTGGGTGTAGGTGTAGGTGTAGGTGTGGGTGGGTGTGGGTGTGGGTGTGCGTGAGTGTGCGTGGGTGTAGGTGTAGGTGTGCGTGAGTGTGCGTGGGTGTGGGTGGGTGTAGGTGTTACATACTTTAACTCGTAAGAAATTATGACACTCGTACGTAGTACGAGATGAAAAATCACAGATTTGCAATAGTATAAAATCGACAAAAACATCTACAAAACAGGTTTTCTATTGTGCTTAAATTAATAAAAATAATAGGCCTTGTACCAAGTATTGGTTTGAACGTATCTGATTATACTACTTCTTGGTAAAGCTATGGGTGTCAAATTAGGCTGAATACTTACAATGGCCCTTCATTGTAGTGGGCTTTCACGAACATTGCGAGTCTGAGCCCCTTTCAGTTCAGCGTTTTCGTAACAAGGACGGTGTAAGATAATTTTACTCGTAGGCCACGAAGAACAGTTGTGAGAGGATTTAATACAGCCCTTATTGATTGATTTGATTTATTTTACTTCGCTTTTCTGCCACTTACGGCTAATCGCAAAGATGAGAATGGGTGATGATATGATAAAATTGATGAAGGGATACTTACGAACACCTATTCCCGGGCCGGAATTTGAATCCGGGACCCCTGGCGTCGTGGCACGCTATGCAATACAGCACTTATGTTCGATAGTTGTGCAAGAGCGTGTGTTCCGTGAGTGTTATTTAATATTGTTGCGCCGGCCCCCATGGTGGAGTGGTTAGCATATCGCGTTACGACGCTAGGGGTCCCGGATTCGAATCTCGGCCTGGACATAGATGTTTATGAATGCCCATTCATCAATTTCATTATCATCACTCATTCCCATCTTCGCAATTAGCCAAAAGTGACAGAAAAGCGAATTAAAATAAAGCAAAACAAATCAAATTATTAATGTCGCTCTCAAAACCTAATAGTAGTAGTACAGGCAGCAACGGTAAAATATTACGTTCACAAGACAGAAATCTTATTTTTGAAGCAGTGGCAGGGATTGGGTTCCAAAACCGGGGGGCAAAGAAAATATATTTCCCTTTGTAGATAAGGTTTAGCATAGTGTGGGCACCAAAGTGGCGAAAAGTGGGCGGGCAACTGCCCCCCTCGGCCCTCCGCTAATCGCCGCCACTGTTTTGAAATGTATTCTTACTTCAAGGAATTGGCGTCGGAAGAAGTGCGTGCCGAAAGTGTTTTCTCATAGTCGAGAACTTACGGCTAAAACGTGTGGTGTATGGTGCATACTGTGTTGCGTATTATAAAACAGGTTAAAGTATCTACCACAGAAATCGGTGAATCCGTCTTCAAATCTCCTGGGGAAACATGCCAGAAATCAGAAACGAGAGCGATGATGATGGCCTTGCAGTTCCTTTACAATAAATAAAATACATTTAAACTTCTTTCAGGTAAAAGTTTCTCTTATATGCTACAGTGCTATGACATGATACAATCCTGTGTAGAATTCTTTACTATATATTTCATTGTACTCATATATCACGTGCATACATTATAGTATATAAAAAGTTTAATATTGGACACAACGAATTCTTTGTGTTTCTCTTCCGCTAGCAGCTGGTTTGGCAACAGCGCGACAGCACTGGCTGCGTATTGGCTGAACTCATGTTCGTTCTAAAAGCGTACGCCGTGGGTGTCCCACTTAAAAGTGGTACGCCTAACATTCATTCTGGCGTTCACAAATAAATGGGTGGAATCAGATTAATGTAGTTGCCTACACTGAAATATCGCATTACTTGAAGTCACACGTAATTGTTGAGTTGCGTTCAACAGTTTAAAAGTGATTGTTTGCGGAGATTGTTGTGCAAAAGTTTGCGGAGATTGTTGTGCAAAAGTTTGCGGAGAAATGGTGCAGTTTGCAATTGAACACCGGATAGATATTGTTGAATTTTACATAAAGACAGGGTCCATTAAAGAGACTAAAGAAATGTTTGTGGCGAAATACGTCTGTATGAAGCCTCCCACAACCAATGCAATTCAAAAGATGTGTAACAAATGGAGGACTACAGGATCCGTTAGTAATGTTTTGAAGAAGAAGCATCCCACAGTGAAGACCCCGGTGGTAATGGACAGAATTCGCAGTAACATATTGAGAAGCCCCAAGAAATCGATACGAAGATTATCTCAACAAGTTGGTGTATCCCGCACAACATGCCATCGTGTACTAAAAGAGCTCCATTTCCGACCATTTCGTGTGAGCGTAGTGCATGAATTGAAAGAACCAGACAAAGATAAACGAGTTACTTATTGCAACTGGATGTTATCTTCGATTGCTGATGGTTACTTGGATCCTATGCTCTTCTTCATGACAGATGAAGCTTGGTTTCATCTTTCTGGTTACATCAACTCACAGAATTGTAGATTTTGGTCACAGGATAACCCACACGTCGTGCATGAGGAACCTCTTCACCCAGAGAAGATAGGCGTTTGGTGTGCAGTGTCGGGAACACGCATTATCGGACCAATTTTCTTTGAAGAGACTATCAACAGCGAAAGATATCTGCAGATATTTGAGTCGTTCTATGCACAGTTAACAGAAAATGAAAAAAGACACGGCGTCTTTCAACAAGATGGTGCCACTGCCCACACCTCTAACCAGAGTATGGCCCGTATAAGTGAAGTGTTTCCCGAAAACAGGCTTGTCAGCAAAAACCTTTGGCCTCCGCGATCCCCGGACTTCACATCTTGTGATTTTTATTTATGGGGAGCTCTGAAAGGAAAAGTGTACGCTAATAACCCTCATACGATAGACCAACTGAAAGAGAACATCACAAACGAGATAAATAACATCTCCCCTGAAGAATTACGACGTGTTTCTCAGAACATTGTACTACGAGCGCAGCGATGCCTGGATGCTGGTGGATGGCACTTTCAGCATTTGTTATAAACCAGACAGTTTTACAGTTTTACACAGTAAGTGTACCTAACCTAACATAAGATGTGAAAATGTAATTATATGATGACACATGTCTTGAAACTCTGCAGTATTTACATATGAAAAAACAATTCAACTAGTATGAAAAGCAGTCAGTGAATCGTACCACTTTTAAGTGGGACACCCGTTAGATGCAACTAAAGGTACAATTTGTAAAATCATTAAATCTGTACTTTAAAAATATACTTGGAAACAAACATTTCTTCTAAAATTAGATGAATAAAGTGTGAAATTTTAATAGTCAATAGGTCCACCTTTAAGATTCAAGCACATTGCACACGTTTTCTCATGCTGCGGACCAATTTCTGGCATTCTTGGGGCGTAATCTCATTCCATACTTCGGAGATCTGTTCACGAAGTTTCTGGACATTCTTTTGCTGACGTCTGGCTACACGAAAACCAATGGTATTCCATAGGTTTTCTATAGGATTCAGGTCCGGACTTCTTGTCGGCCAAGGCTACAAAGGGATTTTCCTCGCTTGAATCCAAGCCATTGTTGCTGCTAACGTGCGGCAAGTCTCGCGATAATCCGGTTCTCGCGTAGAGATGTTACCCTGGGGCGGCCGCAACGTGGTTTATTAACCACTGTACCTTGCTGCTTGAATTTGTTTATTGTGTTCGCCAGGCAGGTTTTACTCACATTCAATGCGACTGAAATTTCTCTATGAGACCTATTGCATCTGTACATACCAATTATTTGCCATTTTAAGGCCACGAGCACAGATTTTTCCCTATTATCACGTAGCTTGCGATTCAAACAACCTGTTTATTATCAAGCGTAACGAAAACACGTTTGGACTTGCACAATGCTGCTACTCGAGATATGTCTTTCTGGGCCATCTATTGACACACATTTCAACTAATGACTGATAAAATTGTTCACTCAAGCGTAGTCGCTGATGAAGATATTGTTATCTGAAGATCTCTCAGTTTTCGCATTTTTTTTTAATTTGCGAATTTTAGAAAAAAATGTCTTTGGATGTTTTTAGCGCCGAAACCTTCGTTCATGTTCCACAATACTGGAAAAAATTCAGTACTGTCATAACAACGTCGGTTACGTGTATACACATTCATCTGTACTTCGAAATGCTGGATTTTTCAGTTAAGAAATTTGATTTTCCACTTTCGTATCTCAAGAACTACAAGACGTATTCCAATATTTTTTCGGCAATATATGCCTCACACACTATATTACTTCCGTACAATTTCACTCCATATTTGTACCAAAAACTTTCGGTCAGGATTCATTTATATTAAAAAGTTGGTGGTCTTAAACTTTTGGTATGGACTGTAGTTCTCAAGTAAGTGTAACGTGAAGTTGAGCTTGAGATACAACGGCTGAGATGAATCTCAGCAGTTCATTCATGTTTCTATCGGAGGAAAATATCAAGAATGAACAAGGAAGGTGATTAAGTGCAACTTTTATTATGTAGAACTACTACTCAGCAACAGTTCCGATGTACGTACACTGTCACAAACGTCTGGTTAATCAGTGTACTTCGTTACGACCTAGCCTTATTTGATAAATTTGATAAAAACAATAATAATATTAAGGGGGGAACCCCCGAATGTATCCTAACCTCCACCCGCATACATTCGAGGGTATGCGCATGTCCCAGTGCCTCTGATATAAACTGGGACGGCAGTTGCTCGTATTACGGTTCACCCATTATTGTTGCACACACTACCTTTATTTAAATTATCCTTTACTACAGTACACATATATATATATAAAACAAATATAAGAAGAGAAAGAAAAATATATATATATATATATATATATATATATATATATATATAAGACACATACATATACATGGTTCCCAATACAGTGATTTGATTATTATATGTAAATTACAAGTCACAAATTACACATTACAGTATTGTTAGTGGTCTTCACAGATACCAGCACATAGTTATATTTTAGTATAATTGTGTCATTTTTATTTAGTTATGTTTATTTTATTTCTTTTCACATTCTTTTTCTTGTTTTATGTATGCACTGTGATCCGGATTCCGGACCTGCGGAATCTATAGTATGTTTAATCCATGCCGCAAGACGAACCGCCAAGGACAGATCGCAATAGGTTGAGGACCTTTAGTTATTTGAATTTATTGTTTGGGAGATTGCTCACCCCAGAGGCTAGGTGTTCTTATCCCTGTCGGTTCGTCCTACTCCTCCTATTTCAGTCCATGACTTATGTAGCTTGAGTTGCGTTTGAAATATTTTAAAGTTAATATTAATTGTACAAAAGAGTAAATAAGGTATGACAATAAAATAAAATAAAAAATAAAATAAAACAATACTGAAATGCTAAGTTGTCGATCAAAATGGGTACACTCTGATCTTCATTATATGACATACAGTGAATTAAGTTGGTTTTTTTTTGGTTTTTTTTGAATTTGTTAGAATTTGAATAAAAATAATTTAAATGAATAATAATATAGTGCTTGTTTAATTTGATGTTAATTAGTTTGGGGTTTAGATTAGACATTGGAATGCCAATGCCACCGGGTGCTGGAATACCAGCATACCATATTTCTTTAAATTTTCATTTTTATTTTATTTAATTACTATATATTTTAACCTGGCTTCCGCCACTCTCAACAAATAATCTTTGTGCTTTTCCCCTAGCATCCGAACAGGACGAATTCTTCTTCTTTCTGCGGCTTCCCTTCTTCCAGTTGATACCACGTAGTGCCTTCTTCTTGATACAGTTCGTGGTGCCTCATTGTTCTTCATCATTCTCTTCCTCCTGCTCGAGGGCCGGGGTGATCCTTTGCCTTTGTATTCTCGCACTTCTCCTAGGTTCTTCCGGTGTTTGTTGGCTGTTTGTGGGGGCCGTGTTACGGTGTCGTGTGTTGAATTTCTTCTTTTCTTCTTTTGAGACTTCGTCAGCCAAGATCTTCAGATTTTGAATTTGCTGCTCGCATAGAAGTGTTCTAATATCAAACGTAGGAAGTTCTCTTCGCAAAGTTTTGATCCTGTCAGTTGTTTCCGGGCAGAAGAAGACTCTATGCTCGGGAGAATCCTCCGTAGCTCCGCAGTAGGTACATTTCGGTTCCAGGGCACTGCCAATTCGGTGAAGATATTTGCCATACGGTCCATGTCCTGTTAGAAGATGCAACAGGCCCCCTGTATGAAATATTTTTGTCTGTGTACTGCTTCGGACATCCGGTATAAATGTATATGTCCGTCTCCCATTTTCGGCATTGTTCCATTCCTCTTGCCATCTGTCCAACAGGGATTTTCTCATTTCATGCAGGGTTGGGGAGAAGTTTCCTATACAGGAGATCATTTTGTCTTCATTTCCTTTCTTAAAAAAGTATCTACCCGCCCTCCATTTTATTTCTAAATCTAAAGGGAGATGTCCAGTCAGGGTTAGCAATGCTTCTGTGGAAGTTGTTCCAAACGCGCCTGTTGTTCTTAGCAATATTCTTCGTTGAGAAGCCCTGAGAACTCTGACGTTCTTTTTCAAAGCTAGACTCTCAAACCAGGTAGAGGCTGCGTAAGTCACAATGGAGTAGTATATTGCTCGGATATATGCTTCGATTGTGCTTGGTTTCATGCCAAACTGTTGGGATGCCACTCTGGTGAGTTTACCCATCGCCATTTCCGCCTTTGCTGTAATGTTTTTGATATGTTCTCCGAATTTTATACCCTCTCCCATGGTCACGCCGAGGTATTTAAAGTTGACCGATCTCTGTATAGCTGATCCCAGTATCCTAATGGATGGATTCCTGCTGGTGCTAAGATGGCCTTTAGCGATAAGATATTTAGTCTTCTCTGCCGACAGTTCTAGTTTAGCGTCTCTGCACCAGTCTCCCAAGGTTTTTAAAGCATTGTTTGCCTTGCGTTCCACCTTAGCTCTAGAGTCGTCAGCGCAGACCAGGACGATATCATCCGCGTAGGCTATAATTCTGACCACGTCCGGATTCTCACCCAGGGTACGAAGACAAGGTTCTAAGTTGATATTCCACAGGTGAGGACCCAACACTGAGCCCTGTGGGCATCCCTTCGTCTTGGTTTTTGTTAGTTTGTTATCGCCTATCCTCAGGGAGACCCTGCGATTTCTAAAATAGTCCTCCAAAATTTGAAACAGTGTGCCTGGACAATTTATTTTCTTTAAAGTCTGAAACAGGTTAGGCCACCAGAGGTTGTCAAAGGCGCCGCTGATATCAGCGAAAATAGCTACAACTATTTTCTTGTTTGATCTTGTAACTTCCTCCTTCAGGGCGTTTATTGCATCTTCCGTCGATCGGCCCTTTGTGAAACCGAACTGGCTACCTGTGTTGCCACACATGGTTAGAAAGTCTTGCAATCTTTTGTTTAACATTTTCTCGAATAATTTCCCTATAGTATTGAGGAGGCAGATGGGCCTATACGACTTCAAACTTTTCTCGTCGTTCTTGGTTTCCTTTTTAATTACGGCAAGTTTTCCCTCTTTCCATGATGCAGGGAATTCCTTGCGAATCAAACACAAATTAAACAGGGCCGTTATGAAGTTAATTGTTTCGGGGGCGGATAGTTTAAGAATTTCTGCAGGAATTCCGTCTGGCCCTGGTGCTTTACCATTTTTCATAGTTGCCAATTCTCCAATGACCTCCTCCGGCTCGAACGGTACAATGGGTATGGAATTTGGACATTGTCTGCAGCTTGTTCTAACCTCCTTGTTCTTTTCGTTGTCGGTTTCCTCCTCGTCATCCGGCAGCAATCCATGTAGTAGCAATTCTCCTGTCTCCTTCATGTCTCTTGTAAAAGAGCCATCCGGTTTTCTTAGTGTTGTAATACTTTCTTCTACTTTTATTTTATTTGTCATTATTTTATAGGGTAATCCCCACTTGTCCCGTTCCAGGTTGTTTTTTACGAACTTGCACCAGTTTTTGTATTCAAAATCCTTCAGCTCCGCTGCGTAGCGGGCTTTATCCCTGCGATATGCCTCTAAATATACTCCTCTGTTGTGAATATTTGTTTTCTGGTATTGCCTTCTGGAGTTTCGCATTTTGGCTCTAAGCTTGGTGAGATTTGTAGACCAGGGTTTTTTCCGGGTATTGTGTAATCTTCTCGGTGTTGAAGCCGCTATTCCGACCTGAAGATTTTTTGTTAGAATTTTCGCCCATTCATCTGTACTCTTCCATGGTCCGGGATTTTTTGGTAAGTTGATGTTAGCGAGTAAGATCTCCTTATCGGTCTTATTCCAATTGTACGCCGGAGCTGGTTGGTCAATTTCTGCTTGTGGTGATTCTAATCTCACATTGAAGGAGATCACATTATGATCACTGGTTGTGATCATATCATGCACCATCCAATTTTCTATTAATTTCGACATTCTGTTATTTGTCAATGTTAAGTCAATATTGCTACTTGCTCCCGCTCGTCCTCTATATGTAGGTGGATTTCCCTGAATATTTTCTATTATTAAATTTAGTTCTGCTATTAAATTCATCATTTTTTCTCCATTATTATTTATTTTCTTTCCAAACCATAGGGGAGAGGAAGCGTTGCTGTCCAGTGTTAAGAGCAGTTTTTGATTTGGATACGCTAGGCAGGCATTCCTGATTCGGGCAGTATACACTTCAATATTGTGGCTGTATTGGCAGTAGCAATTTACTATTATAAAATTTAGTTTGCCATGATTTACTTCTATACAATTTATATGCGTGTCGGAAAAGTGTGCAATTTTCAAAATGGTTGTAGCCTTGTTAAGTGACACTATTGCAGATTTCGTATTTTGGTCTTGATTGTATATTACCCTTGCTCCAATAGGGGCATGGATCATCTTCCCGTTTAGGAAATATGGCTCCTGGAGTAATAGCATGTCCACATTATTGTTTCTAGCGTATGTAAAGATTTCTTCAGTCGCTAACACCGCACCGTTCAGGTTTACCTGCAGCATCTTCAGTTTGTTTTCGTGTTCCTTAATTAATGACGTACTACCGAGGTCCATAAAGGCCATGGGTTCGCCGAATTCTGTACAACTCTTCCATGACTCCTAGCAAAATCTGCATATACTTCTTCCAAATTTAATTCTAGGTCTCGTCGTCCAAATGCTATTTTTAATAATTCATGCAGTTTATCAGGGTCCACCGGGATATTGCTGCATCTTAGGAGCATTTTGTCCACGACTTCCGGATGCGGGAAGGCAATCTGCTTTCCTCCATCTTGTTTCAGACGGACGAGCAGGCGGAGAGCGGTTATTAGATTTTCCTTTTCTTCAAGTCGACTTAATTGGAGATTTAGTTCGAACTTTTGATATATTCGGGTGGGATCAATCGGGGAAATTGGGAGATCCGGTGGGTCCGGGTTCTTTATTTCCATCATAATAGGCTTTGTGAAGTTTGGGTACCTTACTTTTGTATCTTCTTCGGGTTGAAGGGAATCTGGGTTATGTGACGTTCGAAGTTGGATATTGTCGGGTTTGTTTCCAGTTGGTGATTTAGATTTTGGACAGAAGGGAGTTGCTTCCGGGTTCATTGTTGAATTCGAATGGACTTCTGGTGTGTCTGGTGGGGAGGGGGGTTGAAGGAGGTACATATGTGTCTCCATTTGAGAGTCTGTGGGGAAATGGACATAGCTATCTGGTGTGTCTGGTGGGGAGGGGGGTTGGAGGGGGTGGATATGTGTCTCCATTTGGGAGTCTGTGGGGAAATGGTCATAGCTATCTGGCGTGTCTGGTGGGGAGGGGGGTTGAAGGGGGTGGATATGTGTCTCCATTTGGGAGTCTGTGGGGAAATGGTCATAGCTATCTGGCGTGTCTGGTGGGGAGGGGGGTTGAAGGGGGTGGATATGTGTCTCCATTTGGGAGTCTGTGGGGAAATTGTCATAGCTATCTGGCGTGTCTGGTGGGGAGGGGGATTGAAGGGGGTGGATATGTGTCTCCATTTGGGAGTCTGTGGGGAAATGGTCATAGCTATCCGGGGATCCTAGACAAGTCATTGACGAGGCAATCGAGGGTGTTTCTGGAGGGGTGGGTGGTGGTGAGGGGAGAATTGACTCAGGGGGCGAGGCTGGATCGACTAGACACGTGGATCCCTTAAAGGGAGGTGGAACAACAAAAGCACATAATTTCAGACCAGGGATTTTTTCGCTCAATAAAGGTTGGTAATGAACAGTAGGAGAGCCCCGCATCATGGAGGTGGGAAAAAGAAGGAAGAAGTTAATGTATTGGTAGGTTGGGGGGGAGGATATTTCGCCTATTGGGTTTGAGTTAGACAGTTGAAGTGAGAGCGGGATTCTAAACGTATGATTTATTATATTCCTAAGTTCTTGTCTTATTCGGAGTTCGTAGGCCGCCGCTCTTGCCGCATTTCGACGTCGGCGGCTGGGGGTGTTTTTGCTTTTTCTTCTATTATTATCATTACGCTCCATAGTTCGTTTTTTCGATCAGCCTTTGTAAAAAGAACTTCATTGTCGGGCATTCCTTAGGATTTTCGTTGCAGTTTCTTTTTCTTTTAGTGCAGGGTATACATATCCTTTGCTGTCCCTCCCTCCTGCATTGTTCCCTCTCGTGTCCCACCTCACCACACCTGTCGCAGCACCTCTCCCCCCTGCAATGCCTTGCAACATGTCCATAGTCCCTGCACGTTGCGCAGGTTGGGACTACAAGGTAGTCCTTAATGGACAAGGACACGTATGCAAGGTGGATTTTGTCTAAGGTAAGTATTAATTTTCTGATTTTGGGGTCCAGTTCATACACCCTGTGCGAAACAGTCTTATTTCGTGGGCCGGTTTTGAATCTGAATTTGAATTTTTCTTGAAATTCCTGGTATGGCATCCCTAGTTTGCTTTCAATTTCATTGAGCACATAAAATTCTTCTGTGATGCTCGCTTCCTCCTTGCTTGTAGGAACGTCATACATAATCATCAAGGGATTACGTTTTTTAGGGAGTTCCGCGTTTAGGTGTTTGTTCTTAAGATTTGGGTTTTTTAAAAATTTTTCTACATCTTCCTTTGTGGATGTTTCAATAATTAGGGTTTTGGGGGTTGATCTCATGGCCTTTATCCTTACTCCCTCCCTAACTGGATCCACAGAGGCAGTAAAGTTGTCCCAGATTGCTCTGGTGTTTTGATTATCCGTGGCAGTAATAAATACTGTATGGCTTGCCTTATCAGTCACTTTCTGAATTTGGTTTACCTTAGCGCTTTGTTGTGCTGGTTTAGAAAGGGATTCGGCATAGGTAGGTTTGATCATTGTTGAATTAGGCTTTGCCTCCAGAATTTGGCATGCTGTTCTTAGGGATCGGCTATCTGCAACCTTTTCCATGTATAACTGGTTTTGCTTGGCAAGTAGTTCCAAGAATTGGGCCCTTTTATCCGCTGATATACTTTTTTCTTTAAAAATCATTGTTGTTAGCTCTAATTGTATTTTCTGAAATGCTCCTAATTGTATTTCTGTCGAATCCGGCAGGATTTCCGCCATTCGACTTCCTGAGGGGGTGGGGGCGGGTAAGGGGTTTGGGTTGGTGTTGTCTTCATTGAGCCGCGAGGCTACAGCCAGTTCCTCATTACTGGATTGGTGTCTCCTCTTAGAGTGAGGGGGGGTGGATTCGGGGGGTGAGTGGGCCAAACCACCCCTTCTGAAGGGGTCGAATGGTTGTTCGGGGGGTTGATCCGATTTGGATCCCACTCTGTTCCTCGGGGTGGCTCCGGGAGGAGCCGGCATTCTTCTTATTTAACTATACGGCACTTGTAATGTCATTTATCGGCTCCGAAAAAGTTCCCGCGCGAAAGGAGACGCACGTGGTCCAACTGTCACTTCAGAGCAACAATAACAAATCCACGTGCTCAGCCACCTCAGATGATTTCCTGCCACACACACTGTGACGTCAAAAAGTCACACGTATCCTGCAGACTCCACGTAGCTGGTTGACACGCTATCGAGTCGCGACACTAGCACTTTGCACCACTTCACTAAAACAGTTGCAGAAAAACCACCCCTTGGAGATAAGGGTTGGGGGCTGTTTTGTTAAACAGGGGACGAAATTATCTACCTTGTGGTATGTGTCCCATTCCTTAGCGGGGCTTAGTTTTAAAGTTGCAAGAATGTGAACACAGAGTTTGATTATATCAGAATTAAGCCTAAAGCGACCATAAGATTAACATGGGGTAGGTATTTTCACAACAACTTTTCTAGAAGGGATGGTATTCACACGTGGTATTTTTTATCGTCTTCCCTGATCCTTCTTGTATGGGTTTAGGCCCATTCAAAGGATAAGGATTAATATCCACTGTTTCTTTTTTACTGTTTTTCCCTAGCACTTGTAATATGTCAATTTCTCCATATGTTTAACTTGGGGGTGGTTTTTCATGGATATCGCAAAAAGTACTTACCCCCTATCGTCGGTCAGGGTGTCCAAAGATTCCTTGGAGTCTCCCTCACCCGGCTGAACCGGTCTCCAAGGTATATCGGGTCAGGGGCGGGATCCAGGGGGGTATACTTCCCCGGGACGTGCACTTTTCTTCTTTTCACTGCACACACACCTCACCCGAAAATGATACTGCACTTAAACTGGCCACAATTCAAAACCGATTCTCTCAGTTTTTTCACAAAATGCGCACG
Source organism: Lepisma saccharinum (assembly GCF_977018435.1). Taxonomy (NCBI): domain Eukaryota; kingdom Metazoa; phylum Arthropoda; class Insecta; order Zygentoma; family Lepismatidae; genus Lepisma; species Lepisma saccharinum. The sequence continues at coordinate 137,361,129 of NC_139230.1, forward strand.
AAGTGTTTATGAACACGGCTATCAACAGTGGCGAATCGCACTCGAAAGTTTTCCCGATTTTTTGGCTCGCGTCCCGGACTACCGCGACGCGTGACGCTGTGTAAACAAGGAAAAGGTGATATATATCGATAAATTTGATAAATCAATTAGAAAGAAAGAAAAACATGTATAAGGTGAAAAGTTGATTGTTCCGATGTACTATACATTATGACGTAAATGAATGAACGCCAATTTAAAATCAGAAAAATGTTAATGTACTAAACGTTATGTATGTAACTGGTGGCGGAATGTTTGAACTTTTTGAACTTTTTGACCCTTTTTGAACCTTTTAGATAATTTGTCGAAGTTTATTTGTGTATAAACTACACATTATAATGTAACCCGCAGTTGTTGGAACGTAACGACTTTCCTAAACACAACGCATAGTATGCAGAAGAGTAGCATGTTTGTTACGATACAGGAATGGCTTCAAAAGGGATATATGTATGTTGCGACACACCAATGTTTGTTTCAAGCGTCAACTTTACGTTACAATTACTTGAGAACTACTTGACGTATTACAGTGTAACAAACGCCATTTTTAATTAATTTTTCCGAACTTTCAATTGCACTAAAAATAAAATGAGGTCTCCAATTAAAAAAACGTAAGTTTGTGTTGAAAATTGTACTTCCTTACGTAGTTGAACGTATTGTGTCCACTAATTTCACGAGTCCCTCTCATACCTTTATATCTGCGAGAGCAGTTTTTCAATATTTATTGTTATTCACGAAATATTTCCGGTAGTAATTTTAGGTGACTCATCCTGTATATGTATGTGTGTGTGTGTGTGTGTGTTTGTGTACACACACACACACACTCACATACATACATACATACATACGTACATACTGTACATGCATAACACAGGGTGTCGCAAGACAACTTCTACAACGGTTGGGTGATGATAGATATCATAAAACAAGTAACTTTCCATTATAAACATTAACTCGAAAGCCCTTGGCTTCGGCGCTATGAGCGCTTAAATCTTAGCTATATGTATGCAACCCAACACAGCAAACGACCGCTCTGACATAACTTCCAGGGAAGCGTGACAGGTTTGCCACTACTTGCAATGTTGTAAGAAGTATTTACAGCACTAACAAATTGACCAAGACAAAGAATTTCCAAGTCTCCATCGTGTTTCCAGTCATACAATATCAGTAATCGTAAGTGAAACGTGCAACATATGTTGATGAAATCGACGAACGAACAAATACAATAATAGTGCGTTCGCCGCTTCGATTCAAGCAAGCAGACTGTTTGGAGTCCATGAAGACTTTTTCGAATGAACACTCGTGAATTTCAGTCCTAACTTATTGGAAATCCCTTGCCTTGGTAAGTTTGAAAATACTGTAAATACTTCTTACAACATCGAAAGTATCATTATTCTTTTGTATTTTGCTCAGGTAAGACTGGCAAGTGATGCTAGTGGCAACCCTGACGCGCACCCCTGGAAGTTATGCCAGAGCGGTCGTTTGCTGTGTTGTGTTGCATACATACAGGTTAGATTTTAAGCGCTTTCGAGGTAACGTTTATAATTGATAGTTACTTGATTTTTATGATATCTACCAAATCCTATCATTGTTGAAGTTGTTTTGCGACACCCTGTGTATATTATACGTATATATATATATATATATATACACACACACACACACACACACACACACAGAGAGAGAGAGAGAGAGAGAGAGAGAGAGAGAGAGAGAAGGGAGTGAGATTCCAAAACTCGTTTCGTGGATATATGAACTTGTTCCCGTACCATTCCAAACTTTGTTCTGACGTACCTGAACTTTTTTAAAAGTGTACTTTCCTGCATATAAACAATCTAAACGCACAAAGAAGGACTGCACTGTCTCTGACTGTATCTGATGGTCTAATATCATACTTCAGGACCGATTGATCTGGTTGGACTTTACTAAGTTCGGCGGAGAGCTTTGGATGGCGTGTTGTCACTCACTGAACATGAGAGTGAAGTCAGTTCTCGAAAGCTCGGAAGCATATCCGGAACTGATCTGGCTGAAATCATGAGAAGAATCTCTTCAACATTCGCCGTAAAGAATTACTTTATGCAACATGTGTTTGAAAGTGTAATGTGGCTTACGCATAAGGAAAATCCGTTTCTCGTTTGCTATTTTCAGTTGTGACATCCGACTTTGTTCAACTACAATACGGGTCTATTCATTTGAGATATCTTGTTCCAGTGCTAATTAATATCAGAAAGAATATATTTGCCAATAAAAATACACTAATGTTACAATATATTCCAAAAAATGTAATTGGGCCCCAAGAATCGATTTATATACGCTTACAACCTTGTCTTGAAAAGAGTAATGGATTGGTAATGAATTCATCACAGAATACAAAGAATTAAAGATGTGGATCAAGAACAAAAAGGCAATATTAGGTTAATGGCTTGTAGTTTTATCACACTATGGTACTTACATAATGTGCAGTCTGTAGATTGCCGAATTTATCAAATTCCCGGGCTTCAAATGTAAGCCACTCCTCATCAAGGCGAGGAGTGTGGTTGTTTCTCTTCCCTGCCATCTGCAAAGTAGAAAGAAAATATTATACGTAATGTGTAATGACATTAAATAAAATGTAGTTTTGTCTTCGTAATGTCGAAAATAAATTTACAACTTCCTTAAAATTACATAATTATCTTGAAATTGCTGACAAAAATCACTGTATCAAGTATATCTATGCATCTTGAGGTATAATTTATGCCAAGCACGTTATAATTATGACTTTTTGGTAGTTTATGACGATGCATTTTTCTGCATAAGAAGTAAATTTATCAGTGAAGTATTTTATCAAATAATGCGTAAATAGCATCTTTGTGTGGGAACTTACTTCCTTTAAGATGTGGTTTGTGTGTGTTGTTGCGCGTGTATGTTTGTGGGGGCTGGGTGAGCATCCATTGAGTATAAACTGTCAGAGAAACGAAAAGTGTCAAGAATATTCTTAAGCTTACAGGCCCAGTTTTCCCACGAATTTCATCACTCAATCCTGCGATTGCTTCAGTGGTACCGTTAAGAGAAGCCTGCAACTAAACATTTAATCACGCGGGGCTAGTTTTCCTGCTGTATTTGCTGCTTGGACTAGTGGTGTGGTGGTATTTTCTCATCTGCTAGTTTACGCCTCACACGATACTCGTTGCCGTACTTGTTGGTAAACTTTCGCAAAGAAGGCAAGTTAAAAATGATGGACCAGCGACTTGAGAAAGGGCGTAGTAGGTGATTAGCTACTCTTACCATTTTCTTTACAATTGCCAAAAATACATTTTTTAGAACAATATACGAAAGGTAGGGGTAAGAAAATCTCCCCCCATGCCTGTCCCAAGCCCGGATGAGAAGGGAGGAGGGCTGGAGTGAGTATAGAGGCTTATATGTAAAATAGAACAAAGGCAGAAGCACTTATAAGATGCTCCATGCAAGTCCAGAGACAAAGAGTAGGCAGTCCTTCCACTGGGATAAAATGCTGTAAGCCAATTTCCCTGTACATTCGAATTTTATGTGATTAAATGAACGAACAGAGAGCTAGCAGGATGGACTACCAGGAAACCGAACTGAAGAGGACATGGTACAACGACTTTTGGAACATGGAATGTAAGAGGTATAAATGGAAAAGAATGTGAGTTAGTCAAGGAAATCAAAGAGACAAAAATAAAATATCTTGCCTTGACAGAAACTAAGAAAAAGTGTAAAGCAATAAACGAGATAGAGGAAGATTTTTTCCTTATATATAGCAGAGTAGATAAAAAAGAATGAACAAATACAGGAGTAGCACGGAGATAAGAAAGAAAACATAAAAGGCTGGAAATATGTCAACGAAAGAATAATGACTGTAGATATAACTGAAAAGAGGAAGATATAGCATTAGTAAATATATATGCTCCAAATGAAGATGAAATAGTACAAATCAAAAACAGTTTCATGAAACATTGCAAAAATCAATAGAAGAAATTGACAAACAAGTCATTCTCTTAGGTGACATGAATACCAGAGTCGGAAACGAACCAGAAGTCTCGGAAGCAGTAATAGGAAACTATGGGGATGAAACAATTAATAACAATGGAGAAAGCTGGCTGGGCTCGGGTCGGCGTGGCAGCAGTAGATGCAATGTTAGTTGCGGTCATGGCTCCATGGACATGAGAGAATCGAGTGTTCGCATACGAGAGTTTCATGAAAAGTGGTGAGTCGGTTATTGAAACACAGTGACTCTTTAGGAAAGGCACACACAATAGACGAACTTAAAGAAGCCATTCGGTTCTAGTGGGACTGATTACCCACGAACTGTTGGAGTGGGTAGAAGAGCAGTTCAACGAGCGACTCCACATTTGCATTCGCAAGAACGGTCGTCCTTTAAGTGACATTATTTTCCATACATAATCTCAAATGACATGTGATACTGTATATTTTCATTGTGGTATGTACAATGTTCATTACACATACCCGTGACGCACCCGTTATGTGTTGAGTGCTACTTTACAACCGGATTTTAGCTAGACTTATTTTATCCTCGAAGACAATGTATTTCTAGTTCCTGTGGCTCTATTCGTTTTAAAACTTGAGCGAAAAAAATTTAATAGGCATATTTTTCTTTCTTATTAAGGTCTTGTCCTCAATATTATTTCAGTTAAGCGGCTTATCCCCGTTTTTTGTGACGAGATAAAATAGCCTACATGATGATGTGCCCATAATATAAAAAATCAGTATATGTTTTGGCCCTCGTTACTGGCAACTCTAGTGAAACCTATCGACGATTGACAAGATCTAATTATTTCTCAACGAACAAGCTAGATGACAGACTGCAAAGTTCGGAGGAAAGGGGAAGCATGTGTTTTAGAAGTGTTCTAAGTTTTCTAAGTTTCCATTTACACCTATTAAATAATCTTTTGTGAAAATGGTTTTCCCTTCAATGAAAGCACAAGAGAAATAACTCCTTTTTTTCAGATTTTGATTGCGATAAGCGTGCATTAAACACGACTCAAACATTGGTGCTGTTTAAACAAAGCAGCCTCCATACGATTCATGTCGCTTGTCCGACTGGACAAGACGAGCATTTTAAATTCAATGTAAAATTATCTAGAAATGTTGATGGATGCAGTGAGGATTTTTGCACAAGTGCTTATCCTATCTTTACTGAAAGAAATTATTTTCCACCCTTCACCGATCAAAGTTGGAGAAAAACAAAACTTAATGGGCCTAACATCTGTGAGAATTGTGCACAGATTACACCGGAGGAGGTGTTAAATATGTTTTAATGCATACCACTGAAAGAATATAACACCATTAAGCCTTGTTTCCATGATTATGAAAAACTAAATATGCTGACCAAGGCAGTAATTTTTTTTTATTAAAAACATAAACTAAACGTAACGTTTCAACCTTCTAGCAAGGTCTTCTTCAGACTCTGTATCAAGTACAAGAAAAAAGAGGCTTTTTTTTGTACTTGATACAGAGTCTGAAGAAGACCTTGCTAGAAGGTTGAAACGTTACGTTTAGTTTATGTTTTTAATAAAATAAATTACTGCCTTGGTCAGCATATTTAGTTTTTCACTGAAAGAAGTATAATTTTGAATCGTCAAAAATTACATTTGAAATAAGTTACTGTCAAAATTACAATATTCTACAGTGAAAATTTAGCAGTGCGTCTGTTGATCTTTTTAAAACGGGACGCTACAATTTTCACTTTAGTTTGAATACTTTATAATGCACAAACATGCATAATGTATGTAAGTTATAGTTTAAACTATACTTTAAAAACAGAATAATTCATAACAAGTTAATGAAGATAAATATGAAACGGTCATGGTATTTTTTACGGTAGTTGGATGATCGTCATTTCTCAGGCCAAATGCGTTGTATATGTAATTGTATTCGTAGTTAGTTCAAATGTAATATTTTATAAATACGGTAATCAAAATTGCTTTATACAGTGACAAGTACATTGCAGGACATTATTTCAGTACATTCGAACATAGGTCACGCCAATGAAAGGTATGGATGCTAATAAACACTCTACTAAGAACAGTACATTTTCAGTCCTTGAGTTAGTCTATTTACTTCTTCAATAACTCCTCAATACATGAAGAACAAAATACATCTTAATTTCTCTCATGATTGTTTCATTATATATCACCAGAAACCACGCATGTCAACAATAGTTGCACTCTTACTTTGATAAATCCCAAATTATTTCCATTTAACGTTCGTGGAACATTCATTTGGAAATTAAAAACTTAGTTTTGTGTGTTTGTTGGTTGTTGCTACTGTACTTATATGTGTGACAAGAGTGGTGCATGTATTTGTTGAATGTTGTTCTAAGTATTATTTTCCTCCGATATATTAACGTAATTGTAAATGCAAGGAGTGGAAATATAAATCATTTAATAAATAAACATACCGTGAACCGAATATTACTCCATCACATTACGTTCGACAAGCTTCATCTTGTAATTTTCTTTGCCATCACTTCACAATGATGTGCACGCCTGATGGGTATACATCCCGCAAAATTGTAATGTTGGTTGGGTTGTCTAATCACGAAACGCTTGTAGATCGGATATCGTACTTCAAGGTCTTTCAACAGAGTTATTGTTACCAACAAACAGCGTCGGAGACTGTACTCTGTAATATTTGTACATTGTGACTAATATATTCATAAAAGATTAGTTTTGAACTAAGTATTAATACAATTTCACACAAGTCTACTTTCAATTGTAATGTTTTTATCATTCAAAATTATTTTCTTTACAATGGCGTGTAATCTGTGAACAGGTCTCATCATTAGCCCATTAAAACGCTTCCAACTTATCTACAATTAACAAATGGTGGAAATGAATATATCTGAGAGTGATAGAAAGAGTTACAGGAGTCTGCAAATATTTGGTGAAAAATTGTTTGTTGTACTGAACAATATTTTGCATATTGATTGCTCCCATTGCGATTTTTATTTCAATTGTTTGGTCTTCCATATGAACATTGTAATGATCTGTACTATACGTGTCATAGTACTTGTGCAAGTATCGTCAATGCATCAATAAATATTTCTAGATAACTAGCCAAAATTTTGGGAGAGACCCAGGCCCAGTGAGGCAATGTCTTGCTACGCCTGTGGCCCTGGGCTCCGAAAAATGGGGGATATAAAAATAACTTTAGGCGAAGGACCATGCTCCAAAGGCTGACTTAACGTGTGTGGGGACGACCATTTTTACCTGAATATCTTCGTGGAAGTGGGAGGGGGACGAAATGTCGGGGCAATGAAAGGAACTTCAGGCGATGGTGTTACTTACGCCAGAGTAACACTGGACATATAAGGCAAAACCACGAAATGGGGCAGCTCCAAATTCCTTTACAAATAATGCATATCCTACCCATATATGTTGAGTTGGTGTTTTAAGTCCACTTTATGCACAGTATATATATATATATATATATATATATATATATATAGAGAGAGAGAGAGAGAGAGAGAGAGAGAGAGAGAGAGAGAGAGAGAGAGAGTTGATTTTTTGAAGTTCACTTTATGCAATGCACAGTAAGTCTAATCGGGACTGGACCTACAGTTTAATATATATATAATGTTATTGTATTTTCATTTATATCATTGTGTAATGTTTATCATAATATTATTATTATTATTATATGATGCGTGGGAGAGGTCCCCGAGACCGGGCGCCCAGACCTTTCCAGGAAGGCGGACAGGAGACAGCGTAGGCAACAGGCAGAGAAGTAAGCCTGCAGCTTCCCAGATCCACCAACAGATGGCAGAGCTACGGAAGGAAGACAGACGTTCATCCAAGTTTCCAAGTTCTAGGCGCAGAATAGTGGAAGAAATTAAGTAATGGGAAAAGCAATGGGAAAATATGAGGGATTGCACTACAAACAAGGAAACCTTTGAGAAGCATCCAGAGAACAATCGGGACGCGTCAAAAGAAAACGAAGTGGATCACTCACGGGCGGAACGCCATCAAAGAGAGGATCAACGGGCAATGGCGATCTATCGGTTAGAGATCGGTTACTTCATTTAGCAGGAAAAGGTTCTTAAAGTCCTTGACTTGAATCATCTTACCCAGCAGGTCGGTAGGTGCCGAGGCTTGCCCCGAGTTTATTCGTTCCTGGAGGTGAGATCTGCTCGATGAAAAGGTTCTTAAAGATGAGTAACGGCAAGCAGGCTGGAACACAACGGGTATTTTGGTCTTGAGCGCACAAGACACACCGAGAGGTGGATAGGCGAGATGACTTGACTGTTGCATCTCGCGTGTTTCAACAGAACAACACGCATACTCAATCAGAAAATTGTCACGTTAACAAATATTAATAAAGATTTGTTTAGGTGTTAATTGTTCTTTTCCATCGAACAAATACCTTCCCAATAAAGTAAAGGTAACTATATTAGAGAACTACCCTCTATATGCTATACATTCCCGTATTTGAAAACACACCACATTGACACGCACGCGATTTACCTACCGACTGCCGGCCTCACTCCCACCTGCCGAGTTGGGAGACCATCCAACCGGTTACGGGGTGACGTGTGGTCAGCACGACGAACCGCCAGTCATTGTTGTAGATCTCCATGACCGGGTTACGCTAATCAATCGTAGTTCCCAAATTTCCTCACGATGATGGGCGCCCACCGGTCCCAAACACAGACCAAAATCTCAGGAGAAAAGTTGTTGCGCTTACCTCAGGGGACTCTGACCTGCGCGCGTCCTGTAGCCAGAGCCCTAGGCATGACACCTTAGACCTCACGGCCACGGTTCGGGAAATCTATGCTGTAGATCCAGTTCGTTGAGCCCATGTGCATAAAGATGACTTTAAAACAGAGTTCTGTCATTTCGTTTCTTCTGGTTGAAAACGACAGTGTTAAGTACCATGCACGGTAGTTGTGAATGATCTTAGGCTTTCTTTTAAGCAAAGGGCGCAGACGATTCAGAAAAAAATTCTTGGGACCTATTTTATCGCATCCGTTCTGTCTGTACGTGGAAGAAAAATCTCTTCTGCCACTCCAAGTTAATTTCTCAAAGATATGTTAGGGCATGTTATAAGTTCACAATATTGAAAGGCCTTGATTGATTTCGTTCAAATGCAATACCAGGGATCTAGCTTCTACAAAAATTTCAAATAAAAATATCTAATTTTAAAGCAGTCATAACATTGAAGACTTCACTCACATTTTACACTCCGGTCCTCAGCTATCACACTCTACATTTTCAATCCTTCTTTGTGAAACTCTAACCAAAGCAGATGCCCTAATATTAATGAGAGTTGATGATGAATGCTATTTAGAGTAATTGATTGATAGATTGAGTAAGTGTTTTAAGTCCACTTTATGCACAGTAAGGCTAATTGGGACTGGACCTACAGTTTAAAGTGAAATCCGAACCACTACGTGTCTCCACCGGTCATCGAACTCAGTACCCCTTGATTACAAGGCAATGAAGATACGACTGCGCCATCGGGGAGGCCCACTATCTAGATTAAGATGTAGATGATGAAGAGATGCTTAAAAATAAACGCTCTCCTTAGACAGAAAGAACTGTAGCCTGAAACGTTCGGTGCGAGATAATTCTCACCATAGAAGGGTTTGCCTCTGCGTTTGCGTTTTTGGTATGAATATACCAAGTGTGTGTTTCGTGTGTTAGTTTGAACAGACAGTAAATAAGTAAATGAATATGTCAGGTGGAAGGGAGTGTAGAATCGTAGATACGTGGCATCTCAAGGAGATGTTCTTTTCTCCATTATATGTCCACTTGTGATAGATGATACCAACAACACTATAATCTTCAACTTCCAATCTATCTGTTCCCTTCCTCAGCAACTCTTCAATACGTGAAAAACAAAATGCTTGTCCATTTCTCTCATAACTATCTCATTATCTATTAATAGAAACTACGTATGTCAAAAATAGATGCAATCTTACCATGAAAAATCGAATATTTTACATATCGTGCTTTCCATTCGATGTTCTTTGGGCAGTAATTTGGAAATTTAAAATTAGTTGTGTGTGTTTGTTTCCATGTGCGTGATTGTGAGACGAGTGACGTATACATGTATAGGATATTGTGCTAGGTATTATTGTCCTTCAAATACGTTAATATAATTGTAAATCCTAGAATTTGCGCTATCGCAAGGAGTGGTAATATAAAGCAAGTACCTCGGGTACGTTCCCAACATAAAGTGTACCGAGTATTTCTCCAAGTGGAGAACACGAGACATTACGTGCGATGGTTTTCATCTCTTATTTATCTTTGACATCCCTGCTCAATCTACAAAGATGTATACCATGGTATACAACCCGCAGAATTGCAATGTTGGTTGGGTTGCCTGCACACAAGGCGCTTGGTGGTCTGACAACGAGAGATTACTTCAACGGGTTTGTTACATCCCAGAGGTGTCCCAGATTATACCCTCCGGACAATTTGTCTCACAAAGCCCCACTACCGATAGATATATACGAAGCGCTCAATAACACTCTACAGAATGAAGTTCCTAAAATGCTCATTGTCACTGACTCCTTGAGAGTTCTCCACAAACCGCAGTACTTAACTCCGGCCCGCGCTCACCGTCTCTCAGTTTTCCTTCATTCCGAAATCAGCTTTGATTTATTGATTGAATTTGTGCTTTAAGTCCACTTTTGCACAGTAAGAATAATCTGGATTGAACCTACAGTTTAAAGTGAGATCAGAACCACTTTATGCCTCCGCGAGCCCTTGGTTAAAAGGCGAAGACACTGCCACTACGCCATCTGGGAGGCCCCCAAATCACCTCTCCAACTACGATTCAACAGAAGCATGTCAGCCTGACGTATATCCGGGCACATAGCAAGGTCAATCCTTAACAGAAACTCGCGGGTTTATATGCTAAACAAACTATCCTCTGTGCCCTGTAAGAACGAAGTCAGTGTAACAAATACACATGGCTGTTGAGAAATCTTACCGGTTATTCTAATGGCAGCTGTGCATTCTTGCGTGTAGGAATTCAGTGCGTACGATGAAGCTATACAACTCAACTAGCTGCTACATTGAAATTGTGGGACTGTTATTATGAGCTCTTAAGCTACGACCAATGTCATAACACCATAACTAACAGAACTATTTCTCAGAAGTCGCATGGTTTTGTTTAAATTAACTTCGTTCTTGCAGCGGATGGAAAATAGATTTGAGGAACTGTTTTTCCCTTATATTTTAGTACACGGATGGGTGAGTCAAAAGTCCCTGTCCACCCCTTATAGAATGAAAGGGAGTGTAGATTGCAGCAATTGGTCATGGTAGTAATATGTGAGGCCTAGGGAGAAACGTCTTGGTGCATGTCATGATAACTTCCGCCATCTTGGTGACCGCCATGTTGGTGACCGCCATCTTGGATCCAACTTCATTTCTTTAAATGGGAAGGGGGGCTTGTGAGGTATGGTTTTGGTCTAGAATTTCACCAGGAATTCAGTGGTGAAATCAGATTTATGAAAACTTTAATGATAAGGAAGCTATGGGCGTATGAAAGTGATGATTACGTTTCATTTGCAGGTGCTGAACCATGCCCTTGACCAAGGCCGAACGTATCCAGATCATCAAGCTCAGGGGGGGGGAGAAGTGCCCGTGCTGTAGCTCGTGATTTCAACGAACGGAGCCCTCAACGGAACCAAGTGTCGCACGTTACAGTGTCCAAATTGCTGACCAGGTTCGAAGAGAGCGGTACAGTCCAGGACAGGCCACGACCTGGTAGGCCCAGAACTGCCTCTGACGAAGTAACAGCTACGGTAGTGCTAGTAACATCGTTTGCCAAGTCTCCGCAGCGCAGCACACGTCGAATGTCTGTGCAATGTGGTGTCAGCCAGCGTTCCATTTGCAGGGTGTTCAAGATGGTTAAGTGGCACCCGTACAAGCTGCAGCTGCAGCACCATCTCTCTGAGGACGACCAGGATAGGAGAGTGCAGTTTTGTGAATGGGCTGAATTCGCCAGGACCCACACTTTGGAATGCATATTCTGCATTCTGATGAAGCAAATATTTTATGTGAATGGGGAAGTGAATAAACAGAACATACGGTATTGGTCCTCCGAGAACCTGTTTTGGAGAGATCCGAGCAATATGGTTGGTGCTGGGAAGGTTATGGTGTGGGCCGGGATCTGGGGGACACGTATGATTGGCCCATTCTTCATTCATGACAATTTAATTGCAGAGGGCTACTTGCAGTTGTTACAATAACACATTTTACCGTCAGTTTTGACGGAGGATACCAGCTTTCCCTCATATTTTTAGCAGGATGGGGCACCACCTCATTATGGGCGACAGGTTCATCGCTATCTGGACCTCCAGTTCCCTGGTCGATGCATTGGTCAACGTGGGTCAGTGAAATGGCTTCCCCGATCACCATATTTGTACCCCACTCGATTTTTACTTCTGGGGTCATGTGAAGTCAAACGTGTATGCCGAAAAGATTCGGGATGTGGGTCACTTGGAGCAAAGGATACTGGATGTCTGTACACAAATCACACCTGAGATATTACTCCGTGTCCACAGAGCATGGGAGAATTGTCTCAACATGTGCATAGCGCAATACGGTCAGCATATTGAACACATTGTGTAACTTTCATTGTGTAACTTTCATATGCCCATAACTTCCTTATCATTAAAGTGTTCATAAATCTGACTTCACCACTAAATTCCTGGTGAAATTCTAGCCCAAAACCATACCCCCACATGCCCTCTTCCCATTTAAAGAAATGAAGTTGGATCCAAGATGGCGGACGTTGTCATGACATGCACCAAGAAGTTTCCCCCTAGGCCTAACATATTACTACCATGACCAATTGCTGCAATCTTCACCTTTCATTTTATAAGGGGTGGTCATGGACTTTTGACTCACCCTGTACTATTGCCCGTCAGAAATGAAGCATTAACAATGGAACAACTGATCACTGCGACAAAATACAGATGACATGGCAAAATTATCCCATAGAAGTGTGATACAGAACAATGAAACTGAAGTGACCGTTCTTGCCTTGAACCTGCGGACGGACTATCTATGCATAAATCTACATCTCGCATAGGTCAGTGTGAAGATGGCTTGCAGTCTTCAATTCACCCTTTTCTTCTCAAAGGTCTCTCTGAAACAATCACCATGATTCTTTGATGAAGAACTTTCATAGAGCAGGAGTTCCATATCCGTTATCATTGCCTTCTCTGTTAGCTCCTTCACCTTCTTTACACTTCGTAAACTCTGAGCTCAGGTGAATTTAGACTGACAGATTCCAGCGCTTCGTGCAAATCTGAGCAACTCGCTACACTATCTTTCCTCTGTCCTTTCCTGCCTCGGGGAAAAGGAGAAAGAAAGACAGGAAGAAAAAAGTTGACGTGAGTCGTGTTACGACGCATGTCCTGAGTTCGAAAAACGAGAAGTAAGACAACGAATAAATTCTGCAATCGTGCTTTCTATGCTGAGATTAAACTTGCACGTTTTAAACCCAGTGTAATTTGACTGAATAGAAACGAGATTATTTCCTAAAGGGGAGGGCTAGGAAGATTCTGCTTGATTGATTATAATTATAGGCAATATTCGCAAAACTTCATCGTTATTTAATGAAAAATGACAACCAGTTTCACCTTGATTTATACAACCTTTAACATTTATCTCTATTTAGTAAATTAGTGATTTACGGTGCGATTAGGTAACCACACAAAATCTGTTAATTAACGCGAAGGGGCCTTTAATATTAATTGATTCCGTAACTTGAAGCGAAATTGTAATATTTATATTTTAAAGATTAAACCAAGATATATATATATATTTAAAAAATGCACCTGAAGTTTAAGGTATTTAAAATTCAAGCTTTAAATGCTAAGGAGGAATATTAGCTATCAATCAATGCAATAGCTGAGAGAGAAAGCAAATATATAACAACAAAAAAATCTCGTTAATATGTGAAAAACTCCTCGCTTTGTACCGCTTACGTTATGTATGTCCTAGGGAGAACTAAGTTCTCTCTTTTCCATTAAAAGCTGGCTTACGCCTAACTATGGTGTTTTAACAGACTAAAGGTCATGCAGACCAAGGCATTCTTAGGTCATTGCGCTACAATACAGTGTCATTCCTCTGACTACGGGTACCTCTGTATACACAATGAATTCGTAGGGGAATGACATATATAAACTTAACCTAAAGGAATGGTAGCGTCACTCTTACTACTATTAACGCGGCTTACGCTCTGCGTATATAAAACACGTGTTCACTCTCTTACTTATTTCATTTAAGACTAAACGTAATTTTGACATTAACATTTCTTACGTCATTACTTTATAATTTCGGAGTATTTTCTTAACAACTACCGGTAGTTTGAAATAATTACTAAGAAAAGACAAAATACATTAAATAACACTCTTATTGCACTTTTGTTGCTTTAACTAAATAAGTGAGCTCACTTGCAACATAATTATAATTCTTTAGACATTTCTCGTGCATACAACTGAAACACCTTAGGTAGAACATTTAATTAACGAGCTGGCTATAGTTCAACCGGCGATGCTTAACCAACAATTAGCGTTTCGTTTTTCACTATCTCCTTGTCAATTTGCGCTACAATTATTAGTATCAAGGCTCTCATCTTCAGGGGCGAGGAGATTTCAGTCATTTGAACTACGAGTGAGTTGACCACTTAACCTTGTGCATTTCAAAACTATACGTAATAATATTAAATATCCTCATTGCAATAATCTTAACAGTTTACAGATAGAAACACATAAATACAACTGGCTTTACTTTTCGGATCATTCACAAGTTACGGTCTGTTTATAATGAAAATATATTGAAACTTTAAATAACTTTAACTAATTAAAGAACAGAATGGACTCATCATACTCACTGCTGTGACCCACTAAGTATACACACCATGGTGCTATTTAGTCTGAATCAATTAACACTAAATTATTATCTTCCATGGCGATTACCTTAATATTCACTTTTAGTCCTAGATGAGAAATTAATTTATTAAAAAAATGTTAAATTTTATTTCAAGGAACCACGTAAGGACAAAAGCCATCAAAATTAAATGCCACTGACTACATTAGTTAAAATCCTGGGAATGATAAAAATTTTCCAGGTGGTAATTCTGTCATAGCCATCGAGGCTGACCAGGGTACCGGGTTCGAGAGAACCACGGCGCTGCCAGGAGCGGAAATACAAAGGCTCGTCAACAGGCGTGCCCGGGTTGGCCACATTTTGGGCGGAATGTGCCTCCTTCAAGTCCGACATCGAACGTGAGGGACGCTCCTTGCACCAAATCGCCAACCCGCTTTGGATAACCGCGACGGAGCTGGGGCTCAGGGCTTTTCCCTGGTCGCACATGGCTACCAAAGAAAACAACTTATTTTTTTCCCCCTGCATTTTAAATTTTGCGGGTGATCGACCCAGACTTGAGTTCGATCAACCTATCAGTGGGGGGAAAGGGTGCGGGAGTTCGCTGCTAAAATGGGAGAGATTGGAAGAGAATAACAGAGAAAGGGAGAGAAAGAGACAGGCGGAGAAAGAGTTTAGTTTGAGTTCGTGCTTTAAGTCCACTTTGTGCACAGTAAGGCTAATCGGGACTGGACCTACAGTTTAAAGTGGAATCCGAACCACTAGGTGCCTCCACCGGTTATCGAACTCGGGACAGGCAGAGAAAGAGAAAACAAGACATTAAGGGAAAGAGAAGAAAAATATAGAAAGGGAGGGGTTCAAACCCACTTCTGCAATCCTCGCGTATTCTCGCGAACAGGCGGTAGTACACTTATTGGCCGCTGTGGCGTTCATAGTGTGTCATTTCCTGTGGCCTTCGATTACTCGGCGATGCTAGTGACATCTAACAACGACGGGCCTAAACTATTTCCTTCCAGTCGCAAATTGATTCATAGTTTCATAGTTCTAAACCAGATGGCAGACCATCGTTAACGGACAGTGACGCCAACCGTAATACGAAATGGGGGTTGTTCATTGTCAAACGTTTCCGGTGGCGGCGCTAGGCTCGTTGTGTCACCAAATAATAAAGCCCTAAGCTTTCGATTTGAGCGCTATGGAATGGTGCTCAAACGTCATTTTGGCAGAAGGCTAGATTTTCTCGATAATAAATGTGTTCAGTAAACTTTAAGATTATGTAGAAAGTCACAAGTTTCCAAAAATTCCATTCTCCTGAACCTAAAAAATAATATATTAACGCGCAACGGCAGGGGAGTTCCTAAGGGACTAACTTGACATTTTGGTCGTCTCTACCTGCCATGGCCGGCCTCCGTGGCGGAGTTGTTTAGCACATCGCTAACACATGGGGTTCCTAGTTCGAATCCCGGCCTGGGCATGGATGTTTGTGAGTGTTCATTCTCCATATCATCGCTCATCCCCTTCTTCGCAAATTAGCCAAAAGTGACACAAAAAGCGAAGTAAAATAAAGCAAATCAATCAATCAATCAAACAAACCTAGCTGCCATGGATCGATAAAAAAATGTAGATTCTACACTACGCTCTTTGTTTTTTCAGCGTGCAAGTATGTGTAATTCAACGGCGAAGGTAGGAATCGGAGAAACTGCCCACATTATCCAGGAAAAATACATTAAGTAATACGCGCATGATATTTATTATTATACACTCTGTCCTATCCAATAATTTAATGTTAACGTAAGATTTCCATGTATTAAACAGACATTTTCCCTCGTAATTTCGTCCTCTTTTTTTGTTACAACGCTTACAAAATTATAATTGCTAGACATGAAATAGAAGGAAAGATGTTTTTTGTAATAACTAATCTTCTCGATAAATATGTACATATAAAACAGAGGATCATGTTTACTAGCCATTTCGAAAAGTGTGCTATCATGTAAAAAAAGGTCAGTTATTAATAACAACTATATGATTAAAAATACAGTCGTGCACAATTATTACGTATTATTCTTTAACGAACTCACAACAATGAAGCACTTAAGTTTTAAAAATTGCAAGTGACATAAACGAATACTGTGCAAATTTTAAGTTTATTTTACATCCGATATCATTTCTGTTCATCTTTCTTAAAATCCTAGTTTTAAACGCTGATTATTCATCTATCATGCTCCGACATAATTTTTGAAGTTAACATTAAATTGAACTTGCTATTTAATATAATAACACAACGTTCAGCATAAAATTCCTCATATATTTAAATGGGAGAATAATTACCCATAAAAAGTGTAAAGACACAACTATCGTGCTGCCACCTACAATTAGCTTTCGTTGACCAGCTCCATTGTTGAGCATATACTCTGTCCGAGAACACTGTTGAGCATTTAACGAAAACAAGTCCTCTGTGCAAGTTGTGACTAGAGAGGACTCGACCAATGAACTCGCTACAGGGAAAGGCATTGGATGGAGTTGCAACGCGACTGCAGCTACCAGCCGTTTACATCAGCACACACTGCTTTGCTTCGCCCATTCGCTTTCTCCCCATCTCTATCGTTATGCGCGACGTTGCTCTACAGGCTACTAGGACAGAGTATAGTTAAATCGAACGTTTATTGGAAAGCTTTCGATGAAAGATATCCAGAATTCAGCAGCACTAACATGGTGTCCTTTCCGTTCCCGTGCAACAAAGTATTATTTTAAGTGCAATTTATGCACAGATAGGCTAATCGGAACTGGCCCTGCACTGTAAAGTGGGATTCGAACTATTATGTGCTTACCCAGTGCTCAAAGTGGAGGGCGATGTGTGTGGGTGGGGGTTGCATCCCCCTCGCTAGGATTATTTACACAAAACTCCCCGCTTGTTCCACTGTTCTAATTTTAAAGCATAAGAACATCCCACAGCTAACACCAGAGATGAACCAAACACCCCACCATCTACACATTTCTACTTAGAGCACTGCCTACACCGGGTATCGAACTTGACACACCTTGATTGGATTGATTGATTGATTGATTTAGTTTATTTTACTTCGCGTTTTGTGCCTCTTGGCTAATTTGCGAAGATGGGAATGAGTGATGAAATGATGAAATTCATGAATGGACATTCACAAACAACCAAGCCCGACCGGGATTCGAACCCGGGACCCTTGGCGTCGCAGCGCGATGTGCTAACCACTCGGCCACAGGGTCGGGCACACCTTGATTGGATGTCGTTGAAGTTGTCACTACGCCATCGGAGAGGAGAATGCGTCTTATTTTCTTCAATAAGAAACAAGATCTTATCAATTGCATCACCTAAAATAGGTTCACTCATCTAAATCTGACGCATAGTGCCCAAAACGCTATCTAGAGGATTGATAAAAATAATTACTTATTTACAGTATTAATTGTGAGTTATGGTACCTAATCGTTAGTATTTGCTGATTGTAATATGTGGCTTAGATTACACAGCGTTTCACATTGATATTTATTTTCATAACGCGCTTACCATATTTTTATGCAGTGAAAATGCATGCTCATTTTCTGTGGAGAGAGTTGGCAACACTAAATCACACGTTCGCGAGCACAGCTTTGAATCTGAAAAATAACACACCAAGGAAAATTTCCAGTTATGCAAGGAAATTCGGAGCAAATTTTAAGCAAAAAAGGAAATTCGATGAAAAAATACCAACATTTCAGGGAAATTTGAAGACATTAGATTCAATATTAGTACAGATTATATTATGTTTCAGGTTCAAATCCATACTGTATTTTTTGCTGTTACTTCTCTTTTGCAACCGACCTCCGTGTCGGAGTGGTTACCAAAGCGCACTACGACACATGGGGTCCCGGGTTCGAATCCCAGCCTGGACATGGGTGTTCCTTGTGAGTATCCCTTAATCAATTTCATCATATCATTACTCATCTTTATCTTCGCGATTATCCAAAAGTGGGCCTCCCCCATGGCGCAGTGGTAGCGTCATTGCCTTGTAATCAAGGGGTCCCGGGTTCGATACCCGGTGGAGGCACAAGTGGTTCGGATCCCACTTTAAACTGTAGGTCCAGTCCCGATTAGCCTTACTGTGCATAAAGTGGACTTAAAACACCAACTCAAACCAACTTATCCAAAAGTGGCAGAAATGCGAAGTAAAATATACCAAATCAATCAATCAATTCTCTATTCTACTCTTTTGAGTTATCTATTTATAGTTCTGTTTTGTTGATTGTATTCTGCATAGTGACGATGAGAATGAATTATGAATGCATCATGGGACAAACCAACTGTATATTCATGTCTGACCAGGGTTAAAACCTGACATCCGGCTCGGAAGCAAGGGTGCTGTAGGTATGAGGGAACACTGCAAGGATGGCGACGCATGTGGTAATAAGGCTGCTTTGTTTTGGAACTCGTAAGTAACGAGTAGGTGCTGTTTAATGCGAACTTATCGTAATCTATAGCTGCATTGAGGCATTTTCACAGTCGGTTATTTGAAGGGCTCGGGTGTAAAACATAATAAGTGACAAAATGCAGGTTTCGAGATATTGAAAGTGGATGTTTCAAAAAGATCTGCGTTACAAATTAAAATAAATGTCTAAACTATTTACAGCAAATGTTATTCACTTGTATGTTTACTATCATTCCTAACATGATGTTTTATCCTAATATTTTTTGTCTGTGGTGCTACATGCGATTTATTTTAGTATTGTTCACGGAATTGTTGTAGTTACAATGCTTTACATGCAGCGATATTATCAAAATGAGTGATCAGATACCACTTTATTCAAGCTGACTTGTGATACCAGTTCAATAATATTTTGACATTAGACTCTCTATAGCAACCATTACAATTTGTAATACAAAAATGAAAGCCTTCAATATTTTTATTCAATGAATAATAACGTGAGCGACTTGTAGTTTTCCTATGTTATGATATTTTGTTTTGTCTATGACTGAAATGGACACCGTTAGAAAAGTATATTTCTTCATTTTATTACGTTAATATTTTAAAAAAAAAAAAAGTTCTGAATTGAAACGTAACAGATCAACTACAGATCAAATTTTTCACATCAGAGAGACACTTGAAAAAAAGTGGGAATATAATCAAAATGTCCATCAGCTATTCATTGATTTCAAAAAAGCATATGATTCGGTCAAAAGAGATAAATTATATAATATATTAGTCAAGTTTGGAATACCTAAGAAGCTTGTTAGTATGATAAAAATATGCACCAGTGAAATAGAAAGTAAAATTCGTGTGGGTATTAATGTGTCTGACAAATTTACAATTCATGATGGGTTAAAACAAGGAGATGCATTATCTCCATTTCTCTTTAATTTTGCATTAGAATATGCTGTTAGGAAGGTAAAAGAAACTAGAAAAGGCCTAAAATTAAACGGTATGACTCAGTTGTTAGCATATGTAGATGATGTATACTTATTAGGGGATGATATAAGTACAATTAAGAATAATGCTGAAATATTTTTCAAAACTGCTAAAGAGATAGGTTTGGAAGTTAACAAAGAGAAAACTAAATATATGCTTACAGGCCGAAACCAAGTGTTAGGTAATAATCAAAATCTAATTATTGATAACAACTCGTTTGAAACAGTTTCCAAATTCAAATACTTAGGAGTAATATTAACAAATGAAAATTATATTAAAGAGGAAATAAAAAGTAGGCTTAATTCAGGAAATGCATGTTACTTCTCTCTTCATAAACTTTTGTCTTCTCGTTTAATATCTAAGAAACTAAAAGTTAAAATATACAAAACAGTAATTTTGCCTGTAGTATTATATGGGTGTGAAACTTGGTCCCTTACATTGAAAGAGGAACATAAATTGAGAGTATTTGAAAATAAGATCCTTAGGAAAATATTTGGACCTAAAAGGGATGAGGAGACATGTGGGTGGAGAAGGTTAAATAATTTAGAACTACATAATTTGCATTCATGTCCAGATGTTATTAGAATAATTAAATCAAGAAGACTTAGGTGGGCAGGCCATGTGGCACGAATGGGAGAGGAAAGAGGAGTTCACAGGATTCTTGTTTGGAAACCTGATGGTAAGAGACCTGTAGGAAGGCCAAGACGAAGATGGAGAAACAACGTTGAGATAGACCTAAAGGAAATCGGTAGGGATGGAAAAGATAGGGACAGATGGAAGACCTGTGTTGCTGCAGCCATGAACCTTCGGGTTTAGGAAGGCTAGAGAGTTAGTTAGTTAGTTAGTTAGTTAGTTAGTTAAGTTCTGAATGGTTGTAAAAAAAAGTTTTTATATTAACGGTTTTTCAGCTTCGCAAATCTACCTCACACACACAGAGATAGAGGCTCTATTTATTACTTCAGCATGCCAAGCAGAATGCGATTCACAAGCCCCTCTTGATACAAAGCAGTGTTACGTAGACTATCCAAATTGCGTACAATGGCAATATTAGATTTTTGGGATAGCTATTATAAGCAATTTATATATAAGGTTTCGATCTCTATCTTAAAGACAACATTTATGCCTCTTGTAGCTTTCTTCTTTATTTTTCTTTATCTTGACATATTTGTAAAGAATGAGTTCAAATGTACATAGGGCTTACGTTTTTAATAATATTCACTGAAATTTAGCTCTTATGGATTAAAATACGAGTTATAATTTCGAACCAAGAAGAATGCATATTTGCAATATCAAAAATAAAATAATTTGCTTTCATCAAAGTCACAAATAGAATAAATACGAAAGTTAATTAAATTACAAATAGATAATTAGGTCCACCAGAAAAATATAACTTTTAAAATGAGCATTTCAGTTTTATGAAAGAAATATTTGATAAGAAAAACTAAACAGTTCTGAATCATTGATACGGTTCAGAGAATCATATCACATATTCATCAAGTGCAATAAATTGTTGACGTTGCATGTAAAGCATGGTATCTTAAATGAGCATATCCGATTGAAAATCAAACGAATTTGTACAGCTATTTATATCTATGTAGAAGAAAAGTATGTGCTTCTATGCTAGATCGCAGTTCACATCCAGGAACGAAAGTAAAATTTATTTCGAAACTGCCATCATGGGCACTGTTGCATGTAAACAATAATATCTAAAGTGAGAATCATAGAACTTCAGACCTTCTGTAAACAAAAGCACGTGTACCCTAACAGTGTTGCAAACTTATGAAAAAAAATAATCCACATAGCCTACAAGGTGTAAAAACATTTCCATTTGTCAACAGATGCGGAATAAGCAGTGTATCACTGATGACCTGTTGAAAGTTATTGAATGTATGTAAAAAAAATGTACATCTTGCCTGGTGGCCGACTTTCAGACTCATCACCGAAGTTCCCTGGCTCGAATCCCGGCATGGGTGTTATTTGTGAGTGTACCTTCATCAATTTCATCTGACGATCACTCATTCTCATCGTCGGGATTAGCCAAAAGTGGAAGAAAAGCAACGCTAAATTTAAAAAAATCAAATACAAAATTGACATCTTATCCCCCAGAAGTAAGACGGTTCCGTACCAAAGGATTAATTTTCTCTCATATTTTACTAAAAAAAAACCTTGCTAGAAGAATGTGACACACTGAGATAAATTACGTTTTGAAACCGGGGTCGCTTCATTAAATTTATTTGATGTTTGAAAGTGTTATGATTTATTATTATAGATAATGAAAGTAAGTTAATACATATGATTTGATTGACTAAATTAATAATTATTAATTAGATAAAATAATCAAACTAACTCATTTGATTTGATTGGTTTGCTTTATTTTATTTCCCCTCTTGTGCCTCTTATGGCTAATTTGCGAAGATGGGGATGAATGATGATGATATGATGCAATCGATGAATGGACATTCACAAACATTCATGCCCAGGCCACGATTCGAACCCGGGACCCCTGGCGTCGTAGCCCGATGTGCTAACCACTCCGTTTGGTTTGAGTTGCTGTTTTAAGTCCACTTTATGCACAGTAAGGCTAATCGGGACTGAACCTACAGTTTAAAGTGGGATCCGAACCACTTGTGCCTCCACCGGGTATCGAACCCGGGACCCCTTGATTACAAGGCAAGGACGCTACCACTGCGCCATGGTGGAGGCCCTACTAACCACTCCGTCACGGGGACGGCTAACTAATTTGGCATTCAAATATCACCTATCCCTCATCATCTCGTAACTAATGACAAATGTGCGTGTCACAGCGTGGTCGATCTACACCTCAATGCCACACATTCCAGTATCCTCCAGAATGTACTTCAACATATCTAAAGTTACTTCATCCAAAAACACACTCGTATGTCCTTTTCATCCCGTTCAAAAATGATGGATTATGCAGCAAAGACACCAAGGAAAACTAAAACGGCAACTTAGAGAAGCATAAAAGTGAGGAAAGAAGGCTGTAGAATACAGAAATATTTTGAGGCAGTCACATTTTATTGTACGCTACATATAAAATAAAATGCATATTTGCGGGTGAATTTTTAAATATTGTCACATTTTTCTTCTCTCTTGTTGAGAGGTGTTCATTTTAAATCAACCTCCCTCGCCCTACGGCCTGCCCTCCTTCACCCACAAAAGTATTCCGGAGTGTGAGGATGTCACCATCCGGATGGTGAACACCTCTGAATTATAGATATACTCCTTCGTCCCACCCCCTCCCCCATCCCGGAGGATCGTCACTGACAATGTGAAATCGCACTATCATATGCCGACATTCGACATACCACTTCCGTTTTCTGTACTTGACTTAGTGAGAAGTATTGAGGTTGGCAACAGTCTAATAACGGATTTCTTCCGCATCATGTAGTCCGTTCTATGAAAGTACGCCAATGGAAGAGAAACGTGTAAATTACATTGGATTATACATTTTAAAATATATTTTCATTAAAGGTTTCTATTTATAATAATAATACGTGATTATTATATAAATTACAATCGATCACGTGAACAGCAAGAAAATAGCGCCAATTTCGAACATGGCGACTTCCATGCGTGCAGGAAGGTCTCCCGTGTTTTCAGAGTAGTCATTCGGAAATACAGCCGTTTGAAAAGTGGCAAGAAGCAGGTTGTTCTTAACGTTTATGCGACGTTGTGTCGGTGCTATCCTGAGCAAGCAGTGAAGTTGGTGTCCAAGTGTAATTGTGTGTCTGCGTCTTTGTGTTTTCGGTGCTGTGAAAGAAAGGAAAACGACGGGTCAAGTCGTGAGTCCCGCGAAAAAAACACGTTGTTGCTCGTATAAACAAGTACACCGATTTTGAGATAAGCGCAATACAACGCGAGGTGCTTTCGTATTCTTTCAATCAAAGAGCCGTCCTGTGCACTGTGGGGAAGATGTTGATAGTGATGATTGATGACGATCTTTCCAATTTTAGCAGTCGGTGTTAAATCGCCTCTTGTGCCACGTTGAGTTCCTTTTTGGGAAGCAAATTTGACAGACCGTACTCTGACAGGATGATGTCTAGCGCCGAAAATGCCTGAAGTTCAAAAAGGAACTGCTGAATCAAGGTAAGAAAATACATTACTTGCATGAGACGTGCGTAAATAATGCACTTATCATCGCCTTCTTGTGCACGAGAAACCGAGAGAAAGATAAACAATCTCTTTTCATCCCCCGGCTTATCTTTGTTTAGCTTCTGCTAAAACTGGCGGTATATTTGTTGCACAAAGGAGAAAACAATACTCTACATGTCAACAATCTTGGGCAATAAAGGCTTGAATTTACTGAAACGAATCTCTCACTCTCTTGTATAACTTTGGCGCTGTCATACTGAGAGAGGAGGGGGAAGGGGGGATCTGTTAACCCAGTGTCAGATAAATGGGACTTTTGGCGTAGAAAAATATGTTCATTCTTGAACAAGAACACGTATTTAATCACTTGTAGAAAATTTATTATACTTCAATGTGTAGATTATCAGTTAAAATAAGAATACGTTTTTCCATGTTACGTAAAATTAAAGTTGCGAGCGAGCAGCATATGATGGCCGCACCATTCACGAACAGCTGGCGCGGAGTGATACGTTACTCGAAGTGATACGGTTGTTTACAGAGGGTCTGAAGGTTCGTGATTCTTACTGTACAGTAGATTCCACGTTGTACATGAAATAGAATATACGTGGCCATGCACAGTTTTACTCGCATTTGCATTGGCAACCTCTTCATTCTCCTCATTCTTTGTCGGTGGTACATATTCCTGGACTTTATGGGAATGATATACACTTTCTAACTCGTTCTCATCTTCGCTGTGGCCTAAATACTCTGGAACTTTCTGAGACACGTTGCAATTCAGTAACCGCCGTTTCACCGCCATCTTTGCTACTTACCATACGTGAAACAACTGGCATATACCATAACTTCCAACTCGTCTAGCTCTGTCATCTGTTGACGAAACGAAACACTTCGAGTACGATTCGACTCCATTTACGATGGACTACACGATGCAATTTGTAACTCCAAAGTGACCAAAATGTCACTTACGATGTTTTACACTCGAGCCCTTCATTTAAAAGTTGTAATTGAGAAAGTTAGAACACTTTTGAACATGGGTGTAACTTGAGGCCTAAGTTTGGGGGGGCAACATGGAAACGTTTTCCATTCCATAAAAATAGAGTCCAAAACTATTTTGCTAAATCACTTTTAAATTTACGAAATATGATAATTACTCTTGCTCCTCAGTACCAGGCTAAAATACCCTTAACGTTCATAACATGAATATTTTGTGGGCAAGCGGCCCCTTGCCGCCACCAAGTTACGCCTATGCTTTTGAAATGCGTCGGTTACACGTAACTCCGTCACTCACCCCCTTCATCTAACCTTTGAAGCCTGCCATCTAGCGCGACCGTAGAGAAACAAATCGAGATTGGGAAGCAAAGAGATTGAGTCCATCGATGATAGATGTCACCATTGTCTCAAGTGACGATTGCAATAGAATGTCGAAGTGCACTAATCAAACTAAAATCCCTGGTCTTATTTGAAGTTTTAAGCAGGCCCGTAGCCAGGCGGGGGCCATGGGGGCTGAGCCCCCCCCCCGGCACTGCTGTCAGCCTGTTTGACATTAGGAAAAATTATTTTGTATAATTCGTTTAAAGTGAAGAGTGAAAATGAAGACGGCTGATATTATTTTGCTCACAGCTTGATGAAGGATAAATGCACAGAATATGAACAGCAGCTATTACATTCGTTCATCTTGTTTATGAGCCGAAGTCTAAGTAGCTGCAAGTATTTAGAAGCAACCTATATTTAAGCTGTGTTTAGAAGATTCCCTAGACTTGAAAAAGGTCCTTCACAGGGGAGCTTCTTTGCCTGCACCTTCGCTGCCGCTGTTGCCACCTCTCGTGTAGACAGAAATCTGTGACCTTGACGTCATCATCCACATTTCTTCCACATCTGTGTCAAAGGTCAGCAGCTCCCATTCCAAGTTTCGGAAACGAAGGAGAGTTTTATTGCTTCGGCCGGGGGTGGAATGTATAGTAAGGAATGATGTCCGTAGCAGTCAATTAACACTTCAAAGGATGTTTTTGAAAATATAAAAAAAACGTACATCTTTTGTATATTTTAAAATTTTATATGAACTTAATCACCCCCGCCACCCAACATACACACATAATTTACATTTATTTAATACTGTTAAACTTTTGCAAAATGGACTTGATTTACAAAGTCCCCGATAACCCGTGAGCCGTCCCCTGGAGATCAATTCTAGTTGCGGGCCTGGATTTCTGTCCATTACATGTACAGATAGGCTAATCGGGACTGGACATGCATGTTAATTTAATCACCTTTTAAGAACAGTTAAGGTACATTGTCTTGTATACACTATGTCGCTTTATGTCGCTCTCTTTTCAAATTTTCCGAACTAGTGCACTTTCAAGCCATCTGCTAAGCATTGTCTGCGAGTAGCAGACGACTTTGCTTAACAACAGGTTTGGCATGTTTAACCCTACATTGCACGTGGGGAGGCTGTCAGGCCCACCACTTCTAGTTTTCGATTTTTCAACTGTGAAAATTTTTATAACAAATTGAAAATAAATTACATTGTTCCTAGGGTGTTCCCAATATTACGGTATTACTTTTGCTCACAAAAACGTAAATGTAGCGTACATAGGAGTCAAAATTCACTTGGTGGACGTATTTGGCACTCCCTTTGGATGCATCGTATTCGCACTCATGCGAGTGACAATGTACAATTGGTTGGTAATGATGGTAATTTTTGTAATCATTAAAATTATTATATAACTGCACCTACATAAACAAAAAAGAGCATTGATGAAAAATTATGTTTTTTGCGAGTTTTCATGAATGATGAAATATGTGTGTTACACTCGTCACTGGTCGGCAAATTGGGACTTTTTTTTCCTCCCTGGCAAATTTAAAGTGATTCTTATAGATTTCAAAGTCCTGATTCAGAATCTGAAAACAGTTTTCCTCCATCGCCCACCAGTTCTGAAATATTTTACTTTCAAAATTTACAAAATTTCCAATACATTCAGTGAGAGTCGAATTTGTCAAATAGATGGTACTGTACTAAAAATAGGAAAAAGAAGAAATGAATAAACGTTTTGGGCTTGAAACTCTAATTTTATAAACGGACACACCATACATGAGGGCATTAAATTTTAAACGCAAAACTTACATGTAAAATATCAAATATTTCATACAGTTAATAGCTTGAAAATTTACATATTCATACTTAATGGTCCAGATTAAATTTCTTCACATCTAGGTACATTAAGAGAACATAAAAGTGGCACAAAATGTAAGTTAAAAAAGTGTAACATTTTCACAATCTGCAGACATGCTTTATCCACACACGTAGGTTCGTAGAATGTTATTTTGTTGTCTTCTGTCTCTTGTATTGTTCCTTTGGGGTCTCACTCATAAGATTCCAACAGCAATCGGCTAACATGTTTCCATTCCATCTCCCACTGTATCGTTTTTGAACTTGGGCCACATCTTGGTGGAACCTCTCACCATGTTCGTCTTAAACTGCGCCCATATTTTCCGGGAAAAATCTAAATGGTAATTCAATAAATGCAGCTTCAGTGACATGTTGCATCCAAAACTGTAGTAAGAGGAAATCAGTTCTTCTTCCACTATTTCCACATAATTTTCACACCTTTTATTTCCCAGAAAGTTCTTGCACTCATTTTCAAAAGCATCCTATGCCCTTTTCTCAGTGTCATTCAAAACTTGTCTGAAATTGGGATCCTGAAATAGCTGTCTTACTTGTGGACCAATGAAGATACCTTCCTTTATTTTGGCATCACTTATGTATGGAAACTTTTCTTTTAGATAAAGAAACCTTTGTACCTGTTTATCCATTGCTTTCACAAACAGTTTCATCAGGCCGAGCTGGTAACAAAATTTTTGATTTCTCGACTAAAGCTGGCAGTGATACATTTTTCTCTCCTGGAATGTTTTTTTTCACGAAGTGGCCATTCTTTTACAGTATAATGTATGTCCTTTGCTCGGCTGTCCCACTCACAAATAAAACAGCAACATTTTGTGCGACCCCTTGTAACCCAGTCAGCAATGCAACAACTTTAATGTCCGCACATATGTTCCACTGATGTTGTTGGTAACATATTTTCTGCAACATTCGTTCAAGGTTTGCATACGTCTCTTTCATGTGAAATGCATAAGCCAGCGGTATTGATGGCAACTTGTTCGCATTATGAAGTAAAACAGCCTTCAAACTAACCTTTGATGAATCTATAGAAAGTCTCCATTGATCAGAGTCGAATTCGATCTCAAGTTCCTTCATCAATCCTCTAACACTGTTAGTATACACTAAGTCACCCTCCATTGAAAACCACTTTGCAATCGTTGATTCCCTCTTCCTGAAGTATGACACATTTACATCACTTTCCAAAAGGTTCCACTGTTGAAGCCTGGATCCAAGAAGTTGCGCCTTTGTTTTGGGTAAATCCAAGTCTCGAACTAGGTCGTTCAACTCAGCTTGAGTAATTAAGTGCGGGATGTTGGTCATGGGTGGATGAAACTCATCTTCTTCTTCTTCTCTCATTCCAAAAAATGCATCTCTTGCATCATATTCCAGTTCTAAATCCACGGTGTATTGTTCCGGAGGCTTTGGCACTGGCATTAAGTTATTGTGAGGGATAGGTCTGAGAGCAAATGGTATGTTCGGGTACTCTAATTTTCCTTTCAATTTGCTGGAGAAACCTTTAACGTTCACCATACAAAAATAACAGTCATCTAGATGATTACGCGGTTCACGCCACACCATTGCCACAGCAAATGACATTCCTTTATGGGTACCGTTCAACCAACCAACGAGAGTTCTCAAACAAGTACTGCAACATCTTTTGGGGGCCCATGCTTTATCTTGATCACCAACCTTGCAGCCAAAATAAAGCTCATAAGCCTTCCTCACAAGAGGAGTTAAAGGTTTCCTTTGAGATTTTAGTGTTAACTCGCCGCAAATGTAGAGAAGGTGTTCGGTTGGTTACGACACGTACGAGACATTTCAGAGAATTCACTTCACTTAATACTTTCACGGTAACGTAGAAAACAAAATTTACATATATTGAATATATAGAAGTATAAGAAAATAAGTCCAGTAAGAAGTAATGCATTTGCTCAACAAATACATGTTTACTGTTTTCTTTTAATAGCTTATACAGGATTCTAAGAGGAAATTGGATACTATATGAAATACTTGTCCTTATGAGAATCTCTGTAGACACTTCTTTAAAATTTAATACAATAGTTGTTCACTTATATACAGAGCCATCTTTGAAGCAGATTATAAAAGCCCGATATTTTGCTCGATGATGAGCTCATTATAACGAACCGAGAAATATCTTATCCCTCAAAATTGATGGGTGATGGAACAATTTGGCTATGAGATCTAGATTCAGCACCCTCGAAAACATAAGAAACTCCCATTTTCATTGCAAGGACGAATTCCATGCTGACCAGTGTAATTAGTCATTATTATTTATGGTATTTTTTGTAATTATCAAAATTAATTAATAACTGCACTTATACAAACAAAAAAGGAAGAAATCATTCAATAACAAAATGGTTTCTTCAATTTTAGTGATGAAAAAGGGTGGGCTCTGTTTGTGTCCCCCCTCCCCCTCAGGTAAGTAAGTTTCTCGTGTGGCACGGGTAAAATAGGACTAAAACAAAAGCGTTTACAACGTCATGCTGTTACAAGTGCTTGAAACACTTCCAGAAACGAATAGCATATAAAAGGAGCAGCTTTGTTCAGTACTCCTCGTACGTTGCTCTTTATGTCAATATATTTTGTTACATCCACAATAAAATGTAATATTCCGGGGGGGGGGGGGAGGAGTAGTTGGCACGTGGATAGAGGAAAGGGGGTCTGGTAACGGTTGAAGAGTTGAACCTTCTCCAATGGCCCACGTGAGAGGTTTACAAGTAACGGAAATAGGTACTTTAAGAAGTTACTTTATAACTAGAAACACAGTCCTTTCTTGGATTATTAAGATATTCAATATCAACTGTTCTTCTTGACGTAATGTGTAAACGTAAACGTTTTATTTGTTTAAAATATTTTTTATATTGATTAAAACACCGTTTAAACATTCAAAACATGTTTAAATCATTAAAAAAGGTTTCTTTAAATAAAAAAAATTGCAACCCTGCTTCGTGAACTTCACGCACAATCCTCACGCCAGAACTTGTGGAACGGCCAAAAGCCGTGCGACTTTCAGAACGCGCCCAGAGAGAACAAATCTCCTTTAGCTGCCTTACCGATGGTCATTCCACAGTACTTCGTTTACACAATTTTCCCGTAATTTTATAGCTTTCGTAATGTGGATATGAGATTAAATTAGTCTAGCTACAGCGTTTTGTGTTATATTTTGTTAGAACTGCATTACGATGCACTACTTCGTCTTTCTGGAGAAGTAAAATCTGTAGAGTAAAAGTGCGCTAGTTTCATGAATTTCCTGCTGACGAACGTTCAAGTTTGTTTATGACGCGGGATTTGACCTACAGTTTGGTCGCGAAGCGTGGTCTTACGAAGGAGACAAACGATGTTTCAGCACACTGCATCAAGCACCATCCCCGGGTGCGATACCCGGTGGAGGCAAATGTGGTTCGGATCCCACTTTAAACTGTAGGTCCAGTCCCAATTAGCCTTACTGTGCATAAAGTGGACTTAAAACACCAACTCAATCAATCAATCAAGAGCATAAAGCACAATCGCATGCCAGTGGGGAATGATAAAAGTTTTATAGCGACGTTGGCTCCCTCGTTTTTATGAATAAAGTAAGAGCACTGGATCTGTCAAAATGTTATAAGAAAGTAGTAGTATCCCAAGAAAGCCATATTCTCCGTAACGGCTATATTTTCTTTCAAACTTTCCGATAACTTCAATCATACAGTATAATAAACAATATATCCCGTAATCGACACTCCAAGGTCCTACTGACCCGACGGTATTATTTTCCCTTGCATTACGGAGTGGTTGGCAAAATGTCGTGGCTGGAGATATGAAATTGCATTTTACGAGTTAATGAAATGTTTACGAAATCTGTAAACACTTCAGGGAGCAAAGGTAAAAAATGTGCAAAAACTAAATGTCCAGAGACTTTCATATAATTTTATTTTTCATTAAAGAAAATAAATATATTCATAAATAAGATGCAACGGATAAGATGGGGTGTTAAAATGCAATCATACATCACTGTGTGCTTCACTTGTAGCACATGCCGACCTTCGAAGACAGGAGTCCCAGGTTCGAATCCTAGTCAGGGCATGGGTGTTCTTTGTGAGTGTCCCTTCATCAATTTCATCATCATCACTCAATGTCATCTTGCAATTAGCCAAAAGTGGCGGAAAAGCGAAGTAAAATAAACAAAATCAATTTTTAGCACACTTGCCATCTTTACGATACGAAACGTCGGTAGCTCTTCCATAAAATTAATTGCATTCATCATTGCCTAATTTAGGAAAGAAATATCATTTAATTTGAAACGAAATAGTACATAACCCTGCGTAACGTATGTCATGTCTTGTACGCTCAGAAATTCAAGCCGATGACAAAATGCACGCAGGGCAGGAGCATTCTGGGTAGGTAGCAAGAAGGCAGGAAATGTTAGTGTATGCTTCGCTATGTTACAGCGCCTTCAAGGGATAGTGTGAAAAATGGCAAGCTTCTGAGCTATCCGGCGGCTACACCCCATGATGATACCCGCTAGAGGAGCTGGTGTCGTTAGTAATGGACGGAGTTCGTATGCTTATAATGAAATCAAATGGATTTTTCGTAGCAAGGTCTGATTATTTTCCTTACGACATTTCTACGAACACGAACATTTCTGTGATGTGTCAGTTGCCGCGAAGATACTACAGGACATTCTGAACATCACGTATTGTTATTGTGATATTTAATAATAATGCGATAAAAAATATAGTTCGGTTTGTTTCTCGTAACTCTTAATGTGACTATTCCGACGAGAATTAAAATCGTGCATGCATTATGCAAGAATATTAATTAGTATTCCCGTAACCTTAAGTTTTAAAGAAATACACATTGACGTATTTGTATTATTTTAAAATATTTACTGTCGCTTTACTTCACTTTTACCTAATCGCGGCCAAGATGATGACATGATATTGAGAAAGGGAAACCTAAAAGGAGCATCCGTGAATAGGCCGAAACTCGAACCCGTGAACTTTGGTGGCGAGATTAAATGTCAACCACTTAACGCACGTATTTATAAAATGGAAGACTCCTAAGCTATAGTTTCCCCTTTCACGATTCTCAGTAAGTGATTAGAACCCAGGACCACTAGCGTCGTGGCGGCTGCGCTAACCACTCCGCCACCGAGGTCGGCCACAAAACCAGCATAAGAAAAAAAGGTTTGCACTTTTCACCCATGGCGTGTTGCCTAACTTGCCGCTTGCAAACCTCGCAGGTGACCAAGGTAGAAATTTACAGGTAAGCAGAAGTAAAAATGCATAGTCCTTAGGGAGCTTTCAGAACGAAGTGACAAGCCACAAGCGAGACGTGTCACTTGTAAACGAACCTTCAGAAATAAATTCAACCTTATCTACCGGAGTGACACAAGCTACACATATCGCTTGTCGCTAGCGTGTCATCTGGGTCATTCTCAATCTTGTCGCCCTATCTGCTGTGTATGCCCGTGTTTTTTTTCAGACTGCAGGGGAAATTACCTATTCCTGAGCGTGCAACTTGTGATCCTGTAGCTTGTCACTTCGGTTTTAATACCCCGTGTCGTGTCACTTGTCGCCTCGGTCTTAAAGTCCCTTATCTTAAAGGTCACATTGAATCCGGTTTCTACCGAACTTTTACACTCTTGTGACCGGCCGTCCTCCACTGATGAAAGCCGGCCACCGTAGCGGAGTGGTTAGCACATCGCGCTACGACGCAGAGGTCCAGGGTTCGAATCCCGGCCTGGTCATGGATGTTTTAACCCGCTATCGCTCGCGCCTTCATGTGTCAGGCGATAACTCGCGTGTTAGATTTTTTCTAACAACTTTTTTTTCAGTTATCACTTAATATTTGCAAAATATATTTTATCAAACATGTTTTATTAAACATTGAAATCATTTTACATTGTTACAGCGTTCTTCTTTATGAATATTTAAAACATTAATGCAAATAAGCACATTAAAATACAATTTATTATTGATATAAATTCAAATTCAAAATGTTTTATAATTGAGGATGTTTCTAATCA
Source organism: Lepisma saccharinum (assembly GCF_977018435.1). Taxonomy (NCBI): domain Eukaryota; kingdom Metazoa; phylum Arthropoda; class Insecta; order Zygentoma; family Lepismatidae; genus Lepisma; species Lepisma saccharinum. Next base: position 137,394,735 of record NC_139230.1, read on the forward strand.
GATTCAGAGTCAACTTCTTTTGCAGCACATTCACGGCAAACATAAACAGTTGTTTCTGTATGTTCTTTACATATTGGGGAGGAACACTTACTACATGAATGATATGTGAATCGATTCTTTCTTTTGGGACAATAGGCACATCGGGACTTTTCCTCTGATTCAAGAGTTCTCTCCGTTTTCGGCAGACTTTCAATGCTTGCAATACTTTTTATTTTCTCCTTCATACGAGATACATTTGGAACTGACATCCGTCTCATCATATGTGGTTTTGTAAGCATCATACTAAGTTACGTAACAAATTTTCTACGAGCCAGCAAGTCGCCTGTATTTGTTTTGTAAATTATCTGAGCATTTATTACTCCAATGTTGAGAAGGCTGAAAAATATTGTGAGAGGCCAGCGATTGCTTATTCCTGAAACAGAATATTCAGATTTCAGACGATCTACAACATCCACTCCTCCTTTTGTGAGATTGTAGAAAGTAATCACTTCTGGCTTTTTTGCCTCTCCAGAGTCAGGATCAATGCCGTCGTCATTACGCATGGTGGAAATCATCATAACATTTCTTTTCTGTTTCTTCTTTGGCACATAAGAGCAGAGGAGACAATTATTAGATGGTTTCTCTCCAAACGCAAACATGCTGCTGTTTCCAAGCCTTTCCTTGACAGATAAAAATTCCGGTGGAATTTCTCTTTTATTCAATCGAAGAGTTCCTACTAGTGTCAACCTGTGGTTGGTGTACAGTTCATTAGCTAGAGGTATGGAGGTAAAATAATTGTCCATGGTCACATTCCTTCCGCTGTTGTCAATTCGACGTATTAATCGCAAGACCACGTTTTGTGCATCATTGGGAACTTGGTAAGGCCCAGATGGTTGTTTTCCTGCATAAATTTCCATATTTAGAGTGTAGAATGTTCTAGCATCACAGAGTGCATATATTTTTATGCCATATTTTGCAGGTTTATTTGCAATGTATTGTCTGAACTTGCATCGTCCTTTGAATGCTTCTAACATCTCATCAATGGTAGTGTAAGCACTTGGCCTGTAACTATTCATGCAGACACTAACAAAGTCATCGAATATTTCTCTAATTGGAGATAGGTTGTCTTCTTGCTTCCTTTGTGCTCGTGTAGTGATATCATCAAACCTAACACTTGGAGAAGAGTGTGAAATCTTCGATTGCTCATTGACGCGATGAAAAAGTCTGGTGCAGTTCCATCTGTGACCCACAACTCATCTGTATTTAGGTGCTGTGACTTCTTTACTCCAGCAAGATATAGTACTCCTAGGAATGCTGAAATTTCTTCAAAATCAGTTAGAGGGCAGTTCCGTGTATTACGTGAGTAGGAAGGTGCCATTTCCTTGAGATTTACGTTTGTGTATTGGACAATACGTGTGATTAGAGAATCCGGAAAGAACAGTTTCCAACAGTCTAGAATTGACTTCAAATTCTTGGCCCCACCTATCACACCTGGTAACTGTGTGACAATATTCTGTCTGGCGATTTTACTTGGTGGGGCTTTTTGCTTGAACTATATTGTTGAACCATCTTTGCCTCGATACGTATCACGATTTACATGTCTTGAAACTGTCACAGAATCATCAGAATCACTAACTGACTGTTCTGTCTCGGTATGCACTTCCTCATGTTCTGATGGACCGTCTGTATCGGTTTCCCAACCTGTGTCTTGAGGTCCAATGTCCACTTCATCTGCGTCTTCTTCTTCCAGCCACATCATGTACTGTTTAGTTTGTTTGTCAGACATTTTACTGCTTTCTCTTCAATAACACAATGCCAAAAACAACAATCATCAGATTGGAAGAACCAATGCACATTTCCACTACACTGTACACAGACGGAATAATAAATGAAAGCGGTATTTCCCAAAGGAAAACTGTTGTACAATCATTCGCTGGAAATGTGACGCGATAACTAGCATGTTAGGAAAAATCTAACAATGCACTCGGCTAGGATCAAAGCCGCTAGTACAGGGACGGCGACAGGGGTGGGCACGGGTGGGCATACGCCCACCCAAAAATTCCTGTGCCCACCCAATCAAATTCAATAAGTACATATAGTTGGGGATATATGAATGATTCAATACATAAGTGTATTCTGGTGTTCATAGCATGTATATTTAACTTGTGAATATTATCTATGCTACAAATATTCACATATTATCAACACATAAAAAGCCAATTTTGAAGGTGAAAGTAATTACTAGAGCTATTGAAACAAAAACTGTGATCAAATGAATACTTCCATGATTAAAAGCAGCTAGTAGACTTAGGAGGCTCAAAATTATGCAGGGTATGGTCAAGATTAGATCAGAATTTAAGGTGAACTTGAGGACTGTAGCTCCGGATCTCCACATACGTAAATATATCCCGGTTATGGTTAAAATAATCACCAAATAAACAGATGAAAATATCATCTTAGCGCTTCTTCCTCCAGCAACACAATAAATGATTTCGACCTTTTAATTATTATTATTATTAGAATAATTTAATCAAGAAGACTTAGATGGGCAGGCCATGTGACACGAGTGGCAGAGGAAATAATAGTTTACAGGGTTCTTGTTGGGAAACCTGATGTTAAGAGACCTGTAGAAAGAATAAAACGAGGATGGAGGGATAACGTTGAGATGGACCTAAAAGAAATCGGTAAGGATGGGAAAGATTGGATTAATCTTGCCCCGGATAGGGACAGATGGAAGGCCTGTGTTGCTACAGCCATGAACCTTCGAGTTTAAGTATGCTAGAGAGTATAATATAATTTTAATTAGCTCTGCATTGAAATTCCAGAAGTGTCCTTTTTTTATTTCATTACAATTTTTATATACCTATCATCTTCAAATATCAATATGGTATGCGAAATATCAACTTTATATTCGTTCTACTAATAAGAAGGAATCACAATAATCACTACAATACCAAAGTGAATAAATTTTAATAAACCAGTTATGTATGGAAAAAGCTACAGAATTATTAAATTGCTAATGAGTGGCTTATCATATTTAGAAATCCTCGTTCGTTACATAAATTTTGCCACATGAATTAGCAGAAAATGTTAACAGAATCTGTAGATGCAGCTGAAGTAAAGAAAAAAAAAAGTAATGTCACGAAGTACCCAGAAGACGATTTTGTTAGTTTGTTTTTAAGCCCACTTTTATGCTCAGATAGGCTAATCGGGACTAAATCTACAGTTTAAAGTGGAGTCCGAACCAGTGTGCATTGTGCTTCCACCAAAGGAGGGGGGGAGTCGAACACAGAACATCTTCATTATAATGCGACAGCGTTATGCCATTCGGGAAAAAAATATAAAGAAAGAACTCGCACCAAACGTGTCATTTTATCACCACAGAAGATACGTCCATTTTAAGAGGGTGATTGCCCTGGCACAAATATTTGAGACTTTCGGAAAACAATGTCATTGTTCACGGAATTATCTGCCTTGATCAAGTAATGAAACGCTGTGCAATTGAAACTCAACTTTCTAAGAGCTATGAACTAACAAAACTCCATTTTTGGAAGAGTAAGTTGTGGTTGATTTCTTTTATTTTAAATTATTTTTCTGCTAATTTTGATGACGACAACGATAAGGTTCAATGGTGATTAGATGAAAGTAACGAAGGGGCGAAAACAAACACATTCTGACACTCAAAATACAAGCCTCATAAATTATTACATTGACAGTGGTTCCAGGCACCAGGGAATCGTTGCCCTGAAAGAATAAAGTTTCCAGAGTATGCTGCACAGGATAGAGGTTGAAATTCTAGTGTGTTCGAAATGGTCACGCCATACAACCCAAGTCATCTATGAAAAATAGATGAATTATTACTGGTACGGTGATCAACTTCGATGAATTCCGTGTGTCCCTAAATCATTTTGTTACCTCAAAAAATATGTTCATGTAACCACACGTGTATTGCTTGCTTCTTCCGCATTAGTAACATGACAGTTCAGGAAACGAATAGCAACTTAGCTAATAATCTATTCAATTCTGAACAGAATTTTCAATCTTACTTGTTTATTACTCATGAGTGATATTTTGTCAAAATAGCCTTTCATTAGCCTAGGAATACTTCATGGACAATGATCAAAGAATTGGTTTTCTGTGTGTGTTTTAAATCGTTCCTAATAAGACGTTCATTTTAATCCAAACATGCAGTGGCGGCGATTAGGAGGAGCGGGAAGTGGGAGATGCAGTTCCCCCACCACATTTTGCCCCCGCACTATGGCCTCTTTATGCTACCAAGAAAACGTATATTGTCCTTGTCCCTCAAATGTTGGCACCCAATCGGCGCTACTACAGATAGATTTGTCAGTTGTACAAACCTTGTAAGCTAGGAAAAGTGACCCCCCAAGGAGTAAGAAAACTCTTTCAGTCAAAAACGCATACGATGAAAATTCTATGCTCAGAAACATGCATTTAAATTACGAGAGACTTCAGGATTGTCTACCATCGCACTTTATATTATTGTCCCCGAATACATAAAATCAAGTATGTGCCTCGTAATTACAACACAAGCTTAAACCTAATTCACATTTATTTCACTGTATTAACATGCATGAAAGAATGTGATTAGAATGTAGGGCTGCGCATGATTAAACACTTCCTTGAAATAATTGTGTCCATCAGAGACAAAGCGAAAGGAAATGGAACAAGATGTGAGAATAGATTAGAAAAGAATAAAGAGGAAAACAATAAATGGAAAGGGAAAAGAAGTAAGAGGATAATCGGGAATGTAAGAGAGAGGGGGGATACATACGTCTTACATACACATATATATACTATATGTGGTCTTACATTTATATTGCCCACCCTAATCTATCAATATGGAGCTTTTGCCCACCCAGTCAGAAATTTCTGGCGCCGCCCCTGCGCTAGTATAAGGTTTCGCTTTCAATTTCAATAACATTTGCTACAGTGTTGACAAGTAGAGACATGGAAGGAGGCATTTTAGCCTTAACGCATTGTTACCTCCAGTAACAATCTAGAAATAACAAAAGTTTTGCAATTGTTAGATTTTATCTAATAGCGCGAACGATCGCGGGTTAAGTGTCCATTCATCAATTTCATCATATCACTCATCCCCAGCTTTGAAAATTAGCCAAAAGTGGCACAAAAAGCGAAGTAAAATAAAGCAAATCAATCAATCAATCCACTGACAGACGTTCTGAGAATGTATAAAATCGTCAGTGTGCTTATATGACGAATGTTGTAAAATGGCCGACCAAATAACACATTGGAAATTTCTTCATTGAAAATGTTGTTGGAGAGGGTGAAAGGGTGGGTTCACGAGATTTTGAAAGATTTCTATTGCTTTTTCAGATTTTTATTAACAAAAGAAATTAGCACTATGCAAATTCCCTACAATTTTAAACCACTGTTCGCTTCCTGGCTTCCAATTATGCTAGTTCTTGATTGTTAAACCTAGTTTAAAAAGCTTTTGACTATCCACTATTGTTACCCAAACAACGCCAGAAGTCGAGTATAAATAACGTTCGGCACCACACTTCTGGTGAATTCGGCCGAAAAGCAAAATGATTATTCTTTCGAATCGGTGGTCGGTGAAACATTTTCGTGAACGCCAGAGTAGCCGGCTACAGCGTGGTCGCCCATACTCATTGAGATGATGTTGTTTCTTCTGTCATTTACTGGCGTGGACGTCAGCAAAAAGTTCTGCCGAAACCGAATCCAATGCGACCATGCCCTTAAGGCTCATCGACACTATGACAGTCGGCAAGGCTTTGTCGAAATAAGTTGGACTCGAGTTCGATGCCTAGTTGGGTTCTTTTCGAAATGGCAATGTCGTCGACGTGTAATAAAGGTGTCCCGGGTTCGATATTCGGTGGAAACTATGTGGTTAGGATCCCACTTTAAACTGTACGTCTAGACGCCATTAGCCTTTCTGTACTTTCTGTGGATAAAGTGCGTTTTGTGATTTAATCAAAGGCTTGATATTAGACGATGTAGGCAGTTTGAATGTAGAGTACAGATGTGACGCTGGGTTCAGAAACTTTTTCCGTATGACAAGTTGCGACTTTGAAACTCTACTAAGATTGGAACTAAAATCGGCGTTCGGCCCGTCCCCGCTGCGCGAGTCATCGTTCTTAGTAGGCCGTTAGTAGTTGGGTTGCAGTGGTCTAGTTGGTAGCTCTGTCAACTTGGAGTTCAACAAGAACGAAAATTCAATTTCACAATATCAAAATTTTGTACAAGTTTTGTACAGTTTTGTACACCCCGTAAAAAGTTTTGTAACGCCTCGGTTCAAGATAAATTCAAACTTCAAAAATTGCCTTCCAAGTTGATGCCTCACTTCAAAACTGCCGTACGTCTTCGAGAATGGGCTTAATATAATGTACAGGGATCAATCAATATGAAGTCATTCAACATGGTTGCTTGACCATTTTTAAAAAAGTTTATTTTTTGTGTGGTGTTAGCCTCATATGTTGACAGTTCAGAACCACTGTTATTTTATTTTTACTATCATCGATTTGAAGATGGCGGGCATTTTTTTTATCATGGCGAGCGTCATTTTCTCCATTCGTTAGCATCAGCGGCAACTTTTTTTTCTCAGCTCTGGTAAGTCCTACGACAATGAGACAAAATCTGTGATGTTAAGCACATTATAGGCTACAATTATATTTCTGTGTAATTTTCTAAATATTATTCCTTCATAATAAATTTTAAGGTCAAAATTGTGTATTTTAATTGCTCAAAATGACATTTTCGGATATTTTTTTTTTTGGGCGGGGGGGAAGGCAGTTTGTTTGACACTTGAATTTTTTTGTGCAAGTACCTGTGTACCAATAGAGTATGTCAAAATTATTTGAAGCTTGAGACTTTAATATTTATTTTTCTACAGGGTCATAAACAAGTACTTTTTGTTTAAAAAAATCCAAGTTCAGGGTTAAATATCTCTGGTAGGCAGTTGTTTAAAAATCTGAATTTTGTACACAATACAGTACTCCATGATAAGTAACTTCAGTAAAAATTTTGAGTTTGAGATTAAATTGGTTTAAGAGATACAAAACTCGTGAAAAATTCAATATTTTGCATTAAATATGGCATGCCTAATTTCATTTCTTATTAACATTTTGTGTTAAAATTCTGCAAATTGTAATTTGGAATGTCAATCAACAACATTACAATCCTGAAATGGATCTACAATAAAGTATATATACGAGGGCATGCTGAAAAGTAAAGCTTCCTATGTTTTTATTTTCTTTGTTACCTCATCTCAGCTATGTGAGAGAATGGAGTGAAACGTCAGGAACTGCAACTGATGAAGGTCATCGGCATCATGTTCAGCTTGGGTTTTCTTTACGAGTATGAACAGCCCAAGATCGCACAGTACTGATGTCTACACATTCATCCCCATAAAATGCCTTCAGTCTCAGATGAATATCAATTTGTAGCACATTTTCTGCTGTTAGAAACTCGATCACTGTACGCTACTTCAGGCACTTCACCAACATTGCATGGTTACATGCTGCCATTTTCCTCGCAATAGTTCATCACCCCCTGGCGATAGAAGTTTGAAACCTTCAATGGAGAAGCGATGGTTGCTCAAAATCCAAAATGCGTTTACAAGGTAACAAAGAAAATAAAAACATAGGAAGCTTTACTTTTCAGCATGCCCTCGTATATATACTTTATTGTAGATCCATTTCAGGATTGTAATGTTGTTGATTGACATTCCAAATTACAATTTGCAGAATTTTAACACAAAATGTTAATAAGAAATGAAATTAGGCATGCCATATTTAATGCAAAATATTGAATTTTTCACGAGTTTTGTATCTCTTAAACCAATTTAATCTCAAACTCAAAATTTTTACTGAAGTTACTTATCATGGAGTACTGTATTGTGTACAAAATTCAGATTTTTAAACAACTGCCTACCAGAGATATTTAACCCTGAACTTGGAATTTTTTAAACAAAAAGTACTTGTTTATGACCCTGTAGAAAAATAAATATTAAAGTCTCAAGCTTCAAATAATTTTGACATACTCTATTGGTACACAGGTACTTGCACAAAAAAATTCAAGTGTCAAACAAACTGCCTTCCCCCCCGCCCAAAAAAAAAATATCCGAAAATGTCATTTTGAGCAATTAAAATACACAATTTTGACCTTAAAATTTATTATGAAGGAATAATATTTAGAAAATTACACAGAAATATAATTGTAGCCTATAATGTGCTTAACATCACAGATTTTGTCTCATTGTCGTAGGACTTACCAGAGCTGAGAAAAAAAAGTTGTCGCTGATGCTTACGAATGGAGAAAATGACGCTCGCCATGATAAAAAAATGCCCGCCATCTTCAAATCGATGATAGTAAAAATAAAATAACAGTGGTTCTGAACTGTCAACATATGAGGCTCACACCACACAAAAAATAAAACTTTTTAAAAAATGGTGAAGCAACCATGTTGTATAACTTCATTTGGATTGACCCGTAGGTTTTGTAGAGTTTTGTACACCTCGAAAAAAGTTTTGTAACGAATGTCTTTTTTCGAATGGAATGTAAAGCAGCTTCCAGATCAAAGCGAAAAGCGACACGGTATGTTCACACCGAAACGACAAGCGACACAGACATTTCTAGTCTGTAAAAGGAAATATGATGAGAAAACGAGTTAGTCTGAGTAAAACGGTCGATAAGTGACATGCGCCGCTTGTGTAACTCCAGTACATATGGTTGCATTTATTTCTTAAGGTTCGTTTCCAAGCGACACACGACACACGAGTTTTCACACCAAAGTGACAAGCGACGGTTGCCTCTATAGTCTGTAAAGTAGCATTTACTGGGCATGCCCGACCAGCTGGCCGAGACAACATGTTCCACGAAATTGGGAGAACGGCCCAGTGCGAGTGGCGCGCAGGCTACATGTGTCGCTTGTCGTGTCAATGCGGTACGAAAGATTGAATTTATTTCTGAAGGTTCATTGCGAGTAACACGTGACGCCTGTCACTTCGGTGTAAAATCTCCCTATTATGCATTTCTACGTCTGATTTACCTGTAAATTTCTCCCTTGTACCTGCAAGCCTGCTGGAGGTAAGTTAGACAACATGTGCATGGGTGTAGCCTAAACCTAATATTTCTTTCTTCATTTTTAGCTGCTTTTGCAGGGAAAATCAGACCGAATTTTAAGCCAAAGGGAAATTTGATAAAAAATACGGAAATTTTCAGAGAAATCTGAAGATATCATACTCAATACCAAGGGTGTGTGGTGTCATTCTTCGGAGTCAAGCAAGAGACTAAATGTGATTACATTACCACAAATATGATACAGCGATACAAATTGAAGTTCGAAAGTGTAAAAAAAATGGAGTCAATTTAGAAGCATTACGGACATTTTCGATTATATGGTGGTTAATCTTCTTGGAAAATTTAATAATTGGTTTCATCTTTTTTAAGATGTAGGTGCCGGCTGATTTAAATGTACGCTTTGAATACAGTATTCGAAATGGAGAGTGCCATCCCCTGGGCTAGTATAATTTACGTAAAGCAGCTCGTTCTCAACATTTTTCCATGGTGCGAACAATCATTCTCCACTTTAGAATTTTTACTTTGAACACGAAAAATATTAAGAATTCAAATGTCGAAATAAGTAAACGTATGTACGAATTGTTCTATCACTTCTGAAAATTTATTCAAGAATATGTTTAATTTATTCGCAAGAAATAGTAGGTTTACAACAAGTTGATATGGATATTTTCCGTCGTCTGCTTGAGCTTCAATCAGAGACAAATACAAATGCCCTTTTTGTATTGTAGGGATTTTCTGAAAATAGCGGTGCTTCTTGTGGTTTACCAACTGTATTTACGTCAGGCGTTGCAAGATTGAAACAAGAGAAAGAAAAATTAAAGTAAAAGTAACTTCAAGGCCACGTTTTCCCCTGATCTTCCCTACTACAGTGTTGCATACTTTAAGCTCCTGTAACTAGAACTAAACAACCCGTACCAGGTACACGTACGGTGGGATCAATGAGTATTACCCATTGTCCATCACCATGTTTGTGCACTTAATTTGACCCAATAAGAGCTTCAAGAAATAAAATAAAACTCAAAACAAGCTGTTGATAACTTCTGCACCAGTATACATAAAAATACATCGCTTAAAACACATAGAATGTAAGAGAAAAATCAATGAAAATAGTCAAACACAACTTGCACGGTAATACTCGTGGATCCCACTGTACAAGGCTATATCTTACCAACAAAAGAATAACAAATTCTTCTTGCACGTCTATGGCACAGTGTAAATTGTAACGGATTCAAAATTTATGAAATACTTCAGTCGTAGATAGAGTTTCCAACCCTTGCAAACACTTGCTGTGAAAAACCAAAGCGATTTCTTGGTCGCCTTTTAGCTGTCCAAAGTCCGGCGTACACTTACGAGTTCAAACGTGAAAAACAACATAGGTCCCCGAGGGGTGCTGCGGCAAACGCGAACATAAACTCCCCCCCCCCCCCATCTCTCTCTCTTCGGCGGAGAACAGCGCAGTCGAAAAGGAAGCACAAAAACATTCTAAGTGAAACGGAATAGTGGCTTCAGATTTTGAAACCACTTCACCTTTCATAGAACATGCAGAAAGAAGCAAATACAATGAAATATCTATGAGAACCCTTGAAATCTACTCAAGAGACGCTTACGAAATGCCGTGTTTAAACGAACACAAATCCATGCCTGACCAGTACAGGGTTCGAACCTGGAACATCTTTCTAGATATATGAGGCTAGCAGGTATGTGATTAATTTGTTTAATATTTTTTCATATTTACGAACATGGACTAACGAAAATACTACTACTTATTATTATTGTAGTTATATGATTTATTTAGATGAAAGTGAGTGTAAGGGATGATGGCCTTTAGAGAAGGCAACCAAAAGTCAACCTCACCTACGCATAGTACAGCCCAGTAACTGCAGTCTTGCAGACCAACGAGGCTATTGTGAATATAGCCAGCATAATTGTCTGTGTAGTTGTGTTACAGCGCCTTGAATAACGTAGTGTGGAAAACGACCCAAGAAACTGGTTCCCCAGACGCATGAGAAACATAGATGGCAGTGCGATCAATGTCGGTGCTAATTTTCTTATGAAAGTAATGCGGCTTTGTTAGTTTTTGGAATATATTATGTAGATTTGTTTGTCTTGAAAGGCGGTACGTGAATTGATGGAAACAGTTATATTTGTGGAGTGATTTGCAGTCACGAAATGACATTAATTTGGAAAGAAAAGTAAAATAAAATTAATAAATAAATACCTTGCGTAACACAAGAAGAAACATCGCAAGGTGATTCCGGACGTCAGGTGTTGGATTGTGTACTAGAGTTTTATTTTTCTATGTTATTAGAATATAAATAGTAACCTGAGAGATATTTCATACCGAGGCGACAAACCACAAGTGTCGCTAGGAAGCGAGCAGTCCGTAATCAATGCAGCCTTCGAACCGTAGGGACACAAGCTCTGACTGCACCGTTTCCTCAAGGAGATTTTACAGCAAAGCGACACGCGACAAACGATACGAGGATTTCACACCAAAGCGACACGGGTCCTTCGGTCCAAGGCAACTTTCACACCGAAGCGACACATGTTGCTTGGAAACGAGCCAATCAAGAGCAACATTTCACATCGTAGCGACATGACGGGAAGCACAGGCCAGCGTTCGGTTGGTGAAATCCTCAAGCGACAAGTGTCGCGTTCCCCTTGTCGCTTTGGTGCGCCATCTCCCTAAAGCAAGACACTCATTGCATCGCGCATACGCGAACAACAAACTACGGCAACATGTTGCAAGCTATTGAGGAAATGGATCAGTTTGAGCGACGCACAAGCGACAAAGCGACACGTGTGACTTATCGTGTCGCCTAGATCTGTTGTTGTAATGTGTGGTTTTTCGTGTCGCCTATCTGTTGTTCGCAGAATTAGCAGCGAACGCTTGCCAATAGACTGAAGGCACCATGTCGCTTGTCACTTAGTTGGGAACTCCCTGTAGCGCGTCGCTTCGGTCTGAGCACCCTTCTTTAAGGAGCTTTCCGACCGAAGTAACAAGTAGCACGCGAATACGCCATATGAACATTTGCTGTTTGGACCCTCATGTGCAATGAATGCTATTTTACAGTCTGGAAGTGTGTGTCACTAGTGTGACAGTGTGAACATCCCGTGTCGCTTGTCCCATTGGTTTGAAAGTTTCCTTACACTCATGTCGATGGCACTAAGAAAGTTTTGTGGAGTTCCCCTTGTCGTTTCATGGAATCATCATTATCATCATCGCCGCGAATAGTTTAAAGCGGAAGAAAAGAGACAGTAAATATCCAAACTACAAATGCTTCAGTGTGTATATCTTTAAAAGAAATGATGATGATGATAATAATAATGAACCTAATTCATACACAAAAATTTAGTTGCCAGTAGCATTCCACGCGTATTTTTGCTCCCGTATTATTAACAAAAGTATGACGATAACAGGACGTGGTTGACTGTCTAGAATGTTCGTTAATATCTTCGCGACCACTGTACCAAATATCATAGCAATTATCACATTCATAGAAATGCTTCATGTAAAAGAATCAGACGTTGCAGCGAAAACTCCATTTACTTCCATTATAAGCAGACGAATACCAAGCACCGGGTTCAACACCAACACCTCTAGCGGATCATTTTCGAGTGGAACCAGCCAGAGCGCGCAGAATTGTGCCGTTTTCCACACTACGTTATTCAAGGCGCTGTAGTTGTGTGTTGTTCTGTGTTTTGTCCATATATGTGCTAAGTGCCCCTTTACAGTCTCAGACTTTAACATGAGTAAGGAGATATTAATCCTCAAAGAGAGGAGCCTCCGCGATGGTGTAGCGGGTAACATCATCGCTTTGTAATCAAGATACCAGCTGGAGAAACACAGTGGTTCGGACCCCACTTAAAACTGAAGGCCCAGTCCCGATTAGCCTTACTGTGCATAAAGTGGGCTTAAAACTCGAAGTCCTCGGAGACAGATATTGATTTTAGCTACGGTAACTGGCACCCTAATAATTTGATTGATTGATTGATTTGGTGTCTTAAGTCCACATTATGAACTTTATGGCTAATCGGGACTGGACCTACAGTTTAAGGTGGGATCCAAACCACTATTTGCCTCCACCGGGTATCGAACCCGGCACCCCTTGATTACAAGGCCAGGACGCTAACACTGCGCGTTCGGGGAGGCCCTTGGCATCCTTATAGTGTGACGGGTTCAAAATAGTCTAAGTGCTGTCGCACCCACAATTATGATTTCAATCAATCAATCTTTAGATGAATGGGAAAATGGGGAATGGAAAATTTTGTCTATTTCAAAGGGAAATTGAGCCGTCAGAATGTGGCAACACTGGCATAAAGAGCAGAAAGGAAACTATGTAGCGAGTGACCAACCTATGAATTGGGAGCTCCTAGTGGAGAGTCGGGGTAGTCAAAAATGCATTTTAATGGATAATTGAACCTAATGCAAAGTCTCCATTGATAAAATTCAAGACAATATTGAAACTTGTTTAAATAAAATTCTCTTTTCTAAAATTGCATTCCCAGTGATGTTTACTGAGGGAATATTTTACTTTCCCAACGTCGTCTGATCCTGTTTTTGCAAAATATCTTGCAGAGCGGTATGCAATATATATTGGTAATCCACCGCAAGAAAGTGTCTTCGCTCAGACGCCATAGTTTTGGAACGAAAACTTCCGGTTCGTAGCTCAAAACATGTCGCGAAATGGAGTTGAGATTGTGTCGGGGGAAAGGAGCGAATGGCTGTAGAATTAAAATGCGATCAGGGCTAAATAATGTTTTACGAATATTTCGAGACCCACGGCGTCGAAATTATTGGGTTCAAGCTGCCAGGCATGAAAATTGAGAGCCCAGAAGTAGCAGCATAGACTCCAGTTTTGTGTGAGGGTTCCGCAAAATCGGTACTGTAACCGGGGGAAAAATATTTCCGCACCGATCTCGACTTCGCAAAATGAATTCCCGACATTTAGAGAAGCTGAACAGTCAGAAAAATTCAAACTACATTAGTGTTTAAAAATGACTTATTCTCAAAATTTCCTGCGCTACCGAGTCTGAAATTTCTTGACATTAGCAGTTTTTATTCCAGAAATATAAAATTAATAACTTTAGTGAAATAGTGAATAGAATTGGAGATTTTCACAGTGCCGTGAAATTTTGAATATTTGCCGTTCCAAAAATTTGCCAATTTCTTTGGGGCATGACAAAAACTTTTCCGTCCCAAATGTCAGGATTTTAACTTTTTTTTAAGCCCAGACAAAAGATAATTGCGTTCCCACAGCACTAGTAACTATTCATTTCGTTACAGGTGAAGTCAAATTCGAACTCAATTTTTCTTTCTCTTTCAGTAATAACATATAGAACAAGAATTTTCTTTCCGTTTCAAAAGATTCTCGGTAGTCTACGGATCCTGCGTAGTTAAGTTACATATTAAGCTATCCAAGAAAGCATGAAGTGCATGAAATATTTAGGAAACCAGAAAACTAACTTGTGGTTTCAATAATATTTTTTTATACATGGCACATGGAAATCTTTGCAGCATTGCTATTGATGGCCTCCGTGACGGAATGATCAGCATAAGCCAGGGGTCCCAGGTTTGAAGTTTGAATCCTGGTCAGGCGAGGATGTATCATTGTTTTGGTCCCATCACTAACTTTTTCATCTTTATCGTCGTGATTTACACAAGTGGCAGAAATCGACGTAAAACAATAATGAGCATTCTTAGGGGCATGCATATTTCTTTTTTGACGAAAACACTAAATTTGAAATAACACAGTTTAATGTTAATTTTTCATATTTTTGGAAGGTGTGGTTTGTATTTGCTACCATGTTTTGTCACGAAATGATGCGAAATGAACTGCAAAATGAAAAATAAACTATTAAACACGAAGTTTATGGTTTATTTACCGATGTAAGATCTTCTGAGGTTTGAATTATCCTGTGAGTTATGCAAAATACGAGAAATTGATTACTTAATTCTGCTGTAAATATTTGAGAAGCAAAAATGGACTCATTTGCGCAGGAATAAACTTAACACTCTGATAACTATGTTAATGAGCTATTAGAAGCACTGATGTATGCAGAGGGGCTGATTAGGCTACAACCCCCTCTGAAATTTTAAGAAAATGAACATTTTCGAATTAAACAGTAAAATAACTCGGGGGGGCAGAGTGGTAGTGTAACCCCCTTAAAATGGCCCCCAATTATCATTTTTGAGAGTGGAAAGTTCTAATTATAGGAAATGTTTTATTGTGTATTTCGCCCCTCTAGAACGAAAATACGTGTTATACACCTTTAGAATTCCAGCCCTCCCGGGAAAAAATTATGCATACGCCAGTGATTAGAAGTCAAATGTTAATATTGTAGTTTTAAAATCAAATTTAGGTTTTCATTCACCATTTTAACACCGAAATACTATTCTATACACCGTTTTTGATCTCGAAATATGCCCAGATTTTGTACCGAAATCTTGACATTTTATTCCCCATAAATATGTGGCTTAAGCATTTTGTATTATTAGATCAAACAGGAAAGAAACGAGCAAGTGTGCATTACCGCTCCCCGCTGACTCACGCCGACTGAAGCAACAGCATAACAAACGTCTTTCCCCGCCTTTTTATATGTCCGTACATCTCGCACTTTTACACTTGATACATAATTGTAGGCATCCAATGATTTATATATTTTAAGCGCCTGTCTTGTGTAGGTACAGCCACCGGGAATAAAAATGGGACACTCAGATCCTGAAATACTGGCTTCCTTACAATGCGTTATGTGTGTTGCCTAACTCTAGGGCAATAGCATAACTTCCTATGGAAAAGTTGCTGTTGAAATTAGCCGTAGTTAGGCAACACACATAACACATGGCATGGAAGTCAATATTTCAGCATGTAGGTGTATCATTTTTATTGCCGGTCAATGTACAAGTACTTTTAATTATATACGCTACCTGATCAAAAGTATCCGGCCACCTACTCGAGACGTACCTTGTGCCACACGTTCCAGTAATTGACATAAATACCGAGTAAGTCCACCCTTTGCTGCGAAGACAGCCCTAACTCTGCTGGGGAGACTTTCAATCAGTTGTCGGAATGCTTACGGAGAAATTGCAGCCCATTATTCCCGAAGAGCATTAGCCAGAGCAGGTCGCGATGTGGGTCGTTTGGTTCTGTAGCGAAGTCTGCGCTCTAATGCATGCCAATTGTGTTCAATGCGATTCAAGTCAGGCCTCTGGGTCGGTCTCTTAATTACAGTAACATTATTGTTTGAAAACAATTCCCTCCCATGTCCTGCTTTACACCTCTAGACGCCAGTTTACGAGTTACAGATAGGTGTCCGGATACTTTTGATCAGATAGTGTATGCATAAACATTGTCAAATGTAACAGCGAGCAGCAAACAGACGTCATCCGGAACAAATCCTGTACTATTTTTTTAGTTTTCCATCCAGTGGATATTGGGAAGTCTCTAATTTGTCAAGGTATCTCTTCTGCTCCTTGTCATTAAGTGCTTCTTTTTTATTAATGTCTTCAGGTACACAAAAAGAGAGAGGAAGAACCACAAGTATGCACTTGAATTACCCACAGACCAAACCGGAATTTGCTGTTCCACAGTCGATTGTGCCATTCGAATTGTTTTGTTTATTTGTGGATAGCCATGCGATAGAGACAGAAGCCAAAGAGACAAAAATCATGGTGCCAATAAAACATAAATACACTTCAGCTCTTACTTATTATTATTATTATTATTATTATTTGTTGGCGTTAGAAAAATTTGCCAGAATCTGCACCCTTCCTTTGTTGGGTTTTTTGGTTATCTTAACGTTGTGTTTTCGTACCGCGAGGTCAACTGTGACGACAATGTACACCAGATAAATGACTACATTTAAATGGATATTGGGTCAAATATAAACATCCATGCGGAAATTGAAGACAGGACGCTAAGACTTGAACTGTGAAGAACATATTTGTATTTGACAAGCCCCGCCCCCACCTTTCCCTTACGACAGTTGCTCAGGATCATTGTACCGTGGGAAAGAAATTTCAGTAACGGAGAGCACAGAAAGGGACCATTGTATGTTCCATTGGAGCTTGTTTCTATCCACCAAGTAGCTTTTGCAATTCTTCACGCCTTGCGAAAAACACGTCACAGAAAGGGTCGAAGGGTGAATGATCCGCAAATCTCTCTCACGCCCGCTTCTATACCGTTGCTATAAATAGAGTTGCGCGCATAGTTTAGTGGATGCAAGATAACCGTCAAAACTAAGGGTACCCGCAGACGGGAGATACCTCTTGAGATATCTGGAAAATGTTAAAGTAATTCAAATAAAGAAATTGAAGCGTTATTTCATAACAATTAATATTGTTTTCTATGGTTTACAGCAATTAACTGCCAAAAACAATAAAGAAACATTTTTGCTAGAGACATTAGGATCATGTTGACTGTCGTAACTAGAGCGAAAAGTCGGAAACTGTTCATCAACGAAGTGGTAGATGTTTATTGAAAAGAAGCAGGCTCGTATCAGTACTTAAGGAAAGCCCTGGATAAATAAATGTGGCAGAAGGAGCGTGGTTCTGATCACATCACTTCCACTATGTTAGAGATAGAGTATGTGTAAAACCTTAACTGCACACCCCAATGTGTATTCATGGGAACGTATGTACTTTACAATGCATGGGGAGATATTAAGGTTTTTCATTATTTTATTTCCATTTTATATAGAATCGGAACACAACTTTCGTCTCGGTCCACACCTATCTCATCCTCTACTTCGACACTTATTGACCTAATTTATAAATGTAAAAAACACTTCTTAATGTATCATCCATCGCCCAGTTTCATTAGTCTTTTTTTATGGTCAAAAATTCATCTAAAATGCTGTACCCCGTTACTAAGAGCATGTTTAATAAGTACATGCTGCCAGCTTTGAAAAATTGTTATGGGATGTTCTGGTCCACGAATAATTGACAAGGCTACAAGCCCATGAAAACGGGATTTTATCCTGGACGTATATGCAACCACACTCACAGGTTAACAATTTCCACTATTGTAAAGATGAATTTGTTTAGCTCATATGACCACCGCCCTTCATCCCCTTTGAATATAGCATTAATGAAAAGACTCGTCAGCTAAAATATAGCACCTGTATGGAATTATGCAGACAGACTTGTACGAAGCTGAAGTTGAAAACTAACCAAATAACTAATCGGAAGCACACGGGTGTGTCGAGAATCATTTGTGTACGTTACAGCATCTTCGTCATTTTACAAAAATCTTACAACGGTAACGTAAAAGGTAGAATCTTCATCTGTCATTCATTTTAAAAACATTTTCCTTAATGTTAATTCTTGGTAATGATAGGCACAGGCCTAGAAATTAAGAAAACTCAACTTGTATCCTTCAGACTGCAGGATTAGTTAAACTGCTCTCGCATGAATGAACTTACGATGGTAAAAGTTTCACGATATATATATATAAAACTAATAAGCGTGAAGTTAGCGCCCCATTTTTGAAAGTCTCTATTTTTTTAATTATAGGAGCACTAACAAAACTCTTTACGGCAGAAATGAACACTAACGAAGCAGTAACGATTGGTAAAGTTTTACGAGATTTCTGCAAAATTCGAAAGACGTGAAGTTACCCGCCCTATTTTGGGACAGTCCTTCATCCGGAATTTAGCACTATGGAAAATATTTACAACACAAAGCAGCACTAATGACATTTCTCAAAAAATTGAAAAACGTGAAGTGTTCCAACCCCCATATAGAAACAGTTCTTGTTCTGAACGTATAGTAGCACTAACGAAAATATTCACTTCAGAGAACA
The DNA here is from genome assembly GCF_977018435.1 of Lepisma saccharinum. NCBI lineage: Eukaryota > Metazoa > Arthropoda > Insecta > Zygentoma > Lepismatidae > Lepisma > Lepisma saccharinum. The sequence goes on from NC_139230.1 coordinate 137,413,598, forward strand.
TCCTAAACTATGGAGAAAAAAACTTGGTTACTTTTCTGGATAAGTGGCGAGCTAAGTTCACGTACCTTCCCGTCCTTCTTCTTGGTTTTCGTGTGTACACTGAACACTTGTGTTAATCTTCATCTTTTAAATACCACCTTAAGGATTAAAGTTACACAAAAATGAAGCATTCCAGCGAGTTTCTCTCGAAATTCTAGTCCATTTTCCACATGCCACATACCCACCTTTTAATTTTAAAATCTGAAATTGAATCCAAGATGGCAACCTTAGAAATGGCCGTCATGTTGGTCTCATACCCTTGTTCGGTTCTCTCTCTCTCTCTGTCCTGTATCAGATATTGATACGTTTTATTCGTGTTTCACCACCCGGTTTATTTTAAATTGGAGTCCATACTTATGGCCCGCCCTGTAGTTTAAAGCTCCAACAATGGATCAGCTATGGATATCTCCTATTTGAAAGAAATTTAAAACCAGGAACAAATAGGCATCCCGGAAGCATTTTTCAGGCCAGTGAAATCAGTTATGAATAACCGAGGCTGTCCCAAAAGACCTGGAAGTCTGGCAACCCTAAGTATTAGGTACGTTATAGTTGTATGTGTGAGGCAGGCTCATGTCTAGAAAACGTATCGAAATCAGGTTTCCTGCGTAAGTAAGCTCCTTTGTTTGATTGACTTGGTTTATTCTACTTCTCGTATTTGCTCCTCTTACCCTAATCGCGAAAACGAGGATGAATGATGATACCCCCTAGTTTTGAAACTCAATCGCCCTCACTGCTCGCAAAGAACACTCATGTCCAGATCATTATTCGAAGCTGGAACCCCTGTCGTCGTAGCGCACTGTGACAACTATTTCCTAAACTCCTTCAAAATTAGGCCTCCCCCCTGGCGCAGTGGTAGCGTCATTGCCTTGTAATCAAAGGGTCCCGGGTTCGATACCCGGTGGAGGCACAAGTGGTTCGGATCCCACTTTAAACTGTAGTTCCAGTCCCGATTAGCCTTACTGTGCATAAAATGGACTTAAAACCTCAAATAAAAATAAAAAATCCTTCAAAATTAGCCACCACACAACAATCCTAGCACCATTTATACGGCAGAAAACCGCATTCACGTAGCACATTCTTTGATGAGTGTTCTAAACCTTTGGCTGGCTGTGACGTTAGCTCGCCCCGTTTTGGGACAGCCTTGATCCAAAAATGTAGCAGCACTAACGAAAATATTTACGGCACAAAAGAGCACTAACGTAGTTCTAATGATGACCAAAGTTTCACGAAGTTTCAATAAAATTCGATAAGTGTGACGTTAGCACGTACCATTTGAAATTTTCGTTTGACTTTTTCCAATTTATACCTTCGGTGAAATATTTGGAGGTTAAAGGACAACCCCCTCCTCTCGCTTCCTTTATTTGTTGATGCCATTGCTAGTCATTGCAATAGGTGTTCGTTTCTCGCTTACGTGTACTTTGAAGCTGTGCAATTCTGTTAAAAGTTTTTTTTTCAGACACTTGAAGTTATTATGTAAAACACTACACACATATTTTTTTTACAAAATACTGTTCCGCAACCATACAGAAACTAATAAGGTCAATAACTCAATCTCATGGCAATTGTAAAATATACTGGAAAAGAAATATGATTTTTACAATTATTGTTGGTATTTATCGTTATATTTTTTCTTGAATCAGGCTGAGCAGCCTAAGCCGCCGGGCCCTGCAGCTCAGGGTCTCAGCCCGATGTAAGAAAAAATAAAACAATAAATACCAACAATAATTTTAAAAGTCATCATTTTTTTTCAGTATATTTAAAATTGCCGGTTTACGTATCGGTGGAAGCACGCCATATTTAAAAATCCAATGTTATACAATGAGTACGAAGCAACGTAGAACTGTAAACTGGTAATATAACTTACCGTTGGGTCAAGTTCCGTCTTCTCAATCACTGACCACTAACAAGCGTCTACACGCGCGCACGTACTCAGAAGCACTGCCACTAAACGTCCCCTCCCTCCAACAAGTAGCAAAAGACTACATGAGGCGTCATAGTGTGACTGACGTTTCTATTCACCTATCATGTAGATTGTTTAGTCTTCCGCACGTCCAGTTCCTGCATTCCAGTGACCTGACTTGAGAAAAAAAATGCGACATGCGACCAACTCGCGAAAGCATGTGACCTGACTCAAGGATGAATATGAGATAGCTATGCTTATCAAGTGCAACAAACAATAATGATAGTTGGCTGTATCCAACGAGGATATCTAATTTCCTTCACCAAATTCCGTTTATCAGCTAGAATAATTACATTGTTTGAAACGCACTCATTAAACATTTCATTTTATATTCTATTCAAGTTCGAATTTATCGTTAAAACATTCTCATAGGGGTGCCAACCCCCTCCAAGGCGAATGGCCCGTCCACCCCAAATCATGTCATGTGCCCCTCCCCAAAATTATGCCATAATTCTAATAAAGTTTTTAATTACGACTGCGTGGTTACTGAAAGTAACGTTTTTAGGTTTACTTAACACTATACTTGATCTGCCCGTCTCTCTAAACAGGGTGCCCATCCCACTCAAGCCGGCTCCCGTGACGGGGTGGTTAGCACGTTGCGCTACGGCGCCAGAGATTTCCGAGATCGGGTTACGCTACTCACTCGTAGCTTCCCATTTTCCTCACGATGGTGGGTGGCCACCGTTCCTATAAACAAGCCGAAAACCCAGAAACTGAACCCAGGCGGACTAGAACCAATGCCGTTCCGAAGTCGGAGCCCAAAACACAGTGCCTTAGACAGCATGGGCACGGATGAGGACAATGTTTCTAATTAAACGACATAATCCAAGTTATGCACTAAGCATTATATTTTAATAAACGATATTATTGTTCAATATCGAGAATATTAATGATGTGTTGATGCAGCCATGGTATATAATCCTTCACAATCTCATTATCAAAACACGAAACATGCATTTCCGAACGCCAGAATTGCGAGCGAAGCGAGCAAGAAAATATTTACATCTATTTCTTTGCAGGCTTTCAAGGGGGGATGTCTGTGTTTGGGATCAAAATTTTCAATTTTTTTAATTATTATGTTTTCACTATCCACTGTTCTTGAAATTTAAGTCCTTCAAATTTTATGTACCTACGACATCAGGAAACCCTCCAAAACGCAAATGAGTTTAATGTATCTGTTGCATTTTTACGCCCTATTTAACTAGAGGCACTTTGTTATTTTTGTTTCATTTTCTCACATCATTCCCTCGATTTGGGAATGTTTCTTTCATTACCATTTTATTGTTGCTAAAAGCTTGTAATTATTAAAATAGCACATTCTGTCTGTGAAACTGGAAAGAAAAGAGCAAATTCATTATTGTGTTCACTTTCATTCTCTGTATTTAGATGGGGCGTCCCCGATGGCGCAGTGGTAGCGTCGTCGCCTTGTAATGAAGGAGTCCCGGTTCGATACCCGGTGGAGGAACATAGTGGTTCGGATCCCACTTTAAACTGTAGGTCCAGTCCCGATTAGCCTTACTGTGCATAAAGTGAACTTAAACACCAAATCAATCAAACAATCAATCTGTATTCAGATATTGCTCATTCTTTGTTGTGGCGCGAAAGCCGGCACTTGTGTTTTCTGTTCGGTAAATTACAATAAGGTTGAACAATGGGTGGACGCAAGGGTGTGTTCAAACAACGTAAGTTTAATGGAAATAGATATACCTTACGTTTGGCGACTGGAAATTACCCAAAAGTAAATCTGCTGCATGTCAAATTTCAGTGGAATAAAAGTAGTGCTTCAAAGTCGAAGATAGGTGTTCCAGCTGCTGATTCTTCATTTTCAAAAGAAGAAAGGAGCGAAAGTGATGGTTTTCGTGTAATTGATTATAAGTGCCTTTCAAGTGCTGTTTGTGCTTCATGTTCATGTTCGTCATGTGGTACAATGGGGAATTTGATATGGATTGGATTGATTTGTTGTTTTAAGCCCACTTTATGCACAGTAAGGTAAGGCTAATCGGGACTGAACCTACAGTTTAAAGTGGGATCCGAACCACTATGTTCCTCCAGCGGGAAACGAACCCGGGACCCAAGGCGACGACGCATTTGATAAGCATTGATATGGAAACATTGTCCAAAAACAACTTTTGCTGGTTTGAAGATCGTTCAAATTGCAGTTTTTGATGCTGTTCTTTGTTTCAATAATGGTTGTGCATCAAGAATTGACGTATTGAAGAAGATGGGAATTTAAGGTGGTGAATATACTGCCAAACTACTGATAGATATGGACATGAAGAGAATAGCTAAATATGAGTTGGCAATCCAGAAGCTCACAAAGAGAACAAGGATGAAGAAAAGAAAATGCAGGAAGGAAGAAGAAGAAGCAGCCGGAGATGAAGCATATGGTTACGGTGCCTTTGGAAATCTGTGAAGTGCTTCAGAGTGGAAAACTGTAAATCTTTAACTTTTAATTTCTAGAAATTACGTTTTTTGATATGTATGTACCTTTATCTCAAAAACTATTAACACCAAAATCAGGTTTGGATCCAGGATTCAGTTTTCGGGGGGGGGGGGGGCACCAATTTCCAAAAGTGTACACATAAATACTAATGAAGATTACAGTACTACTTTAAATTAAAGTTTACCATGGTGAAATACTTTATTATTTCTTTAAGTACCAATTCCAGTCATCTGTACATGCGGCCAAGTTATCAAGAACAGATATATTTAAAAATTACATTGTTAAACAAAACAATATATTAAAAAAATAAAGTAGCGAACACAAAAAGTCAGCTGTTCTTTAGTGCTACAGTCTGTGGTTTCATCAGCAAGAACACTGAAGTATTTGTACTTCTTCACTTATTCTACTATTTTGTTCGAAATTAATGTTCCACAGCATTCAATTAAGTTATTTTCAGAGGTTTTACTTATGAAAGTAGCATTGTTGGGAGCATTTTTCAAATTATTTTCTAAAATTGTATCATCAGCATCCATTCTAAATTTCAACAATGCTCTGAATGTGCCTTCTTGAACAGTTTTTGTGTTAACTTCAAGCTGTTCGTCACCATCTACATAAATTGATCCGTCATCTCTGTGTCCTCTAAGGGGAACATTTTGAGTACCACAAAATATTATTGTTTTAACAATAAGAATAGGTTTTTCACGATTCTCTTCTATTTTCCTTATTAAACTGGAATCCAGAACTACATCAACGCTTTCACTTTTCCCTTCCATAAACTTAAGGAAACAATACGTTTCTTTTATGGTATTCTCTTTTCTCGTGTGTCCGAAACTCTTCCTTTGCTTTCTTGTAAAAACATAGTGGCTCTGTAACAAGTTTTCCTAACGTAACGGAATTAACCCCACCTTCTTCTTTAAAAAAAAGAACACAAATGTGACATACACAGACTTTAAATTTTTCACTATAGCTAAACCACGAAAATTCATTAAGCCATTTGTGCTGGAAAGCTCTATTTTTCCCTGTTTGAAAGACATAGGGGAAATTATAATCCACGGGAAGAATCCAAGGATATTGCAGAATATTGTACATACTTTATCTCCTCCTTTCTTAGAGTACTTCCAAGAAAGTGTCCAATATCATTAAAATATCCGCACTCACCTAAACTTCGTTCCTCTTTTTCTTCACTTGAAGGGGTGTAAGGGGTACCTTCTACGTAGGCGCCCAAAAATCAACCTCACTTCCACGTAGTACACCCTGGACTGAAGACTAACGAGACTCTGGCGACTGGCACTTTGGCCAGTATAATTTTTTGTGTTGTCCTGTTTTTGTCCTTGTGTATGCTGAGTGCCCGTTTACAGCCTGAGCTTTTAACAGAAGTGAGAAGATTTTAAGATTTTTAGTTATGCAACGTTAGAGTTGTTATTTGTAATGATAAGGGGCTGGCCCCCGTATAATGTGAAGGGTGCAAAATAGCCTAACTGCTGACGTACCCAAAATTTTAAATTCAAATTCAAATTCACTTGAAGTGCTGCTACAACTCATCGCGCTACGACGCCAGGGGTCCCGGGTTCGAATCCCGGCTCGGACATGGATGTTTGTGATTATCTGTCCTGAAAAGTCAATAGCCTAACTGCTGACGCACCCAAAATTTTAAATTCAAATTCAAATTCACTTGAAGTACTGCTACAACTCATCGCGCTACGACGCCAGGGGTCCCGGGTTCGAATCCCGGCTCGGACATGGATGTTTGTGATTATCTGTCCTGAAAAGTCCTGAAATTGAAATATGAATGAAATGATATGAGTGAATGAAGTGTGATGGGGGAAGCTTCCGCATAGGGACATTAAAAAAAAGTGGTTAGCACATCGCGCTACGACGCCAGGGGTCCCGGGTTTGAGTCCCTGCAGGCATGGATGTTGGTGAGTGTCCATTCATCAATTTCATCACTCATCCCCATTTTCGCAAATTATTCAAAAGTGGCAAGCGAAGTAAAATAAAGCAAATCAATCAATCAAGTTCCTACTTATTTCTCAAATCTTGTTTTTCAAGATGTTCATTCGAAAAAATAAATTACCACTTAACTTCTAGAGGCGAGTACAAGTTTCTACCCAAATGGAATTCGGTGGTAGACATCTTTAAGGTTTCATGATAAACTTAATTGATGCTAAAGAGAATTTACAAACACTTGACGATTTGTCTTGTCGATTATGTATGTTGGTTCGCAGAGAACTTTTAACAGTGGATATATATTTTTCACCCAATTTTGCGGCAGATATGGTGAAATGGTAATGTGAGGAATTCCCATGGATTACAAATAATAATTAAAAAAACACAAATAAGCTGCATTTTCACTTACACATTCATAAGGTACTCCTAATAACATGAATGTCTTATGTAACAATTTAACCCATATTTTAGAACTTATCTTAGACTTTGCGTGTCACACATAAAACCTAGATGACGCATCTACAATTATTAAGATAAATTCATTTCCATTAGACATTGATAACATCTATAAAGAGACTTTATGATCTCCGACATCAAAATATTAGACGCAGGTACATTTTTTTCCTTGTCTTCTAGCAAAAATCACAACTACTTAAAAACTTTTGAATTTGATTTTTTATGCTTGCCCACGTAAATCTAGGCTGTATTCTCTTGAAAGTTTTAATCCAATAACAATGAGATCCCCCAATTACATTTGAATGAAAATAATTAATTATTGAATTTTGTAAATTTTTGATTTCTTGCATTGTCTTTCTTGTACAAAATGTGATTAACTTTCTTTTATCTGGAACCAACTCTTTATTATTTCTTTTGAATTATTCTAGACAATCCTTGATCTTTTCTGTTCCACGTCAAATGATCAAGAGAACAATGGATGAACATACATTCCCAAATTAATATATTGTAATTCCTCAAGTTTTATTTTTTCTGTGTCAAATTCCTGACTATTGTAAATGCGTGAAAGAAAATCGGCAATAACACTAGCTGTTGTGGAAATATGAAGTTTCTCATATTTATTTCAACATACTAGGTCGTTCAAGTCAATCGGGGACTTTTTTTTTAAAAAAAATAGAAGAACAAATTTCAAAGTGTGGTAACTGGATTTATTTTTCCACATAACCTCCTGCTACAGTTATACACTTATCCCAGCGTTTAACTAACGCCTGGAATGCTTCCGCATAGAAGGATTTATCATTACGGCGGAACCATTGTAGGACAGCATTCTTCATTTCATCATCAGTGTTGAAATGTTTTCCTCCAAGGAATTCCTTCAGGGGTCCAAACAGGTGAAAATCACTTGGCGCTAAGTCAGGACTATAGGGGGGGTGGTAATATATCCCAGCCGATTTCCTGGAATGTTTGGAATGTGTGTTGAGCGGTATGCGGTCGTGCATTGTCTTGCAAAAAGAGAACACCCTTTGTGATGAAACCCGGACGTTTCTTCCGTAAACTCTTATGCACATCACGCAGAACACGGCAGTAATACTCACTGTTGATAGTGACACCATGGGGTAAAAAATCAACGTGAATAATCCCCTGTTTATCCCAAAACACACTTGCCATCACTTTACCAGCAGACGCAACTGTTCGAAATTTCTTGGGAGGTGGTGATTCCGTATGCTTCCACTGCATCGATGCTCTTTTGGATTCTGGAGTGAAATGGTGAACCCATGTTTCATCACATGCCATGATGCGATTCAGAAAATCCTGGCCTTCCATGTCATAGCGGTCCTTGAGTTCTCTGCAGACTTCAACTCTTCTGTGTCGGTCAAAAGCGGACAGCTGCTTTGGAACCCACCGTGCACTCACTTTTCGGAACAACAAATGATCATGAATTATTGTGTTCACTGTTCCTAACGACAGATTACACACCCTTGCAATTTCACGACAGGTTATGCGACGATTGTCCAGGATCAGCTGCTCCACGCGCTGAATGTTTCCATGAATGATTGCCGTGGGCTGTGATCCACCACGACCGGGATCGTCAGTAATAGAGATACGGCCATCTTTGAAGCGCTTACACCATTCAAATGTCTTACTGCGACAGAGTGTCTCATCACTGTACTGAGCCTGAAGTCTTCTGTAAATTTCTGCAGGTTTTCTGTCCTCGTTCACTAAAAACTTCATCACAACACGCTGTTCCATGTAGACATTCACACTGTTGTCCGCCATCTTGAATAACGATCTATGCAGAAACGCGGGAAATGAGCGCCGCCTACCAGTAACAGCACACAGTTGCCAGTTCCTACTGCATACAAAATCTCCAGCCTAGGCGTCTATTTAAACCTGGAAAAAAAAGTCCCCGATTGACTTGAACGGCCCACGTATTAATTTAATAATGTATTTTCATCCATTGTTCTCTTTATCATTTGATGTGGAATAATTTTTAGGGAATGGGAGTCTAGTGTACTGGTTAAACCCCTAAGAGGTCCCGAAGACCATAATTGCTTTAAAATCTTCAGTTAACTTAATGTGATGAAAGGCCTTCCGTATGTCTAGCATGCTGTACACATTCACTTGGCTAATTGGCATCAAACTTTCTTCTAGCGCGGTATTATTAAAGGCATCAAACAATATGTGTTTCTTGATTTCAGGGTAGTTACAAACAAGCCTGTTTTGTAGATTTTCTGGGATGGGATACTTCCTTGTTTCCTTACCTGTATTTACCTAAGAGTTATGAATTTTCACTAGTATTCTATGTCATAGACCCTCGTTTGTTCATTTCTTGTGGTATCACATATATGAAGCACTTTTTCTTAAGATAGAATTTTGACATTTTTTACTATTTCAAATTTTTTGTTTGTTCTTGTTGTGTTTTTAAGGAAACTTAAGAAGCATATGAAAGTGTATCATGTATTTAACATGTCAGTATTCAGATTTGCTATAGTTAGCTGAATTTGCAAGAACGAGAATTTGTATTCCATATTTAAGTACTTTCCCCTAATAATAATTACAGTTAACATTATGATACTACAATACATAAGCAAGTATCAACCTGCAGTACAAAGTATTTAGAAGCTCTTAACACTTACTATTTTGTAGTGGTTTTCTCTGTAACCTAATTAGTTAATAATAATAATAATATTGTTAAATATCTCATTTTTAAAATGTAGGTACCGGCCAATTTAAATATACACATTGAACATAGTACCATACCCTCAGCTTGGATAATTTGCGTAAAGTAACTCCATTCCCATTCTATTTCCAAGACTGGAACAAACATCCAGTATGTCGGCTGTATCTGTATCAGGCGTTGCAAGATTGGAGCCAAATACGTATATGAAAACACTAGAAAGAAAAATGTAAACTAAAGTCACCGCAAAGCCACAATTTTCCCCTACTATAGTGTTGCTTACTTTAAGCCAATTTCATGGAAACTAAACAGTCCTTACTCACGGGCTTATATATTTATTTCTTACTCAAGAAAGGATAGCAAAATCTAGTCACACTTCTGTGGGGCAATGTCAAATGTAGTACACTTAATCAAGAGTTTTGGAAATGCTTCCGTCGCTCATTCCGTGCACGAGTAAGATAAATGAACTATACGGTTAGTTTGCAACTCTTGCAGGCACCGACAATCGGGAGTGAAAAAGCAGTATTGTCGTCGCTTTTCGGTTGGCCACAGCTTTAAGTAACCTTACAGGCGAAACGTAGAAAGACAGCATAAGTTTAAAAGGGGGTAGACTGCAACCATTGGCAAGGGAAAACGAAGCGAGAATCTCATATCCATGATCAGTCGAAAAGGAAGCATTCCTCGGGAACTTCTTGTGCATATTGGCAATGGACTCTTACTTCCAACTTACTTCACCCTTTCCTTCCAGTCTTACTCCCTCGATCCTTGTTTCGTGGTGTGTGATGTGAGTTACCTATGTACCGTGGGCTTCCAACTGCTGTACTTCTTCACCACGGCTACCTCTCACCTCATCAAGCACCTCTTACCTCCGACTAGACCCAAAGCATTATCAACTTCGTCCTAGGTCCAACAAGACACATAAAGAGTACCTTAAATTCCGTGGAAATAAAGGCAGACGGCTTTAGACAGGTATTTTTGAGTTTTTTTCAAATCATAGCACAACGCCTGATTCTCTTTTTTGGATATCGTGAGGATTACCCTATTTGTATATTTAATGAAAAACTTAATTTTGGCCTCCAGCTAAAGGGGTTCCCAACCTAGTGTGCCAGGTCCTCCGTACCAGAGAGAGTGTGGGGATCTTGTAGTCAATGATTTCACGGGTAATATATATATATAACTCTCTAGTCTTCTTAAACCCGAAGGTTCATGGCTGCAGCAACACAGGCCTTCCATCTGTCCCTATCTTGAGCAAGATCTATATACTCTTTTCCATCCCTACCAATTTCCTTTAGGTCCATCTCAACGTTATCCCCCATCTTCGTCTTGACCTTCCTACAAGTCTCTTACCATCAGGTTTCCAAACAAGAATCCTGTAAACTCTTCTTTCCTCTCCTATTCGTGCCACATGGCCTGCCCACAGAAATCTTCTTGATTTAATCATTCTAATAATATCTGAACATGAATACAAATTATGTAGTTCTAAATTATGTAACCTTCTCCACTCACCTGTCTCCTCATTCCTTTTAGGTCCAAAGATTTTCCTAAGGATCTTATTTTCAAATACTCTCAATTTACGAGTATGTTCCTCTTTCAATGTAAGGGACCAAGTTTCGCATCCATATAATAATACAGGAAAAATTACTGTTTCGTATATTTTAACTTTTAGTTTCTTAGATATTAAACGAGAAGACAAAAGTTTATGAAGAGAAAAGTAAGATGCCTTTCCTGAATTAAGCCTACTTTTGATTTCCTCTTTAATATAATTTTAATTTGTTAGTATTACTCCTAAGTATTTGAATTTGGAAACTGGTTCAAACGAGTTGTTATCAATAATTAGATTTTGAATCACTTGGTTTCGGCCTGTAAACAGATATTTAGTTTTCTCTTTGCTAACTTTCAAACCTATCTCTTTAGCTGCTTTAAATAATATTTTAGCATTATTCTTAATTGTATTTATATCATCCCCTAATAAGTCTACATCATCTGCATATGCTAACAACTGAGTCACACCGTTTAATTTTAGTCCTTCGTTAGTTTCTTTTACCTTCCTAACAGCATATTCTAAGGCAAAATTAAAGAACAATGGAGATAATGCATCTCCTTGTTTTAACCCATCATGAATTGTAAATTTGTCAGACACATTAATACCCACACGAATTTTACTTTCTGTTTCACTGGTGCATACTTTTATCATTTTAATAAGCTTCTTAGGTATTCCAAACTCGACTAATATATTATATAATTTATCTCTTTTGACTGAATCATATGCTTTTTTGAAATCAATGAATAGCTAACGGACACTTCCCACTTATTCTCAAGTGTCTGTCTGATGTGAAAAATTTGATCTGTAGTTGATCTGTTACGTTTAAATCCACATTGATAATCACCTATAATTTCATTACCATATGGGGTTAGTCTTGTTAAGAGAGTGTTAGATAATATGTTATATGTTGTTGAGAGTAGAGAAATTCCACGGTAATTATTGCAGTTCATTTTATCACCTTTTTTAAACACAGGAACAATGATGGATTCTTTCCACTGTTGAGGGATTTCTTCCTTATTCCATATTAAACAAATTAATTTATGAATTTGACATATTAACGAATTTCCACCATATTTAATTAACTCAGCTGGTATTAAATCAATGCCAGGTGCTTTGTTATTCTTTAGCCTTTTAATAGCATCTTTAACTTCAGTCAAGTTAGGTTCTGGAACTAAAGGTTCTGCTGTGTTTACTTCATTTACTTATGATTTATCTCCTACATGAACATTTAAGAGATCATTATATTAGTTCTTCCATCTATTTAAAATATCGCTTGGAATCGGCCAAAAAATCACCGTTTTTATATTTTATCAAGTTTACTTTAGGTTGCCATCCCTTTCTAAATTCATTTACACCTTTATATAATTCTCTGATCTTTTTGTTTTTGCTGTTTGTTTCAATTTCGTTAATTTTACTTTTCAAGTAATCTCTTTTTTTTACTTCTGAAACTGCTGTTAACTTCTCGTTTTATTCTATTATAATTGCTTAGATTTGTATCATCAGAGTTATTTAACCACCTAAGTCTAGCCTGATTTCTTATTTCTATTAGATTATGACATTCTTTATCAAACCATGACTTACATTTTCTTGGTTTATGGTATCCTATACTTTTTTTAGGTTCGGTAACGCGACTGACTACCATGCTAAAGGTCCCGGGTTCGATCCCCGGCCGGTTCAAATCCGGGAACTTTTCTAACGATGGAAGCGGCCCCGGCGCCCACCCAGCGTCGAATAACATGGGTACTTGGGGGAAACCCTGGGGGGTAAAGGCGGTCAGGGGCGTGATGCTGATCACATCACCCCCACTCACGACCGGATCAAGAAAGTGTGGGGCGTTACCCCCACACCCCCTATACGCCTTCATGGCGTGGTGCTATGCACAGGGGAGCACCTTTTTTTTAATACTTTTTTTAGCTGCTGATTCTATTGCATTACGTATGTGCTCCCAATTCTTATTTACGTCTGTTTCATTTATATTTTATCATCATTTAAATCCTACAAAACATCGAATCTATTTGACAGTTTAATTTGGTAATCTTTCTGAATTCTTTCATCAGCAAATTTTCCTGTATTAAATTTTAGAACTTTTTGATTTTGTTGCTTACGATTTATCACTGCGAGTCTTTCTCTTAATTTATCAATTACCAAATAATGGTCACTGGCACAGTGACGAACGTCAATTATACTAGTATGCCTTCTCTTATCAATATGATCTATCTGATTATGAGTTTTACCATCTGGAGAAGACCAGGTGTATTTATGTATATCTTTATGTTTAAAAGTGGTACTTTTCACAATTAAATTATTTGAGGTTGCAAAAGTAATCAATCTTATACCATTATCATTACTTAATTCATGAAGACTTTCATTTGCCAATCGTTGGTTTAAATGTCTCTTCTTTACCGATCTGTGCATTACAGTCACCTAACAGAATTTTCATATCATACTGGGAAAATTTATCAAAGACCTGTTCTAACTCTGCATAAAAATCATCTTTAGTATTATCACCTTTATCTTCCGTTGGTGCATGTATGTTTATATATAACATTTCAAAACCAAAAAAAGGTCACCGAAATAATGTGAAGAAAGCAAGTCTACAAATTAAAGAAAGAAAGTGATATCCCCGTTAACTCATTGCTACAGGAAAACTATCTCACCCTCTCCCTTATAGAAAAATACCCTCATCTCACCTCGCAATACTCAGCTGAAACTGTGCACCAAGTCCTTTTTCACCAGCCTTTTTATAGATATCTAATTACGACCGAAACTATTAAGGAAAATTCCGCTGGTCGGCGTTCCAGCAATAACAGCCAAGAGTTCAAAAATCCAACAAAGAAAAATGTACTTAGAATATACACAAAAATAAACATCTATAATTAATAAACATAAAATGAGTCAAGTAATGATCTCACATCTTACCATCCTGTTGTGATTAACTTAGTGGTATAATTAATAAAAATGAGTCAACCAACTTGCATGAAAACATGCCTACTATATTTCATTTATATATAAACTGAAAACCTAAAAATATGCTATGTACATGCAGACACACATACAGGTCTGTTTAAAATTGTATGACCTTCAGGGGAGGCTTTGCCACTAGGCTATTCTAGGCTATAGGCTAGGGGCCGCAAGTCCAGGAGGGTCTCACAGAAATGAGACGCTGAAGGGGCAGAAGTGACAAAGACCATCTACTATTAAAATTCCTTAATTTTGTGATAATAGAAAAATAAAACAACATTTCAAGCCATTTTACTTGCTTATTTCATGAAAGAAGAAAGAAGTTTAAATAACTTTATCACCCCCTATTTTCAGTACTGTATTTTAACCGGAGTTCAAGTCTGTACGGTAGACTGCAAAGCCGCACGAAGCCATGTAACAGTGCTCGAATGTAAAAATGTTTAATGCCAACATTTGAGGTCGGGTGGAGGAATAATGACGGTTGAAATCGACATCCTCATTTCTCAGTTCGCGGCCAGTGTGGCTATCCTAATGTAGTATTGGTTTCTTTTCCATTAGTGCGAGTGCGGTATTAAAGTGGTGTGGCGAAATGCTAAGTGCAAGTGGCGCTTATAAACGAAAACAAAGTTTAATGAATATTTTTCTAATCAGATGTGGCTATATTTTAATTAGTGGAAATGATGTGCCATGATAACAAAACTGTTAATAATAATAATTATTATTATTATTATAAAGTCGGCAGGATCGAAAACAATGGATAGCCTACGGGTCCAAATTTTATATATCCCCCTGTGATAACCTTACGACTTTTTTCTCCCAAATATGGGTGTTCAAATGTGTTTCGCCTTATCTAATAATCATTTATCTTAAATGGTGCGATAAACTCTTTAGAAGTTAGACAAATAGTGTTGAATAAAATACAAAAATATACGAATTTCTTCAATTGCCATCCATTTCTATGAAAAAGGATCAAGTTGAGAAGATTAAAAAACAGCAATAGAAAGGAAATTAGTACGTGTTGTAAATACTGCCTCCCTTATGCTTTGCTGTTTGTACGTGACCTGCAGGTCAAGGTTCATCTCGCTAACGTCACCCAGCCGGAGCTACTTGGCCTTGCAGTAGCGTGGGAAAGCATAGCATCCCAGAGGGGTTACAATCAATCGGCTTCCTTCCCACGGAGCAAGCTCTAAACGTGATTCATAACAGATGTCAACTAACATTCTTCGGAAGCGCAAAAACTATATTGCACTGAAAGCATTGATTAGGCGATCCATGTAGCAAAATCTCGCAATTGTTTTTTTTTTTTTTTTAAGGCAGTGCGTAGTGCAGGTTTCCGTGCCCCGCACAACTAAAATATTCAGGGCTCTAAGTGACAAAAATATCATCGAGAATACTAAAATACTAGAATACTAATACGCATTTATGATACTAGAGAGTGGACGAACGCCCGCTAGTAGGCTACCCCCCCCCCCCCCCATCGCCTGCAACCACAACGGACAAGAATTGCTCCATCCTGCTATCCTATTTCACTTATCGTCTTATTATACACACACGCACACAAATATATATGTATCAGTCAAGTAGCTTCTGAAAACTAATTCAGTATAATAGGCTACCAATCTGATGAATAACTGGAAGAGGAAATGTCTAGGCTGTTCGGGAAAAAACACTCAAGTCAAGGGGTGTAAGGGGTGCTCCTTGCACGTAGTGCACCCAATAGTCAACCTCACTTCCACGTAGTACACCCTGGACTGCAGACTAACGAGGCTCTGGCGACTGGCCCCATGGCCAGCATAATTTTGTTTGTGTTGTCCTGTGTTTTGTCCTTATTCGTGCTGAGTGCTCCTTTACAGCCTCAGCTTTTAACGAAAGTCAGAAGATTTTAATATTTTGTTATTTTATTTATGCAACGTTAGAGTTGTTACGTGCAACGATAAGGGGCCGGACCCCGTATAATATGACGGGTACAAAATAGCCTTAGTGCTGACGCACCTAAAATTTTAAATTCAAATTCAAATTCACTCAAGTCAAAAATGCAATTTTACAGCAGAGAGTTTTCTTATGTATATTATTTTAACAACTAACATTTCAGACATGATATACATGTTGAATCAGCAGTGTTTAGAATTCTTGCACGTGCCTAATATAAAATTATACTGCTAATATTTTGTTTAATTGATTCAGCGATACTTGAAAACTACAGAAAATCGCAATTATTTTGTTATTTGCCTTTTCCCAAACACCCTTGACATTATCTTACACTTCAACTCAGTGGCCAGCCAGGATTTCCTTGGATTTAGCGCATGATCTTTTGTATTTTTTTCTTGATACGTTTGTATTAAAAGCCATTAGCATTCAATGTTAATTGGACATTATCCACTGTCTAGTGCTTTAAACTATACTTATCCTAACACTACGTTTCGAGAGAGCATCTCTTCTCTCGTCTTCAGGTGAAATTTATTTTGCCGGTGGTGGGAATCGAACCTACAACAGACCTGCCCCTTTTATGCTACTATTTATAATGTTTGAGGAAATGGGACTATATTTGCTTGAATTCTACACTGGGATGACTGGTTTTAGACCATTTCTATGAAGGCTGCTTCTTTGATTTTCCTCACAAGGAAAAATAAGTACTAAATTCTGGGGGCGTCTTGGAATAGTTGACTATAGCACCGGATTTGTAGTAAAACCACATTTGATATTTTCTGCATTATAACTGTCTGAAATTTCTTGAAAATAAAAATCTTTATTCAAAATTCAAGTAAATTAATATAATGTATACAAGTCAATTGATTGAATTGTTATTTTAAGTCCACTTTATGCACAGAAAGGCTAATCGGGACTGGACCTACAATTTAAAGTGGGATCCAAACCACTGAGCCATGTGCCTCCACCGGGTATCGAACCCGGGACCACTTGATTACGAGGTGAGGACGTATACAAGTCAAATCCACACACCCTGGAAGAACTGAAGCGTAACACCCGCAAGAAAGAGTTTTAGGTAACTTCATCAAAAGGTGTCAAAAATGTGTGGACAACGAAGGCGGCCAGTTTCAGCACCTTCTTTCATAAATTGTTAAGTAAATAAATCACTCTTTAAACAAGTTACGGAAACTTGCGCGCTTGATTCACTGTGCTGACATACCGCCGCGAGCGTCTCGCTTGCCTATAGTGCACACAGCGATGCGGCGGTCTACACTTCAATGGCTCGCTTTGTACTAACCTTTAAGAAAGTTTTATTAGCCTCCCAGAACACTGGACAACAAATGTTAACTTTTTCTCTGTTAAATGTAAAGGAAGCGCTTATTTTTGTAGTATTTCTTTTCCCGTTGATTTCAAATCTGTTTACTGTTTTTATCTATCAGGCACAGATCTTCTGTAATACACATTTTTGTTGTAACTTTGTGTTACTGAAACTAATATGTGTTACATATTCTGTATACTGACCTAAAATGTACTTATTATGAATTTTCTGCTGTAATTAGCTTGAGGAACATCTCTCTTGAGAGTCGAGGTGTAGTCGGCTTACATTAGTGGGCTTCATATAGCTTGGTAGCGGTATTCCGTGGTGTATATCTCTTGATGGAAGCGTTCTCCATGTTAGTAATTTACACTGCCATTGTTGGAGGGGGATAAGTCCATATGTTAGATCAACAAATGTATTTTTAGGAATATTACATCCTAGTTTCTGTATTTATCAAGAAACTGCTTTTTCAACTTCTTGCAGTGATACCCTTCCTGCCATCTCAGCTTCAAAACATGGAAAGGGCTGGGCTGTAAGGAACATGCCTTCTAGCTGAAGGAATAGCATAGTATTTAACGATATGTCTAGTCTTCGTAGTGATTTCAGTAATTTTTGTAACGTAAGAGTAGCAATCCTTTGAGTGGTTCAACGGTTTTCTCTAAATGGGCACTCCGAATGGCATGTGACAAACTCTTTCAACCACACATGACAGTGTCACACAGGAAGCACAGTAGGTATGAGAGGCAAAGATTTATCCTGGTTACTTATTTTGCAGCCAAAATGAAGTTCATATGATGTTCTAGTCAATAGAGGTTAGAAGTATGTTTCTTTTTTGAGATTTTGAAGTTGACTCACGGCAGGCTCGTTTTCACGGGGAGGACGTTATGGGCGATCACCCCTTCCAACTGCCAGGTTTTTGGATATATTATTGAGCCTTCAATGTTTTTGAAGAATCAAATGTTCTATTATCACCAAGTTTAGGGTCGAGAATATATTTGAAAGTTTGATTTGAATGAACTTTATCCTCAGATGGGCCAATCTCAACTGAACCTACAGTTTATATTTGGATCCGAACAACGGTGCAATGTGCCTCAAAAGGCGATCGAACCCAAGACCCCTTGAAAGAATAGCTCTATCCCCCTGATTGACCATCCAAACAAGTTCAAGAAAATAAATATTTACTTTCTACAAAAATACGCATGTTCAATAAATCAGTACAGACCTAATCTAGTCTTTACTCGCACATTCTTTCTTTTCTCACAATAATAACCATCTATTCCAGCCCTGGACACCTATTTTTGTGAAACAATATTCGAATCTCTAGAACATGGAAGTCAGCTTGTTTCCTTTTTACAGTACGATAAATTGTTTACATAAAACAGTGCAAGTGTAGGTTAGAAAGGCTTCTCGTTGAGGTTAGATACCACACTGATATTCTTCCCTCCCAAACTGTAGCTTCAGCATGTTCTGCTTATTGCTTCTAGATAATACGTAATACGAAATATTTATATAACTCAGTTGTTTATTAAGTGTAAAATAATCCTTATATTGTGATTACATAGGATATCCATACTTCAGACTAAGGGACAAGAAAAAATCTTTTACATTTTTAGACCACTGAAAAATTTTGGTTACAGGATCTGCCTATATTTTATGTCTCAAACGCCTCACCCACCTATGGCCGACCCTGTCTGTAGGTATTTGGAAAGGGTAACTTCACGATTTGATAGAGATATATTTCTATGTTTCTTACTTAATACTGCTTTAGGTTGCACTTCTTTAGACTAATTGCGAACATGGGTACAAATGCTGATTAGAATAAAATGATGAAGAGACGCACAGAAGTAACCACCCTTTTCGGACTGGAATCGAACCCAAAACTTCGGTGGCGAGATCGTGAGTCAATCACTAAACGCGCTCGGTCACTGGGGTGGCAATTAAAACACCTAAACACGTCAATTTCTCAAAAACAAAAATTTCGAAGACAGTTCGAATGTTCACCCCTTCTTGGCACGCCCTTGTTTCAATGTCTAATCGTGAAAAATATTCCCTCTTATTGTATTTAATAATAACTCGACCGCAAAAATAAATATCCAAGCTACGGATTGATATTAGAATGTGTAATTCTCATTAATGTCGTCTTGCCCTGGTGAATGGCTAGGCATAAGTGCGAAACTGAAATATGCAGCCAGCCTCCCAACTGAAAGGCATGGGGAAGGGAGGGTCCACTTGTGGTTGGAGGGGTGCGAGAAATAATGCAAAAAAATAAATCCAACGCGGTCAGAGAGACGGTCCGTAGTAGTTAAGGGTTAATTCGGCACTTAGGATGGTACCCACATTCAATTTGCTCTGGCTCACATAGGTGTGCTCACGGAGGGGGGGAGTCAACGGAAGCAGTTGCCCCCCCCTAGTACTTCCACCTAGAAATTTAGTGCAGAGGAATCTTGTCGCCGTTTTTTCAATAAAATTAAGTGTTTTCAAGCGATGAAAGTTCCAAGTAAATTAGAGGGTCGGGTAGGGGACACAATTTCCTTTGTAATTGGACTATCCCAGTTCGTTCTCTACCAAATTTATTGTTATTAACAGTGTCATATACTTTATTCGTCAGCTATGCTGCCTCTATGCTGCTGAAGAATATTGTAACTATTCACTTTGGAAATGAATTAATTATGTGTAGTTGTTTTGAATCTGCTGTAAGAATCGTGTTTATATATAAATTAGTCTCTAAACCACAAAGGCTAATTTAAACAGCCCAACAATTTATACAGTGTTGCATTTGACTTTTTTGGAACAATCCAAAAGTAGCTCAATTAGCCCCGTGGCCATTCCGATGCTTTAACCCCTCATAAAATAATTCCTATTTGATAGCAGCTATTCAAGAAATTGACCCAAACACGAAAGCAGTTGAAGTGAAGGCGAAAGCAAAAGGACTGTTTTTGCATATGAGTGCATTTCCATTCATAATATGTCCAGAGATATTTTATTGCCTCATATTTTAACCACAATTAATATAGTTAGAAGGTCTTTACATTCATCATAGACAGACCTGTTGTTGGCAATGGACAACGTGAGGCATCTTGAATCCATTCTAACAAACCTACGTGAGGATAACGCATTGTACGAAACTATATTCACAAACGCTCTTGAAATATGTAATGACTTGGATTGTGAAATGCCTCCAATCAAGAGAAACAAAATATATCACCGACAACAAGATATGTGGCAAAATGAAATCTAGTTCAAATCAAAAGAGGAGAATTCGAAAGAGAAAAATCTTTACCTCCTGCTTGACTCCCTCATCATCATCATCGCTGTACGTACGTTTCAGTCAGGAAACTGTAAATCTGGTGAATGCAGTAAACAGGTTTTTACATTCAAACCTAATGAAGAAGATCTCAGACTTATGTATGCTCCGTTCAGTGTGCCCAAGCTATATGCGGAGTCAGACTTTTAAACAGTTTTGCGGGTGAAAATCGACTTCCTGCAGAATTGCTTAAGTGGTTGAGTGATTCTGATACTAACTCAACTGCAACATATACAAATTTTTATGAAGTTCTGAAGATGTTTTCTGTTTTTCTGTGACAAGTTGTGTGTGAAAGAGTGTGCTAAGCGCACGTAAAAACTAAATTGCGACCAACAACATCGGTTTTCGTTCAAATTATCTTATGTTGTAATATGTTGAACAAAATCTTGCCATGCAGGCTTGTGTCACTAACATAGTGGTGTTAATGTAGTGTTTAAAATTTCTGAAATTTACTGATTAGGTACAATCGTTCAAAACAAAATTTCCAAAGAACCGTAATAAATTGTAATAGGATGATTGATTGATTTGCTTTATTTTACATCGCTTTTTGTGTCTCTTTTGGATAATTTGCGAAGATTGGGATGAGTGATGATATGATGAAATTGATGAATGGACACTCACAAACATTCATGCCCAGTCCAGGATTCGAAGCTGGGATCCCTAGCGTCGTAGCGCAATGTGCTAACCACTCCGCCACGGTGGGCGGCAAATTGTAATAGTTGTATAGGCTGCAGAACAACTAAATACACTGTTCTACAAAACAAATACTTTTATCTTTTTTTCTGGAGGAAACAGTTCTGATTCCTATTGCAAATTTTGCGCTGATTTCAAATCTGTATTTAGATTTTCTCTGTCAGGGATAGTTTACGAGTAATTATAACACCATTAAGCCTTGTTTCCATGATTATGAAAAACTTAATATGCTGACCAAGGCAGTAATTTATTTTATTAAAAACATAAACTAAACGTAACGTTTCAACCTTCTAGCAAGGTCTTCATCAGACTCTGTATCAAGTACAAAAGTAACAAGATACACAAAAAGGGCATTACACAAACATTACTCCCTCCAGACTATTAGAAAGTTGCATATTTAGTTTTTCATTACGAGTAATGGTGATTTTAATTTTTTCTAAAATTCTTGCAATTTTAAGGTGAATACTCAGTGAACTCATGGAATAATTTTCAATCATCCTTTCTCTAAATTTAGTATATTATGTTTAAAAGTTAAAAATGTGATATGTGACACAATATTCGCACACAGAATTGTTATATAATACTTATTTTCCAAAATTATAAGAACATTTTTGCAATTTATATTGCATATAACATTATATCCATGCTCCTTTTCCTTTGTCTGTTAGACGTGCTTCAAACTTGGATTTGCTGACGTTCTCTAATTTGAGGTCCCACAAAGTACCTTCCTTTCCCTTTGCTGATGAAAGACGAAGTAATTTGTTTGAAATACACCTAAATCTTCTTCCAGTTGTGTTTATAACCTTTACAAATTGTTTCGTAGCTTGGTGTGAAGAGGGGGAAGAGGAACATCACACGCTGTATATTTTTTCTCCTACTAGTCAATTTCATTGAGACCAATTATTTTTTGTGTAGTGGTTCTTCTGTCACGGGTATACCACTTGCAGAGGAAGTCGGAAGAGGAATTCTAATTACCGATTTGAATTTTCCATACCAAATTCCTTCGGAACATTTATTTTCAAATAAGAAAAGAAACTTTGTAGAACAGTGATATTAATTTTCTAAGCAAATTTTAATTTATATACATCATTTTCAAAAATATCACAATATCAGGGTGGCTACTCACCGCGAATTCCTTGAATTCCGGGAATTATGTATGAATTATTGCCTTCCGGAATTATGCGTCAATCCTGCGTGAATTTTTTTCCGTAGACGTGAAAAATTACAACATTTATTATTCAAAATCCCATTGAATTTACACATATGTATAAATTCCCTGAGGAAAGTTTTTCACAGTTTAGCTTTTATTTTTTAACGAAGAAGGAAAAGAATCCTGCGTAGAAAGTAAAACAGGATACTCCCAAGTGGTTATTGTCTTTTACAGAACAATCTATCTGGCAGACGGAAGATTATTGCAAGTTATCTTGAAGTTGTTTAGTTAAATTTAAGTTTGAAATTCTTATACGTACAATTAACATTTTCTCATGGATTAATATATCCCGTAACATTTGTGAATTGTGTTTGTAGATATATTTCAAGTATGAGTATGTGAAGTGGCAAATGCAAACTCCGCACCTTGTATTGCATATTTAAAATATACATAAATTGAATTGAATTGAATTAGAATTTTTGAATAAGGTAGGTGAGCCAAAGTTAGCCCTCGTTCCCAAGGTGGCCCACTTTACGAAAATCATATTAGTATTTAATGCAGCTAACAAATGGCATTACATTAATGTACCCAGCCCCGCTCAGGTACACCATACAGAAAACCAACTATCTCGGGCTGCCAGAAACCATTTTATGAAAGTTATTGTTTTGAGGAGCGAGCAGATCAGTCGACCGTCGTTATTATTTTCGGGTAAGTAAGAAATATCTGTTTGTAGATCCTTGACATCAATGAATGTTCATAATTTGAAAGTTCATTTAATCCTTTTGATCATGTAGTTACATTGTAAAAATGTTTTTTGTGTCAAAGCAACGATACCTATACCTAGTTTTGTTTGAAAGAAGCCAGTTCCTGTGACCCATAGCTGATTTGGAATATTTAACTTAGCTTTTCTGGCACATTTGGCTAATCGCTAAGATGAGAATGAGTGATGATATGATGAAATTGATGAAGTGACACTTACAAGGAACACTCATACCAAGGTCGGGATTCGAAGCATGGCCGTAGGCAGGAAAAAAATTCGGGGGGTTCACTCATAATTGTTCCCATGTGTGTCCCAAGAAATTTGAATGATAGAAATAATAACAATAATAATTGAGGACTAAAAGTGGTAAACGTTGTAAGTGCCAAAAGCGAAAGTGGGAAATCGCATCGTTCCGCACATCAGCCCGTACGAACGTTCACACTAGTGCCTTTTTACACGCCCTTTGAACTACTTAGAGGGCTTTTCACGTTTACCACATTATCAAGCATGGCACATTTCACAGTCTCAAGTGGATAATTGTGTTTGAATTCTTGTTGCACTTACAGCGTTTACCAATTTTAGTCTTCAATTATTAAATAATAATAATTAAAATTTCATAATAATAAACTATTTCTTTCCAAATGTATTATTATTATTATTGCTATCCTTATATCCTTGAGGAGACTTATCTACTCTATCCATCAGAAGTGTGAATATGCAGCACAACTGTTTTTATTATTTTTTTGTATGTTTCATGCAGTGTGTACTGAAAGGCACTGTTATTATATTTTGTTATTAAATTTTAGATACCTTCATGAAAAAGCTTTAAAAGCAAGAGAAATTTTAGTCATGAAGTTTAAGTTGTTTGACCATTCACAAAACTTATTTTTTGGAATTTTGAAAACTGGAGCCAGATATTCTTTGGATTAAATGGTAAAACATAAACTGGTGCCAGTATTGTAACCTCAATTTTTCGATCTAACGTTGTTTTTCTTTGGTTATTATGTTCGAATATTAACTAACAAGACTTTATTTCCGTTATTAACAATAAAACTAACAAACGTCCTGCTATTTTGTAACTTGCAATAAACGATGTCAATTCGGGGGAGGCAGGAGGGGCGGTTCTATGAACCAGTTCGATCCCACTTTCCGACGCTCATATTGTTCCTACCAAACAGCATTATATAAAGCCACTATGCACCATACAAGTATGTGTTTTATAGGACCGCACATAGGCTAAATATATGTACTATATCGACCGCTGGGTGAAGGATAGTGAATAACGCACTACGAAGATGTATATTCTAGGTTTGAACTCTAATCAAGGGGGATTTAAACCCATATCGAACAGGGAATTAAAAAGTTGGAACGGGAATTTTGGTTAAAAATAAAACATTCAATGCTGACTAAGGCAAATTTATTGTATAAAAAACTATACACTAAAAACGTAATGTTTCCGCCCTCTGGCAGGGTGTTCTTCAGATGAAGATTCACAATAAATTGAAAGAGATCTTCGTCTGAAGAAGACCCAGTCAGAGGGCGGAAATGTTACGTTTTTAGTGTATATTTTTTATACAATAAATTTGCTCGGTCAGCATTTGAATGTTTTATTAACATGGAAACAAGGATTAACAGTGTTACCATTGGGTATTTTGGAACAATCACAACGGAATTGTCAGTCAGATCCAGGAACAGCACTGGAAAGAGGACAGCAGAAGTGAAAATGAAGTAGTTGCAGGTCAACTGCAAGAATTAAACCCGTTTCCCTCAAATTTCAGAATTCAAAATGTTTGAAAATTCTAGCGGTATCATTTCAGCATTGTCTCCCTGTTGTATTTGTGTAAAACTGAGAATAAATTTTTGAAAATGTGTTACAAATTTTGGTTTTTGAACTTCCATTAATCCAACATGCCAGAAGTTTTGGGGGGGTTTGAACCATAACCCCCCCTCTAAATACGGCCATGATTCGAAGCCGGAATCCCCTGGCGTGGTAGGTACTGTGCTAGTCACCCCTCCCACTCCTCCACGGTGGTCGGTTATTCGTTGTTACTGTATAATGCATGTCAACAACCAAAGTTTGAGACCAACAATTTTCTCTAATAATTGTAGAAACGCGAATAAACAAGAATAGATATGTTTTCTTGAGCACAAGCATCATTTCTAAGCAACTATAAGCCGTGGGCCAACTTCGGGATCCATGGGCCACCTTGGGACCAGATGTAACGGTTTAGTAATTATTTTCTTAAAGTTACAAGCAATTTTACAAAAATATCAATTTGGTGCACGTTAATTAGTTATAGAAGTTATTTCTTTTAATTTCAAAAATTTATCCCTCATTAGAGGTTTGTAAATTGCTCTAGAAGTTTAACTATGGCCACTTTTGGTTCACTTTCCTCACATTGGAATCACACAGACCAGGGACGTCGGAACATATTTTGGAGCGGGGGGGAGGGGGCAGGTTTTCAAATCCATCAACCAGTTTCTACAATATCTTCCCCCAATGTATATACAGGGTGTATCATAAGTAATAGCGCAAACTGACACAGTTGAAAGTACACGAGAATAGAAGCAAAAAAAAGTCTCAGTAAACATGGGTCTGCAAACGAGCCCTTTTCGAGATAATTGCGAATGTGAGGTTACAAGCCGCCACTGACTTCATTGTTTGTAAACGTCTCCACACTATGGACGGGATGTTCAACAATACTTACATGAAACCTTTCCACAACGATGGATTGGAAGACGAGGTATGATCGAATGGCCTGCAAGATCTCCCGATCTATCACCCCTGGATTACTTTATTGGGGTACATGAAGGACAAAGTGTATCGCACCAAACAACACTCCCTGAATGATCTACGGAATCGCATTGTGGAGGACTTTCTCGGGATATGCTACAACGTGCACTTTGCAGTTTTTACGATAGGTTGGCATACTGTCAGACAGTCGACGGGAAGCAGTTTGAGCAATTGCTTTCAGGCATTCTGTAAGTTTTCTTGTTCAAGCTCTCTGTAATTTGCAGTGTACAGTTACCCACAGGAATACAGTAAACAATTCTTTCAGACAAATCTCATTTTGTGCAGTCAAACGTAGCACACCCTATCTCTTCCACGAATGGCGATAGGTCCAAAATGAGTTCGGATTATCGTTTGTGGAACAATTCTAGCCTAAATTGATGTGTCATACATGACCCTTTCCATTTGAAAATATTGTGTGATATCCAATATGACGGAATCCAAGATGGCTGCCATGATGGCCACACCCCCATTCATTGCAGTTTCCGTATCAAAACCCACTTGCAACATCTGATTGTCCTCCGCCCAGGGGCGGCGCCAGAAATTTTCGACCGGTGGGCAGGTATAAATGTAAGGCCATATATATATATATATATATATGCATGTAAGACACACATATCTACGACATACATGCATATGTATCCCCTTCTCTCTTCTCTCTTACACTCCCGATTTATCTTCACTTCTTTTCCGTCTCCTTTTCATTTTTTCTGTTTTACTCCCTAATGCCTTCTTATAGCTTTCTATCTCAGCTTGTTACCTCTTTCTCCCTTTCACTTTCTCTCGTTCCATTCTTCAAATGTTTCTCTTAACTGCCATGCACACACACATCACATGTATGTGTGTGTTTGGTGTCTTTCCTCTTCCTTTTCTAATCTATTCTCGCATCTTGTTCCACTTCTTTGTCTCCGATAGACACAATTATTTCAAGGTAAGTGTTTGTGTGTGCGCAGCTATACATTCTAATCACATTCTTTCCTTCATGTCAATGTAGTGAAATAAATGTGAATTGGTTGCATCACATTTTGTCCTTCAAGTGCAAAATTACAAGGCACATACCTACTCCACTTTATACATTAGGCGACAGTGATAGAAATTGTGATGGTAGACAATGGTGAAGGATGAAATTACTTTTTCGTAATTTAAATGCATGTTCCTGCGACGCCAAGGGTCCCGGGTTCGAATCCCGGTCGGGCTTGGTTGTTTGTGAATGTCCATTCATCAATTTCATAATTTCATCACTCATCCCCATCTTCGCAAATTAGCCAAGAGGCACAAAACGCGAAGTAAAATAAACTAAATCAATCAATCAATCAATCATCATATGAGTTTTTGACTGAAACTTGGTGGTTAATGATCACTTTTCTTGGCTTATAAGGTTATTACAACTGACAAATGATCTGAATGTTTGCAGTAACGGCTATCGGGTGCCAAAACTTGCGGCAAGGACAGTTTACTTTTTTGGTAGAAAAGTCTTAGAATTAAGATTTGATTTGATTTGATTTGATTTTAAAAATGTGGGAGCGTCAGCACTTAGGCTACTTTGCTCCCGTCACATTATACGGGGGCCAGCCCCTTATCATTACAAGCAACAACTCTAACGTTGCATAATTAAAAATCTTAAAATGTTCTGACTTCTGTTAAAAGCCGAGGCTGTAAACGGGCACTCAGCACACATAAGGACAACAGGACAATACAAACAAAATTATACTGGCCATGGGGCCAGTCGCCAGAGCCTCGTTAGTCTGCAGTCCAGGGTGTACTAACGTGGAAGTGAGGTTGACATTTGGGTGTACTACGTGGAAGGTCACCCCTTACACCCCTTAGAATTAAGAGGCCATAGTGCGGGTGCAACAAGTGACAAAATGTGTGCTCCTAATTGCCGCCACTAGATATTTGGATAAAAAATTAATGTCTTATTGGGAACGTAAACACACACACACGGAAAAACCAATTCTTTTTTCATTCTGCATAAAGTATCCCCAGATTTATGAAGGGCTATTTTGACAAAATATCACCCAAAAGTAATAATCAAGTAACATTGAAAAATCTGTTAGCTAAGTTGTTATTCGTTTCCTGAAGTCTTCGTTACTCATGCGGGAGAAGTGATACACGTATGGTTAGATGAACACATGCACTGAGGTAACAAATAGTTTGCATTTTGAGGAATGTGATTTTGGACACAAGGAATTCATCGAAATTGATCACCATACCCAGTAATTCATTTCTTTTCACGACTTGGGTTGTATGGCGTGACCTTTTCGAAAGCGCTCAAATGTCAACCTCTATCCTGCGCAGTATACCGTGGAAACTTTAATCTTGCAGGCGAACGAGTCTCTGGCGCCTAGAACCACAGTCAAAATAATAATTTGTGGGGGGGGGTTGTATTTTTAATGTCTGCGTTGTTTTCCCCCCTTCGTCACTTTCATGTAATCACCATTGAACCTCATTGTCGCCATTAGCCAAAATTAGCAGAAAAGTGACTTCACGTAGAACAAATCAATCGAATCAGCAACAACTTACTCTTCCGAAAGTGGAGTTTCATTAGTTCATACCACTTCGAAAGTTGAGGTGGTAGTTTAAATTTCGCAGTGTTTCATTGTTGGATCAGGGCAGTTAACTCCGTGAACGATAACGTTGTTTTCCGAAAGTCCCATTTGTCTCTGGCAATACAACCTCTTCAATGAACACATCTTTTATGGTGATAATATAACAAGTTCCCTGTGAGCAACGCTGAGGTTTTTATAATTTAGAGATCATTTTAATCATACGCATGTCGGGATTTATATATGTGAAGACCTGGAGCTTACAATATCAAGACCCCACCCCAATCCCCTCCACAGTTTCAGTTATGACTTTTCGCCAAGGTGTTTATTTATAGTATTTCTTCATTTTTCATCACATCCAAAGTACCTATTTTTTTCTTCATGTGGTACTTTTCAAGGCAGTTTTTTTCCCAGTGAAGGCCCGGAGCTGCAGCCCTGAAGCTCACCCTAAATCCTGATCTAATTTTGACCATACCCTGCATAATTTTGCGCCTCCTAAGCCCACTAGCTGCTTCTAATCATTAAAGTATTCAATTGGTCACAGTTTTCTTGTTTCAACATCTCTAGTAATTCCTTTTGCTTTCTAATGACAAAGTTAAATCAGCTTTTTATGGGATGATGATATGTGAACATTTCTAGTATAGATAATATACATTAGTAAAATATACATCTAATGAACACAAGAATACACTTATTTATTGCAAAATTCACATATCTGTAAGTATATGTACTTAGTGAATTTGATTGGGTGGGCAATCGGGTGGGCACAGGAATTTTTGGGTGGGCACTTGCCCACCCATGCCCACCCCTGACGCCGTCCCATGCGTCTCTTTCAGACAAATCTCAATTT
Organism: Lepisma saccharinum; assembly: GCF_977018435.1. Lineage (NCBI taxonomy): Eukaryota > Metazoa > Arthropoda > Insecta > Zygentoma > Lepismatidae > Lepisma > Lepisma saccharinum. Next base: position 137,442,962 of record NC_139230.1, read on the forward strand.
TTGCAGTCTAGGTCCAAAATGAGATCGGATTGTCGTTTGTGGGACGATTCTAGCCTAAACTGATGTGCCATACATACTCCTTTCCATTTGAAAATTTTGTGTGATATGAAATATGGCGGAATCCAAGATGGCTGCCATGATGGACCCCCCCCCCCCCATTCAATGCAGTTTCCGCACCAATACCCACTTGCAACATGTGATTTTCCTACGTCCATGCGTCTCGTTATTACAGGCCTGTCCCGATACTTTTGACTAACCCTGTATATATGTACAGTAGAGTCTCGCTTATCCGTCATAAACGGGTCGACAGAACGTCGGATAAGCGAAAATGTCGGATAATAGGGAGGTGTTACGAAAAAAGCCCATTAAACGTCAAACTAATGTTATAATTTTACCCACTACGAACCTAATACAGTAATCATGTTATAGCGTAGGCGGGCGCGCACATGGACGTCCACAGGATTTTTTCCATGGAGGGGCAAGGAAGGTATTTTTTTCCAGGGGGGCAAACGAAGGCAAATTTTCCCCCAAAATAGGGTTGTTCCCTAAAAAACATTGCTTAAATTTAAATTTATGGTGTTCATGCAATAATTAACACATATTACTGTGGCTAAAATGAAATTATGTGTGTGAAATACATATTTTTTGGTTGACTTTCATTTTCCAGAGGGGGCCATGGCCCCCTTGCCTCCCCCTTCCTGACGCCCATGGGCTCGCCATGCGGTAGAGCCGGGAAAAACTAAAAATAGACTACGCTCACGCTCGCAACTTGCAGTTCTTGTTGCCGATTGATGATTTTTTTCCGGTGGTATGTCGTATAATAAGGAATGTCGGATAAGCGAATGTCGGATAAACAAGACTCTACTGTATCCAGGTATATATACAGGGTGTCGCAAAACAACTTCAACAACGCTTGGGTGCTGGTAGATATCATAAAATCAAGTAACGTTTCCTTATAAATATTACCTCGATAGCTCTTACTTTCGGCGCTATATGCGCTTAAAATCTATCCTGTATTTATGGAACCCAAAAGAGCAAACGACCGCTCTCTCTGACATAACTTCTAGGGGAGCGCGGCAGGGTTGCAGTCTTACCTTGCCACCTAAAACTAAACAATTACTTCTCCCAACGTAAAAATAAATCACCTTTGAACTTAAGAATAAATGTTGTTACTTCTCTCTGAGGTCAAAAACAAAGCAATCAACCCTGAACATGACGTTTAAAACAAAGAGTAAACTTTTAATAAATCTAAATGGCCAAGAAATACACGGTTCTTCCCTTCCCACGACAGGAAGTGGTTTATACATTCCAAAGTATGCAGCGTTAAAGCCCGAAAGGGCAGAGAATTGATGGTATATTGAGATGATACTTGTCTGTCTCTAGTCTCGTCTTTTTTCTGTCCTTCCATACAGAAAATATAAATTAGTAAAGAAAACGTAAGGAGAGAAGTAAAACTTACCAGTCTTTCGATTCCATATCAGGCGACTAAATGCAGTGCAGTGATCTTCCGACGCGACCTTGCAGTCTCTGAACTTTCTGCAAATGATTTACACGTATATATGAAAAGTTTTAACCCTAGGTACGGAAGGAAATCCAAACTGATAATTACAATTTCCACAGTAAATGCCGAAACACGCCTTCTGCAGTTATTCTACTCTGAACAATAACTTTGTTCTCTGACCAAGTCTAAATTTGGAGGAGGAGTGGTTAGCACATCGCGCTACGACGCCAGGGGTCTCCCGGGTTCGAATCCTGGTCTGAACGTGGATGATTGTGAGTGTCCATTCATCAATTTCATCACATCGTCACTCATCCCTATCTTCGCAATTTAGCCAAAAATAGCACAAAAAGCAAATAAAGCAAATCAATCAATCTAAATTTGGAATGGGAAGGAAAGGAAACCTGACTTGAATTTTCAGGAACTGACAAAGTGCACCTTCCTTTTCTCATGGCCGATGACCTTTTTGACAGCAACGGGTCCTAAGAAAGCTCGTGTTCGGAAAGTGCACCGGAAGATTTAAAGTTAAGCTGTCTTCTGTCCCGCTGTCCCGAAGTACTTTTATATGTGAGCGCACTTGCAGGTACAAAACCTGGCAGGCATCAAAGCAAAACTGAAAACAGAAGCAGGGAATTCCTAAGTAAATACTTGATTTTCCAGAGACTTGACTACGATGTTACATGCTTCTTGCTGTTAACGGAAACTTGAGTCCACGTTCACAAATCTAGTGTAAAAAAAATATTTTTCCAAATATTCTTCAAAACCAAGATAAGTTGAAATAGATATAGTCTCATTTTTTAGGGCGTGACTGTAGGAGGGGGAGCAACAAAACAATCTTGCTTCTCCTCTGTGTTTTCTTCACATCAGGTAATACTGAAAGCACATGTAGGTAGAAGCGGAACAACCAAAGGATGAACTTTTATTTCTTGGCCATTTAGATTTAACCTCTAGGGTTATTCATTGATTTGAGGCTGGGTGAACCCCGGAGTCCATTTATGTGGGACCGGAAAAAATCATACCTTAGATCATCCACCTCGGAAATCGAACCCGGATCTCCGCGTGGCAGTCAGACGCCCTACCGACTACACCACCGCTCGTCTCGCATTCCACCTTCAACTTTTTACCTAGAAGACTCAACCTCCACCTGTCATCCTGGTTCTGAGGCCTTGCATCCGTGCAATGTAGTTGTAGATATAAAAGAAGAGATTTAAAATTAGGCTGTTCTCTGCCCTCTTCCCATCGGGTTACTCTGGGTTTATTGTTTCACACTGATCGCAAAGGGAAACTGGAAACGGAAGCAACGAATTGAGGACTAAAAGTGGTAAACGTTGTAAGTGCCAAAAGCGAAAGTGTTGGGAAATCGCATCGTTCCGCACATCAGCCCGTAAGAACGTGCACACTAGTGACCTCTTTACACACGCTTTGGACTACTTAGAGGGGCTACCAGCCACATTTCACGTTTACCACATTATCAAGCATGGCACATTTCACAGTTTAACGTGGAAAACGGTGTTTGAATTATTGTGGCACTTACAGCGTTTGCCAAATTTAGTCTTCAATTCCTACGGGGATAATTGCACGTTACACTTGATTTGCTGAGACTTGGCTGTGACTCTTATCTGCACATGGATCTTTTGTCACTTAATTCTTGTTGGTAGCGAAAACTTGAGTCCACGTTCATTTAACTAGTGCAAGAATATTTTTCCAATTTTTACAAAACGAAACATAATTTAGAAAAAATGTAGTCTCATTTTTAGCACGCGACCGGTGGGGCAAAATACTATCTTGCCTCCCTTGTTGATGGGTGGGGGGTTAAGTCGCCCCCTCCTGGTTCCGACGTCCCTGACAAGCTGGTGCATTTCTCCGGCAGAGTTTCTTGTTTATATAGAATTGCTCATTAATGAGGACTGTTTGAGTATCGATTTGCTGCAGTCGAAACTGAAATTCGATATATCGTTCCTATGGTAACTGACAATTTACGATTACAAATAATTGAATTCGGCATTGGTAGATTGAGATGTTTTGACGCCAATGGATACAGAAACCAAAAGTAGTGGGTAAGTATGCTACACCCAAGTTCTGTTTGATATCATCATTATATACACGCATTCTGTACGTGAATTGAATTATCTATACATGTCTGACTGGTGCTAACTTCACGCTCGTTGCAGATCACAATGTCGAAAGTAAAATTTGTATTTGCAAGGCATCTGCGATTTCCCTTTCAAGTTATAACAGTATTCGAAGTGCAAAATTGTGCATTCGGTTAGAAGATAACGCAAGGTTCTTGATCAAGACAAACACCAAATGTCTAATTAGTGCAGAGAATTTCTTGTACCATGTTGAAGGTAAGGTGTCGAAAAGTACACAAGGCCAGTGACCTAGTGCACATGCACAATCAAGTATTGTGTTATTTTTTTAATCGTTATATCATAATGTTTGTTTCAAGACGTGAAAATCTTAAATAACCTAGATGTTTAGGTGACCCAGGTAGGAATACTTTGACCCGTGTTTATATAGGAAATACCATTGAATGCACAAATTCAAAGTCAAAAGGAAGAAAAGATGAGTAAATGCGGTACTACTTTACTATACCAGAGACACCTATCAATGATTTATTTCGCAATTTTTTACATTGCTAACGTACTATTCTGCATTGCGGAACATTTCTTTAGGTGAAATAATGAATTTGTAACGAAAATAATGTCTATTTCTTACATTAACGAGTACTTACTGTTGTTCCTTATTTCCCACAAACCATCCACGGGTAGCCCCAAAAACCGTTGACGTTAGCCCAAAATTTCACGATAGCCCCACGAACCATCACGGAGACGAGGTATGCCTACTAGGTTAGGTTAGGCCTGTTAGGTTAGGTTCCATTAGCACTCCTTTCGTTCAATTTAGCATATACGGACAACATGGGTTTTTCTCGATGAAAGAAAATTCACGGAATTCTTTTAATTTTAACCTTTCACGTTCTGCATTCCACTTCTTTCTTCAAGATTCCGTGTCGAATTACAAATTCCACGGCATCTTACACACCCGGCAACAACTTCACGACCCATCCTCAACATGTCATCTTGTAGCAACAGCAATAGCGCGTATTGTGCTCTCGTGCAGAAAGCAAATGGCGGCAGCAGCAATAGCATGTGAGAAATAGATTTTCGTAGAAAACCACATGCATTCGCATTAAAATGGATCTAAACTACATTCCCGAACATCAACAATGCTACAGACAATGATTGGCGTAAGTACTTTCTCCTGTAAATTTGAAGAAATCCGTCTCTGGTATAGTAAAGTGTTACTGTAAATGCTAACAGCAGGTTCTGTGACAATGTGTAATGCTCTGGTAAATATGTTTTTTTTTTTTTTTTGCTGGTGGGGAAGGTCAGATTCTTATTATGTAATTCTGATATCATCATGATACATGCGTATTTTCTACATGAATCGAATTATATACATGTCTACAAGCACACATTAAACATGTTTTCTGATTTCTTAATTTAATATTTGCGCACTTTTTATCTAATCCCCCCCCCCCCCAAGTAAGCTTATGTGAGTAGGTTAGGTGGGTCAGGTTTGGTGCTCTTAACATTATAATTAGGCTCCGTTATGCTTACCACATTACTGATTGATTTATTTAGTTGGCAACCGTTCCGAAAATTTAATAATTTTTGCAAATTTATGGAAGTATTAGGAAGTGCTTTGGAAAATTCGAAACAATTGTGGGTACCAGTCTGTTATAGGGAAAACACATTTCACTCTTCCATTTTGTAATTTTTTACATTCGTACTTACCTATTATGTATTGTGAAACATTATTTGGTAACAGTATGATATAATGAAATCACATTTCTTCAAATTTACAGGAGAAAATATGGGAAACTACTTACGGATTTGAGTTCCTGTGGACTTTTGGAAGCTCTGAATAGTGTTTTTTCCATTCGTGTAACTTATTCGGCCGGTAAATAATGTAATTTTCGACATTAATGTATCTCCGTTGCACGATAGCTCGTACCACCATTACCGTCGATTACGTGAATGAAATGTTCCGTGCGTTCGATTATGCAACCCCCTGTTAGTGTAGCAACCACGCGGTAGTTTTACAAGATGACGTGTTAAGGTTGCATTGTGAATTTTCTTTTTCCAATTTAATTTTCTGTTTGCCTAACCTAACCTTCTGTGACTGGTTTGTTGATCAATTTTCGCTTAAGAACCTTCTGTGAATAGTTTGTGCGGCATTTTTCGGTTAATAAGTGAAGGTTGCATTGTGAAATTTTTTTCCAATTTAATTTTCTGTTTGTGCGGCATTTTTCTGTTAATAAGTAAAGGTTGCATTGTGATTTTTTTTTCCAATTTAATTTTCTGTTTGCCTAACCTAACCTAACCTAACTGAACCTAACCTAACCTTCCGTGAATGGTTTGTGGATCAATTTTCATTTAAAAACCCTCTGTGAATAATTTGTGCAGCATTTTTCGGTTAATAAGTTTGGAAACACTGCATGTCAGCTGACGATAGACAATGTGAGTCAAGATTTTCCCGCCATATTGTGTGTAACGAAAGCGAATTAGCAACGAACAATAAATACATGTAATTTGAAAAATTACGCTTTTGTCAGTGAAAGAAACATAATCCCAAGTTGAAAAATGTTCCGCTATGCATATAAGATGTAAAATAAAATGTAAATAATTCGGAAATAAACAAGTGAAATGTGTTTTCACTATATCATATCATATCACAATATATCATTATTTAAGGTGGAATTTTGCTTTTTTCACTGAAATAATTATAATTTTTCACATTACGATTGTTTATCGTTTGTGCTTGCCTAGCGTTGTCTATCATCTGTGGGTATGCAGTGTTGCCAACCTTCTTAACCGAAAAAATCCTATTTTCGTGTTAAAGATTTTGTATTTTCCAAAACTCCACGAACCAAGCATGGATAGTCCCACAAACTATGTATGCATATCCCCACACACCATTTACGGATAGACCCACAAACCATGCACGTATAGCCCCACAAACCATTCATAAATAGCCCCATGAACCATGCATGGCAAGGTTAAGTTAGGTTCTGCTAGGTTAGGCAAACATAGCTAAAATTGTCATGTTCTGGGAAAACAATGGCGTCATTGGAAACACTGACGGAACATTTGGATCACATAGTCAAAGGTAATGGAGGCAAGAGCTTTTTTGCATCGGAGAGACAATGTCAGAAAATACATGTTTTACTGGCTGAATAAATTGAACGAAGGGAGAAAACACTTGTACGACCTTTCAAAAGTCTACAGAAACTCAGTTCAGTAAGTACTTTCTCCTGTAAAATTGAAGAAATTTTCCCTATAACAGACTGTTACGTAATTGTGAAAGGAAGTTCGAAGCTTGGAGGAACTAATTAGCGTAATTGAAAGCATCACAAAGTATTATTTACCAGAGAAATTATAATTTGAGAAGTAGCTTATGCAAGCAGCCATTCTTGGTTTACGGTCGTCTCAGACACGCAGTTTGGCAAATTTTCATGCAAAGCTCATAGGGTATGTCAGGTACCCCCCTCGAAAAAATGAAATATTTTGCATGGTTTACGAGAATTATGATGTTTTCCGTTGTTTTTAGCTTGCGGAGATGTGTTATTGTGAAGTAAAACATGTTAGTAACACGTTAGCGTGTTACCTTACCATGAAGCACAACAGCCCAAAGGTTTCACGCAAGTAAATATAGCACTCAACATGACATTCCACAACAGCAGTTATAATTTTACATCTTTAGATTTGGGTCTGATAGTAATATCTGACATGTTCTTTCGCTATTTTAGTGTGCATACAAACAGTTTTTACTAATAAAAAGCAGCAAAGGTACTCTGAGATGATAGATTTCTACTTACGCAGACCATACTTTTGGATCAAATATTTCCATTATTTGTGTTTTCCGCTTGCTTAAACCAATTTTATATTATATAAAACATCAAAATCTGTCGATTAAAAAAGAAAAATCAACATTATTCTCGATGGTGTACAGTTGGATACAGCTCTAGGGTTTCATACTTGAGACCAGATATTACGTGATCAGGTGTTGGAAGCATTTATGGACATTATTTTAATGGTAAGTGCCCTAAACCAGACCCACCTAACCTAACAATGAAAACATGTAGGGGTGTTTTATTAATGCTAAGAGTCCTAAACTTAACCTACCTAACCTCGCAATGAGAGCATTTATGGATGCAGTACTCCTTCACACTCCACGCAGATGAAGTAATTGACTGCAGGAGTCTGTATCAAAGACAACAGTAAATGAACGTCTGCTCTCAAACAAATAATCAGTCAGGAGTACATGGAAATAAAAAAAATCTCCAGAAATCATGCAGTAAGTAATCATTAAGACTCTGAAGCATGTGTAAACAGGCATAAATAGCAATTAAACCATGTAAAGAATTGTGTGTGTGCCTTGGAATTATACAATTAGAACTTGGGCCATTTTGTTTATTTTACATTGCTTTTCTGCCACTTTTGTCTTGTGGCTAACCACATTACTATTTACATATTTTAACCTATAGTGGAAGGACTTTTTTATGTTATAAGCCTTCTCTGTACACAGTGTTTACATGTGTGCACTTTTCAAATGTGCAGTGAGGACAGGAAAAATGTAGAAGGGAAACTATGTGTCGTAGAGAGTTGAAGTTGATTTCGTTTTTTCAGAGAAGACCATCTTCCCTCTCAATAAGCATAGCTGGAGGATGAAGAAGATAAAAAAAAGTTGAAATTTTGCCCAAATATATTCATTTGGCAAGTCAGTTGGAACCATGATTCATTTGTTTAATTCTGAATCAATCATGTTACCGTAGGCGCCGACTCCATGGGGCTGGGGGGGGGGGGTCTCGAGCCCCCCCGAATGTTAATGATGTGTCGGCAGAGCCCCTCAAATAATTTTGCTTAAGAGGATCTAATGTATTATTTTGCTTCTCTTGTAAAGTTTACTCTGAATTGTGCAACATGAACTTAACTTTAAATACACATTTGAAATGTTATAGACCATCAAATTTGGGGGTCTGAGACCGCTAAACCATTTTTTTTGGGGGGGGGGCTATGAACGGAGAAAGCAAATCACACGACTTATTACTATATACTAAGTATATAATTATGAGTATTGTTAATATTTTTACTAAAAAGAGTTTCAAAATAACGAGGTGATATGACAATTATACCAGTATGTTGTTTAGTGAATTCTGAACAATTTGAGGTCGTAAACATGACATTCAGGCAATATTGATATGTACGATATTTAGTTATCCTCGAAATCTCTTCCTCTAGTCCAAAGAATAAGGGGAAAATAATTCTAAAGTCTTTGAGTTTATTTAACACTAGCTTGCAGTAAAGTACGCAAGGAAAGCTTATGAAAAGTTTGTATTGAGAAAGCGGGAACGACTATGATCAAAGGCATTATTGCTAAAGCACCATGTACTATGTGTTTATTCATTTTTCTCTTACGTATTCATATGCCGGTCTCTGTGGGGAGTGGTTAGCATGGTGTGCACCAATTCCAGTGGTCCTGCATTCAAATCCCTGCCTGGACATACAGGTATTGGACATTGAAACTGAAACACCTGCGCAAATAGCCTGGGATGTTCGCGGGACTCACCAGAGCCATCTGGAAGTTGAAATCGTACTTATGGGCAATGAGTCACGTTTGCGGGTCCTTGGTAGTCACTCCAGTAGAAGAGGTTCGTCAGTGAACGTCAAATCATGCGTGTAGAGCAGTATAATGGGGGACATATCAGACTTCAAAAGAGGGCAGATCGTAAGGGCGCATCTAGCAGGTGCATCTGTGTCCAAAACTGCAACAATTTGTGACGTGTCACGAGCTACAGTATCCAGGGTGATGTGTGCATATGAACAGGAAGGACGAATCACATCCAGGAGGAGCAACTGCAGTTGACAACGGAAGTTGTCGGAAAGGGGCGTCAGGGCATTGACTAGGATTGTTGCACGAAAATGCAAAACCACCGCATCGGCAATCACCGCAGATGTGAATACACACCTCACAGAACCTGTGTGCGTGAAAACAGTCCATCGATACCTGCATAAGGCCAACATTCATTGCAGGGTTGCTATCCCGAAGCCTTTCATCAGTAGCTCAAATGCCGTAAAGTGGGTTCAGTGGTGCCAGACTCATAAAAACTGGACGTTGGATGACCTAAAACGTGTCATATTCTCGGATGAATCCAGCTACACCGTGTTCCCAACAACAGGGAGAATGTTTATCTGGAGAAGTCCCTCTGATGCATACAACCCAGACTGCTTGGTACGCACAGTCAAACATGGAGGCGGATCCGTGATTGTGTGGGGTGCAATATCGTGGCAGACTTTGGGCCCACTAATTGTTCTCGAGGGTCGTGTCACTGCCAAGGACTATAGGACCATTTACACTCCATGGTTCAAACACACTTCCGGGACGGTGGTGTTGTGTTTCAGGATGATAACTGCCCTATTCACACTGCTAAACTTACCACAGAGTGGTTTGATGAGCATGAGAGTGAGGTTGAACATCTGCCATGGCCTGCTCAATCGCCGGATCTCAACATTATTGAGCCTGTATGGGTTTGTTAGAGGATCGAGTGTGGAAACGTCTCCCTCCACCACGTACACTTGCTGAACGTGTCACTGTGCTTCAGGAGGAATGGCTCCAAATCCTTCTGCACACGGTGCAGGACCTCTATCGATCATTCCCACATGGTATTGCTGCTGTACTGGCCGCCAAAGGTGCCCCAACACCTTATTAAATAAAAATTATGGCTTTCTACCAGGTGTTTCAGTTTCAATGTCCAATACCTGTAGGTGTTCTTTGTGAGTTCCCTTGATCAACGTCATCATATCATCACTCACCATTGCAATTAGCCAAAAATGGCAGAAAAGCAATGCTAAATAACAAATCAAATGAAGTTCCTCATACACCTATTTGATTCTTTGTTTGCAAACAGTCATTCTTTTACTGTTGTCTTGGATACAGATTGCTGCTGCCATCTATTTCCTGTGTGTGGGGTTCAAAGAGGAATTCTGGTGCTGAATGCTTTCATTGTTAGGTTTTGTGTCTCAGGTTTGGGGCTCGTAGCATTAAAACAATAACTCTAAATCCTTCCAACACTGTATCATGTAGTATCTGGTCTCTAACCCAAAGTCTCCTTGCAACTCAACATGAGAATGCACCCTGAGATGATTGGAAACCAAGAATGGCTGCAAAGCTTACACACTTATCAAATCATATTTTTTTTTATTGGTAAATAATACTTATGAAGCTTCTAACTGTGCTAATTAGTTTCTCTGAGCTTCAACCTTACTTCTACAAACATTTACAGTATTCTAAAACACTTCCTAATACTCCTATAGAACTTGTGAGAAATCATTAAACATTCAGAACTGTTAAATTTAGTTGCATATGTATGAGGCAGAATGTCAAAGTTTTACTTCCTGTGATAGTCCTTGCCATTCTGCCCAAAATACATCAAACATCAACCCTCTACAACAGACAGATAGATGTCATCAATGATGTTTTTTATATATCCTTCCTTATATTTGAAAAAAAATCTTTTAAGTTCTAAGTAATTGATTTCTTAAAAATATTAAAATAACAATAAACAGCTTTCAACAAACATATAATACTCGTATTGCACTTATGTTCAAGCATGTCATACAGCCACGGTAGTTCAGTCATTATGGTGTCTGACTACCATGCGAGAGACTCATGTTTGATCCCTGATGGGGGAAAACTGGAATATTTTCCACCTGTTAAAGTGGCTCTGGTGCCCACCCAGCATTGCATAAAATGGGAACCTGGAGGAAATTCTTGGTGGTAAAGGTGGCCAGGGTCATGGTGCTGATCACATCACCCCCACCTTCAGCTGTGATGAAGTGTGGGGGTTTTAACTCCACACCCACTATACACCTTCATGGCATGGTGCAAAGCACAGGGGAACACGTTTGCTTTTTTTACTTTACAGCTTTCAACAAACCTACAATACTCATTGCAATGACATTCAAGCATGCCATACATCGATATGTACACTTCGCAACATCTTATTTGACCGCCCCGAAAGAATTCTAAGTCCCGAAATCGTAAACTTAGCAACATTGCACTTCAGCTCCAGGTGAGAGTAGCCAACTTTGAGTAGGTACTTCCACTAGACGAAAAACGCAACGGTGATAGGTTTTCAATTTAACATTTTCCATGAACTTAGAAACTATAAACTGCTATTATAATACACAATCAAACAGAAATAATAAATTGGAAAAAGAACCTTGAAGGATATTTACGATTCTGCTTGCTCGACTTGAAATTTGGGGGGTTTGAAACACTGAATAGAGTTTTTCTCCACCTGGAGGAAATTGCCATCACATTTGTGCAGAAAGAAGCAAATTTGTAAGGAGTTTATGCGACATTTTATTTACAATACCTTGCATAATATCGAACAGTTCTCAAAAACATATATTTTACACGAAGTGTCGAGAAAATGTGCTTGAAACACAGGAAGGTGTGAGTCTTCATAATTGTCAACATGTTTTTAAGGGTATAACGTCATTAAATTAACGTAGAGCAGTTGGTTAGGTTCTGGTTTCCTAATTTTTCATCAAGCGTGAAAGTTCGCAGGTTCAAATCCCACCCTCTCCTCTTTATTTTTTTTCTTTTTTTTTGTTTGCTGAACAGATACCGTTGATATTAGAATATTTAAAAAAAATTAATCCGATGCACACTTGAGGGACGTCCCTTCTGCGCATATTTCTTCTTAGAAGTTGGAGATTTCCAGGATTGAAAGTTAAAACTTTTCTTTCTAGTTATTGTTCATATGTTGTGTTAACACAAACATCATGGTTAATTCACAAATCACATACATGTATTCAGGATGCAAAATGTAATGTTATTTAAGTTATGTATTGTTTGTTCTTCACTGACACCTAAAATATTGATTATTTGATTTCGATATACTAAAAAAAGATATACAGTTATGTTAAGTAGTGATGTAGTGCAGTACTGTAACGTAGGAGAGTGTTTAATGAGTTCAAATTGCTAAGATTTGTAATTTTATGGCTGTTCGTTCGTAATGACTGTTGTCAATCCCCTCACCACCATCTTACCATGCGCCTAAAACTAATAGTAAATCGCTAATTAACATAAATAAATTGTTATTGCGATGAAGGCCGATTCGATAAGAAACTACCAATAAGTATTTATATAGTGAGTGACAAAAAAAATCAAAACCTCATAATGATTGTTAATTCGTCACTGCTTTGTATCTAAAATGTTTGTCTTCTTTGAACAGAAAGTACGAGTATCAGATATAACAAACTTTCCGCACTAACTTTGCAATATTCGAAACCACCATTACAGACTTAGCTCTATGTAACTTGATTCTGCGCATTCCACGTGGCATGTGACTTCCTCCTATCATCGAAATAAGTTTCTCTTACTATTTCCTTTCCTCTCGTGAAATACAGAGACCAATGTTAACTTCTTAGCGTGGTGGATAAACTTTACACCCAACGATATACTCCTGAAAAAAATCCTGCCTAGGTGGAGAATCGAACCTACGACCTCCCTCGTAAGAATCAAGCATGCTACCTCTTCTCCAGGTAGCTCATGTTAATATTTGCTACCAGTTTGAAGAAACCAATTCACACATAATGTCATATCTGTATTTTCCTCATGGCAAATTTCATGAGGAAACAAATTCAGATAAAATTGAGAAACGCTGAAAGGGAAAATGATGAACATGTATGTTGGCGTTTTGTCATATTTTGTAAATTGTGTAAAAATTCCGTGTTTTGAACAAGCAATCGTTTAGTTACGAAGTATTTTTGTTTGTTTAAAGTGGGAACAGGAGAGCGAAATGGAGTCATTTGAACCAGACCCCGTTTGACAAGAAACTTCAGCTTTTTTCCAAAGACTGTATGAAAAGATAGAGGAACGTATGAAATGTAAAATATGTGTGAAATTAAAACAATTGAAACCTTGAAAGATAATACTAACGAACTTCAAACTATGAAAAACATATTTTCGTGGTGGAAAACTCCAAGTCATTTTCGAAATATGAACTTGATGTTTTGCTTTATTATGAAGTGGAGATATGGGACGATACGATCCCTCAGCAAGAAAATTTTAAGTAACCTACCTCCAACTTTTTCAATGGTCATAATTACTAGTTAGGGTCCGGAAGTTGATGAAAAATCAACTTTTTTTCTGACGCTTAAACACAATGCTAAACCTGATATCATGTCCGTTTCCCTTCAGTTAGAGCCGGAAAACACTTTCTATTTTACATTTTTTTTGTTGCATTTTTCGGCCTTTTTTGGCTTTCAGTTTATTTGTCAGTATTTTTAACAGTTTTTGTTGCATTTTTACTTATTTTTGAGGTTAATTTTTCTCCTCCCCTGTTGTTTCGTGCATTTTAAATGCATTTACTAGTAAAACTTACATATTTAGATTTCTTGACATGGTCCTTTTAGCAAATTTACCATACATCGAAAATACGGTCAATGGAAAAGCATAATATTATTCTTAACTGAAACGTTTGGTAATGGATTAAAATACTTTGTGTGAAGATCTACTTTGAGGTTCTTTTTCTGGACACTATTATCGCTTTAATCTGTAGTTTTAAAGTAAATTAGTCACAATATTAAATGCAATTACACTCTGGTATACGCGAAGCAGAACTGTATTTTCGGATGCTGGCTCTCTAACTAAAAAACTAACTCTCTAGCCTTCTTAAACCCGAAGGTTCATGGCTGCAGCAACACAGGCCTTCCATCTGTTCCTATCTTGAGCAAGTTCTATATACTCTTTTCCATCCCTACCGATTTCCTTTAGGTCCATCTCAACGTTGTCCCTCCATCTTCGTCTTGGCCTTCCTACAGGTATCTTACCATCTGGTTTCCCAACAAGAATCCTGTAAACTCCTCTTTCCTCTCCCATTCGTGCCACATGTCCTGCCCACCTAAGTCTTCTTGATTTAATTATTCTAATAATATCTGGGCATGAGTACAAATTATGTAGTTCTAAATTATGTAACCTTCTCCACTCACCTGTCTCCTCATCCCTTTTAGGTCCAAAGATTTTCCTAAGGATTTTATTTTCAAATACTCTCAATTTATGTTCCTCTTTCAATGTAAGGGACCAAGTTTCACACCCATATAATACTACAGGCAAAATTACTGTTTTGTATATTTTAACTTTTAGTTTCTTAGATATTAAACGAGAAGACAAAAGTTTATGAAGAGAGAAGTAACATGCATTTCCTGAATTAAGCCTACTTTTTATTTCCTCTTTAATATAATTTTCATTTGTTAATATTACTCCTAAGTATTTGAATTTGGAAACTGGTTCAAACGAGTTGTTCGGATGCTGGCCGACTACAATATCATAGAAGGCCCACTCTGAAAGGAGTTGAATTGGTTGATTTGGTGTTTTAAGTCAACTTTATGCATAGTAAGGCTAATCGGGACTGGACCTACAGTTTAAAGTGGGATCTGAACCGAGTGCATAAAATAATGTGAACCTCATTGTGTAGGGGGATCGTTTGCTTATGGAATGGAAGGTCATGGGTTCAAACCTACTTCTTTGCAAAATCTTTTTTGGGAAGTATACGGCTTTGGACGACAATGCTTATCTACGTTTCTTGGATATTTCCGTTCATATTTATGCGATTGATGTCCAGCATTTCCGGATGCAGAAAGTTGACATGTAAATTTTAATATGTGTTAACTTATAACAGCTGAATGAAAGAAAAAGTATTTCCTAAAATCCTACCAATCACTGAAAGATTAAAAACATTAGTAGAAGCATTACTTGAGGCATGCACAGTGGCGACGATTATGGAGTGTGGAGGGACAGATGACCCAGCACTATGCTAAACATTATCTACCAAGGCAAAGAAACTGTCCTTGCCCTCCCCCCTCCCCCCACCTTGCCCCATCAGTTTTGAAACCCAATCTCCGCCACTGAGCATGCATCGCATACATATTTACAGTAATATCATATAATATTATATTACGTTATTAGAACACTTCGTACTCAGTAAATTAAAAGGAAAAAATAATAAGGAAAGGGTGGGATTTGAACTTACGATGTTTCGATCTTGACGAAAACAGTAAAAAAACGAAAGTGCTGTCATCTAACCAACTACTCCAGGAGATTGCTAACAGAAATCTCAGTAAAACACGTTAATCTCAGTTGAAGCAACATTGTGCCGGAGTTTCGAACCATTTTTCGCCAAGAACCAAGGAAAAGACACACTTTGCAGAATCGTTTGGTGTTGTGCAAGGTATCTTTACTAAACATTTCGCATAAAATCATCATAAATTTGCCTCCTTGCATTCAAATATGACCGCAAATTTTTCGAGGTGGATGAGAACCTGTTCAGTGTTTCACAATGCACATACATTTTCCTATTTTCAAATTCAGAACGAAGAATCTTGAAATATTTTTAACATTCGTATTTCTACTTAACATTTTTTGTCTACTCATATATTTTATTACTGCTTTAGGGTATCTTTACTTTCTGGAATGTGAAAGAATGAAAAAAAATCACGAGGGATTTCATTCAGGAAGAAGAAATGTTGCAAAGTTGGCTACTCTTAGTTGGTTCTGAAGCACTATGCTGCCAAATTTACGAATTCCGGACTTTAAAATTTTTCAGGGCGGTCAAATAAGATGTTGCGAAGTGTACATTGAAAAGAGAAAACACAAATGAAATATGATAAGTTGTTCGAGGGAAATAATGGTGTACAAGAAGTAAGTAGTTTAGGTTTGATTACCTTATTCTACTTTATTGCTTGTACATTTACATGACATTTTCATTTTTCTGTACCCCCTTGAGAATTGAAGATTAAAATTGGTAAACGCTGTAAGTGCCATAATAATTCAAACACAGTTTTCCACGTTAAACTATGAAATGTGCCATGCTTTATAATGTGGTAAACGTGAAATGTGACTGGTAGCCCTCTAAGTAGTTCAAAGGGCTTGTAAAGAGGCACTAGTGTGAATGTTCTTATGGCCTGATGTGCTGAACGATGCGATTTCCCAACACTTTTGCTTTTGACACTTACAACATTTACCTCTTTTAGTCCTCAATTATGTTGACTTTTTCTTAATTGACAAATTTTGATGTTTTACGTGATATAAAGTTGGTTCCAGTATGCGGAAAACACAAATAACTATGATATTTGATCCCAAAGTAAGGCCCCTGTAAGTAAAAACATGCCATCTCAGAGTACTTTCACTGCATTTTTATTAGTATGAACCATTTGTATGCACACAAAAATAGTGAACGAATACCTCGGAAATTGTTATCAGCTCAAACCAAACACCTCTAACCCAATGGCATAAAAATTAAGCAGCTGATATGCAATGCCATTTTTGGTGTTATATTCACTTGCGCCAAGCCTTCGGGATGTTCTGCTTCACAGTAAGGCAACATGTTATAAAGTAACCACCATAACACATCTCCGCAAGATAAAAAGAATGGAAATGTTCTTAAACAATATAATTGCTGTCACAGCAGCACTGTTACTTGTCAGCTGATGATAATCCTTTTTAATAATATAAACTTAAGAATAATGCAAGTAACTTTTTGGTAAATTTTCTGTTCTTTCATTTATCATGATGTCCAATATCAATAGCATTTTATAAACCATACTCAAAATAACAGTGCATGCATGATACATAATTCACCACATGTAGCACAATGTGCACAGAGTTGGCAACAATGTAATGATGTGAAAAACAACCACCCATCATTTCACTGTAACACATCTCTATGAGCTAAAAAGACGGTGGAGGGATGGGGAGATTCTGTCCACCTGGTTGAGGGCATACTTGATGTAAATTGCCTTGTGTTAAAATAAGTTATTGGAAATCTCCCTCGGAAAATTTTTCAAATCCTTATAAGTAAAAACAACAGGAAAAGTACATGTTTAAAAAAAAAAAAAAGTGCCACAGCCCATGAGGGTTGACTGCCAGCCTCACTTGCATCTCCCATGGTAGGTGTATGTAGGTGCTATGTAGATTTCCATGACCAGGTTACACTACTTGTTCGTAGCTCCCCAATTTCCTCATAATGGTGGGTGGCCATGGGTCCCTTACTGGATCAAAGGTAGCACACCTAACATAACAAATTGTACAAATACTAAAAGCGTCGAATGTCACAAAATTCTGATTGCTTGATGCTAATCTTGTCATTGCACTTATATCTTTTTAATTTGCTACATGTATACATGCACATACTATGGAGGCATTATTGAATTACTGTGCCTTTCATGTAGAATGATTTTTCTGTCCCATATACATACATGTTTTAGACAGTGAAGCCATTCATTTCTATTTCTGGCTATTTTATGTTACTTTCTACCTCTTTTGTTAACCCTCCATCAACCGCATCCTCATAGTAGCACAAACATCTCACCTGTGCACTCGAGCCACCTTATGACAGCCAACGCTATTTCCATGCAAATCAGGGTTGGCATTTTGCCTTTTTTTTTTGTTCGAAAATATCCAACCCAACCCCCCATCGTTGTTGTAGGTTTTCATGACCAGGATATGCTACTCATGCATAGCTCCCCAATTTAATCATGATGGTGAGTGTTCACCAGTCTCATACACAGGCTGAAATCTCAGGAGACTCAAACCTGCACACGTCCCATAGCCAGAGCCCAAAGCATGACTGCACAGCCACAGTGCGGGACAAACGATTAAATTATCTAAAATACTATGTTCTGAAAAATTTGACCAATAGTTTGATTCTACTCTTGCTGGATGGTGCAATAGTTAACCCTTAGGTACTATGGATGGTCTGTCAGACCGCTGTGTTATTTTGTTTCCATTTTTCTACCTTACCCCTTCGAATGTAAAGTGGACTATTCCATGTACCTTTACGTTGAGACGCAATCTACACCAGTTCAAAGACTTGCATTGTCGTCTTTGATTTCTGAATACTTATTCAGTTTTGTTTCCGGTGAGCGGTCTGTCAGACGTGCCATAGTATTTATGTGAGTTTTTTACCTCGTATACTAAGTTTATATTACGCGTGCTGTTGTGTGCGGTGTCTTTCAATCTATATATAAATATGGCTGAGAAAGCAGGACCTTCTGGACAACCTTCGAATCCTAATTATGAAAGGAAATCTAAGGAACTTATTGATGAAGTTCTAAATGACAGTGCTAATGATTCTGACTTTGAATTCATTAGTGATCATGACACGGATACAGAGGAGGAACGTGACGTGAGTGATGAAGAGGCAGTTGAAGAAATGAAAGTGTGGATTATTTCTATAGAAAAAAGGAATGCTTCAAATGGAGGAAACAGCAACCACCAACATATATATATATATATATATATATATATATATATATATTATATACCATAATAAACTAACTTCACTTAACATGACTTAACCCCTAAAATAAATAAAATTGTATTTCTGTGACGTAAGTGCCTTAAAACATAGAAAATGACGCAAAGGCCTCATAGACCGCTCCATAGTAGTTGCGTAACTATTCACGTCCATAGTACCTAAAGGTTAATAGATCTATGATCAGTTCAGTGTTGTTCCTAGTTTGCAATACTATACTATAGTTGATAGCGGTGGTGGTTTAGTCGACCTCCTTGGCAGAGTGGTAAGCACAACACGCTGCAATGCCAGGAGTCCCGGGTTTGAATCCTGGTTCAGAAGTGGATGTTTGTGTTTGTCCCAGTGATAATACTACAGTGAAAATTGAGAGAAAACGGGGGATACTACTGCTTAGGGGTATTACTTTTATTACAAATGTAAAAAAAAAACAAAAAGATAGACATGTTGGCTGACTGCCATGCAGAAGATCCGGGTTTGAATCTTTGGGTGGGTGATTTAAGGTCGGAATTTTTCCAGTCTAGTCCCTGCATAAAGCAGCTCTGGAACTCACCCAGCCTCAAATTAATGGGTCCTGGGGTTTAAAGGCAGTCGGAGTTTGGTTGTGATCACATCACCTCCAAAATGACTGAGATCCAGCATATATATCAGGCCCTACTCCCATATCCCCTGAATGTGCCTTCATGGCACAGTGCTATATGCATGGGGAACTTTACCTTTACCTACTATACAACATATGGTAAAGATTGTCCAGCGAAAAGAATAGACTGTTGCTTCAAATGGGCTTTTACTTTCCCTACATCCTCCCTCTTTTTAAATATTGTTTTCACTACTGAGCGCAAAGGTGAACACACTTGCTTTTGTTTTGAATGTAAAACACTATTCTGGAACTGGTTAAGCTTTCAGACCAGCAAAATTTCCTTCCAGCAGCGCGTGTTTTTAATTTTATTTGTGCAGGGGCATGTGCATGGAGGGGAACGGCGAGCCCAGCGTTGTCGACTGCTTTCCACCCCACCCCCTCAGCCAGTACTGCGGTAGACAAAATTTCTTGGAAGGAGATGGTGACTGACCGTTGGTTTCGATGAGGAATGACTGTGGCGGATCTGTGCGTTGGGTTGTGTTGGGTTGTGTTGTGTTGTGCTGTAAAAAACCATTGGTTTTAATACTGAAATATGAGCGAAAGTAGTGTAAAGAAGAGAAGGCGTGGTGAGGTTCTTAAAAGTAAAGAAAGGCAAATAGTAATGAATATTTTTGTTTATTTAAAACAGAAAAATCCGGATCGCAGTGTAAGTTGGTTAGCCAGCGAGACGGCGAAAGCAACTGGAGTTTCTCGGGCTACTGTGTATAAAATTCGGGGCGAGGTTTCTCAAGGTCCTCTTGAAACACCAGGTAAGAAACGACCCAGGAAAAGATCGCCAATTACAAGTAGAAATGTAAAATATAATGATTTTGTCAGAAGTGATGTGCGACATAAAGTTCACGAATTCTTTTTTAAAAACAAACCCCCAGCACTTAATTCTGTTCTTGCTGCTGTTAATTCTGACTCCACATTACAGAATTTTAAAAGATCAACGTTTCATATAAATTTTACTCAAAGAACTTGGCTTTTCGTATGAGAAAAGGGGCAACAAATCCATGTTAATGGAAAGAGAAGATTTAATTTCTCTTCGCCATAAATATTTAAGAGAAATTAGGAAGTTTAGGCGTGAAAATAGAAATATTGTTTACACTGATGAATCCTGGGTGAACACCGGAACCTCAGTCAATTATGAATGGAAAGACAAGACAATTACAACTGCAAAACAAGCGTTTCTGGCAGGTCTTTCCACTGGTTTAAAAAATCCAACATCTCGCGGAGCGCGATACGCTTTAGTGCATGCGGGTAACGAACGCGGTTTTCTGCAAAATGCCCAACTTGTGTTTCAGTGCAAAAAGAATACAGCAGATGCCCATGATGAAATGGATAGAGAAACGTACGAGATGTATTTTCGGGAACAGTTGCTCGCCAATCTCCCTCCGGGATCTGTTATTGTTGTTGACAATGCCTCTTATCATAGCCGCAAGCAAGAGCCAATGCCGACAACCTCGTGGAAGAAGAATGATTTAAGAGAATGGTTGAAATCTCATGGCATTCGTTATGATGACGACATGTTACAGAGAGATCTTCTGGAACTTACAAATATTCATAAAATTAAGTGCGATAAGTATAAGATCGATGAGATGGGTCATACGGTGCTTCGTTTGCCCCCATATCATTGCAAACTGAAGCCGATTGAACTTGTGTGGTCACACTACATTCAAAACTAAAGACATTGAAAATTTAATCACTGAATCATTTAAGACAGTAACAGTTGAAAACTGGCAAAATTACGTAAAACATGTCATGGACATAGAGAAGGAAATGTGGAATACAGATGAATTGCAGGATGACGTTGATCAGATAATAATCCACTTGGGTGAAGATTCCAGCGAGAGTTCATTAAGAATTATTCTTTCAGTTTATGTAATTTTGTGAATTTGTTTCTTGTTTTTAATAATAGCTCATCGTGAACTTATTTCTTCAATTTGTAGGTACCTACGATTCAAGCGCCACGCACGTTTGTTTGGTCTTGTACTTTCACTGCCAGCAGGTCCGTTACTCGCCTCTGCGGCAAGCGGCAACGCTGTTCTCATATACCCAACAGTCTATTCTTTTCGCTGGACAACCAATAGCTGCACACACACACTTTAAAATCTGCTTCAATACAATTTGTTGATTGTTCACAGTTTTGTTTTCCCAATTTTTTTGTGGATGTTTCAACTTTAAATATCTCCTCCGTGTATTAACCATGCCAAAATTATAAGGTTGACATATTTAATTGTCTTGACTGATTTCATCCTCCAAAATATCTGATTGCTATGAAACTAATAGTTCCCATGGATAAAACATTAGTGGCCCCCATTTGGATCCCAACATATATATGCACTATATTGTTAAAAAAATATTTGTTTCGCCATAGCTTAAGAAATGTCCTAAAATATTTAAGTCTTTTTTCTTAATGTCCAAAAATTTAGTTTAAGCAGATATTTGAAAGTGTCATCAGAATTTGGAGCTACCTCAGAATATGAAAAATCAATTTTTCATCCACCATCTTGAAATATTTTCAACAAATGCAAATGCAAAATAAAATCATTCCCTGGGTGTACCTATTTGCAACATGAATTTCAGCTTAAAAACTAAATTTGCTATAGATATTGTGGTCTCAAAATTGGTGACTTTCCCCCAACCCTTTCTAAACCATACACTATATTACAGAGTTTTTATTAAAAACTTAAAGCTCAAGTAATGTCCTAACATAGCTGAGACTTGGTTTTCTTAATCTACGAAAATTTAACCTCAAATATTTGCATAGCTTAAAGCTCTCATAAGGCATGTTAAATCGTCCATTGTTAAGTTATCTTGTAACTCTAAAAATTGCAACTCAAAAGCTTTGTATTTATGGCAAAATGTATGTTTGCGATTTTACCACTACTCTTCTCCTAAACTATGAAATATAAATTTAAAAGTTTTACTGCAAGATTGCGGACCCACGGATTATCTACAATGACTTGAGTTTTGTTTCTTATACTCCGAAAATGAATTATAGACAGTTTTGGGGGGAAAATAGAGCATGGTATAGAGCATGCATGCAACGTGAGGAAAATCAGTTTTTCATTCACCATCTTGAAACACATTTTTCAATTTCACTCACATGTAATACCATTGCAGTCTGTCAAGTTTTCTAGCTGCAGAAACATATTATCATGCTCACTAAATAGATGACTTGTCTTTCTTTGCCCACCCATGCTCCTCCTAAATCATGCATTGTTTCAATAATTTTATTGTCAATTTACAGTGCAAGTAATGTCATGAGAGTGCTAGTCTTTTTGGGTATAGAGCTTCTAACCACAAATAACATTTATCCTACATGGGCAAGCAACCCATTACGTTCAATCAATGAACTGAACTGGAGGGAGGGAGGGATCGCTGTCTCAATGCAAGGCATTGGAAAGAAAACAGAACATTTGCACACATACTAAATTTTTAGAAATGAAATGAATAATTTGAAAAGTGTTTGATTTAATTATACCACAGTTAACTTTATTCTACTTTCACGACATTTGAATAAAATGTACTCAATTCTGCTTTGTATTGTTTTATGCATGCAAGAATGTATTGTAAAAGTTGATCGTCACAGGTGAAACTATGTAGCTTGCCCACATATGGAAGTGGCTGATATCTAAAGTGCTACCACATTTCAAAATTATAAGTTTTGTTCATTCAATGTTTTATCTAAATATTTCAGATCCTTTTGATTTTTTGTTTCTTGGATATATGTTTGTATTATTTCTGTTAAAAGTCTATTTCTAGCATGATTTGAGGAAAATATCCTGGAAAAACCTACTGTGACTTGTACCACATTAAGCCCGACCCTGTGGCCGAGTGGTTAGCACATCGCGCTGCGACGCCAAGGGTCCCGGGTTCGAATCCTGGTCGGGCTTGGTTGTTTGTGAATGTCCATTCATCAATTTCATCATTTCATCACTCATCCCCATCTTCGCAAATTAGCCAAGAGGCACAAAACGCGAAGTAAAATAAACTAAATCATTGTACCACATTAATTATGTTGAGTATTATAAGCTTGGCTAAGCCTTTATTTTACAAGTTTTCTCAAACTGTGGACAATTCTAGAACCTCACAATTATTTAAAGCAATAATGTACATCATTTTCTGAAAAAAGAAAAACCTGCATGGGAAAAACTGGGCGGGGCCCACCCAGGCCAACCCTGACACAAATCGATGTTGAAATACACTAGCACTTACTGGAAATCATGAGAAATATATATGAAAGCTAACATGACCATTTCGGAAATTTTTATTGTATATTAAAGGAAATAAACTAAAAAAAAGTGAGATAAAGTATCTAATGAATAATGAACTTAGACTCTTGAAGCAAAACATTATTCTAATAATAATTAAAACTTTGCTATATAATGAAGGAACTAAAAAATTAACTCACCATTCCCAATATTTTCAAAGTATTTTTCAAAACGAATTGAAATCAACTTATATTGGCTGAGAAAGGAACTATTTGTTTCAAAAGTCTCAGACAAAATCGCACTGCACTGGCTCTCAGAAAAAAACAGTCAAATGAATTAAACGCTACTAGAAGAAACTTCCAAGATATTTTTAAAACGTTTAAATCTCAATATTTTTCTGCTGCTTATACGAGATCTGGGTAAAAAGGACACACTGACTGAAATAAAAGGAACTGAATATTGTCAATTTTCAATATCGATATTTTGGCAACTTGACATTTTGTGTGGGTACTGCAATGTTTTGTGCATACAAATAATTTGCATTCCGAACAACAAACTGTCATTTTATTGTTCTTTTTTCCTCCACATCCATGGCTGGCGCGAGATTATTTAGGGTACGAAACGTTCCCACGTGCAGTACAGAATGGCACCTAAGGGGGACAGGTCACTTCAGAGGCATGTAAACAACTGAAAGAACACCAGATAATATGCGTGAAAACCTCTGTTTTTGTGGGAATAGAGTAGATAGGTTACCTAAAGTGAGAATCATAGAACTTAAGACCTTCTGTAAACAAAAGCGCGTGTACCTTAACAAGGTTGCCAACTTATGAAAATAAAATACCCCACATAGCCACAAGGTGCAAAGATATACCATTTGTCAAACGATGCGGAATAAGCAGTGTTTCACTGATGACCTGTTGGGAGTTAAATGTACATATGTAAAAAATGAAAAATCAAAATGTACACCTTGCCTGGTGGCCGACTTTCGGACTCGCAACCGAAGTTCCCTGGTTTGAATCCCAGCATGGGTGTTGTTTGTGGGTGTCCCTTCATCAATTTCATCTGACAACCACTCATCCTCATCATCGGGATTAGCCAAAAATGGAAGAAAAGCTACGCTAAATAACAAAAATCAAATACAAAATACAACTAATAACAAATGTGTGCATGTCTCACAACCTGGTCGATCTACATCTCAATGCTACACGTTCCATTATCCTCCAGAGTGTACCTCAACGTCTCTAAAGATACATCATCCAAAAACACACTCGTATGTCCTTGTCACCCCGTTTGAAAATGCTGGTTTATGCATCAAAAACACCAAGGGAAACTAAAACGGCAACTTAGTGAAGTATTGTCCCTGGCAAACAGCAAAAAAAGTGGGGAAAGAAGACTGTAAGATACACAAATATTTTGAGGCAGTCAGATTTTCTTGTACCCTACATACAAAATAAGATACACATTTGGGGGTGAATACTTAAATATTGTCACTTTTTCTCTCCCTTGTTCAGAGGTGTTCCTTTTAATTCAACCTCCCCCACCCTGATGGCCTGCCCTGACCCTCATCGTCACGACTCACCGTCCTCCACCCGCAAAAGTATTCCAGAGAGTGAACACCTCTGCATCCACCCCCCCTCCCCTCCCTCAGCATCATCATCCTCACTGACAATGTGAAATCACACTATCATATGCCGACATTCAACATACCACTTCCGTTTTTGTACTTGACTTAGTGAGAAGTCTTGAGGTTGGCAACAGCCTAATAACGGATTTCTTCCGCAGCATGTAGTCCATTTTATAAAAGTACGCTAATGCAAGAAAAATGTGTAATTACATTGGGATATACATTTTAAAATATATTTTCATTAAAGGTTTCTCTTTATAATAATAATACGTGATGATTGTATAAATTACAACCCATCACATGAGCAGCAAGAAAATAGCACCAGTTTCGAACATTGTGACTTCCATGCATGCAGGAAGGTCTCTGTGTTCTCCGAGTTTCTTTCGGAAATACAGCCGTTTGAAAAGTGGTGAGAAGCAGGTTGATCTTAACATGTATATGACGTTGTGTCGGTGATATCCTGAGAAAGCAGTGAAGTTAGTGTCCGAGTGTAGTTGTGTGTCTGCGTCTTTTGTTTTCGGTCTGGTGAAAGAAAGGAAAACGACCAGTTAAGTTGTGAGTCCCATGAAGAAACACGTTGTTGCTCGCATAAACAAGTACACTGATTTTGAGATAAGCGCAATATGGCACAAGATGCATTTGTATTTTTTCAATCAAAGAGCTAGGTGTCCACTGTGAAGAAGATATTGGCTGATGTTAATAGTGATGATGATGATCTCCCGGTTTGACGTTAAATCGCCTTTTGTGGCACGTTGAGTTCATTTTGGGGAATCAAATTTGACAGACGACACTCATTGACAGGGACGATATCGTTGTCTAGTGCCGAAAATGCCTCCAGTTAAAAAAGGAACTGCTGGATCAAGGTAAGAAAATACATTACTTGCATGAGACATGGGTCTTTAAATAATGTGATTATTATCATCTTATTGTTTTCCAGTGCACAAGAAACAAAGAAATATAAACAATCTCCTTTTATTTCTCGGCTTATCTTTGTTTAGCTTCCGCTAAAACTGGCGGTATATTTGTTGCACAAAGGAGAAAACAATTCACTGTATGTCAACAATGTTGGGTAATAATTTGGTGGAAGGGACAGCAACAAAACCAAAAGGCTTGAATTACTGAAACGATTCTCTCACTCTCTTGTAAGATTTACTTTGGCGATGTTATACTGAAAGAGGAGGGGGAAGAGGAACTGTTAACCCAGTGTCATATAAATGGAACATTTGGCATAGAAAAATATGTTCATTCTTGAACAAGAACACGTATTTAATAACTTATCGAAAATTTCCTATAGTTCAATGTGTAAAAGTTAAAGTAGGAATACGTTTTTCCATGGTATGTAAAATTAAAGATCGGGTGAAGTGCCAGTGAACAGCATATGATGGCCAAGGCATTCACAAACAGCTGACGCAGAGTGATATGTTACTTGAAGTGAGACGTTTGTTTACAGAGGGTCGGAAGGTTCGTGATTCTGACTTTAGTGCTTTCCTGACCATTATAGCAAGGGTAAAAGAAACAAATGAAATTTTTTAAGAAGGCAGCAGCATTGAGTGCAGCCACATGGGTTAAGGAGGGTTAATTATTACAATGATGAGGTTAAGTGATAAGTGATAGGACATTTTTTTTTAAGAAAGCCATTTGAATTTATAAGTGCATGGTTTTTAAATATAAGGGTATATACAAAACACATCATTGAATCAGAACGGTTTGTCATAGAGGGTTAACATTTTATTTATTCTAGGTGGAACAGCAAGGACTTTCACAGGAAGTAAAATTATGACATCCCATTCATACAATTGCAATTAGATTTGGGTGGACCATGTTGATTCACGAAATGAATATGTTCAGATGAAATTTTAACCTCTTGTAACTACACTCGTTTGGGGGTGATTTTTCACATTCCACAAGAGCCTGGTCCACCATGGCCGTGCAGTCTAAGGCATCATACTTTGGGCTCTGGTTGCAGGACACATGCAGATTCAAGTCTCCTGGGGGAAGTGTAACAATTTTTCTCCTGGGATTGGTGGCCACCACTGTCATGAGGAAATTGGAGAGCTATGAATGAGTAGCATAACCTGGTCACAGTAACCTCCAAAAAAAGGCCTGGGGGTTTGTAGTGCTGACCACACATCACCCTGTAACTGGTTGATTGATCTCCCATCTGGCCAGTGAGGAATTGAGGCCAGCAGTCCGTAGGTAGGCCCTGCCCCTCACAGGCTGTTGCGCCATGGGTTATTATTTTTTTAATTTATCTTTATCAGCAATGAATTTTCATGGTGTGTTGGTTGTTCTATCACTTTATGATGCTTCGAATTATAGATTTGGATCCTAGAGTAAGCATAGATAGTTCATTGTACTGACCCTGATTTCATATATTGTTGTGTCTTGAACATTGATGCAAAATATCGCTTCCATTTTTTTCATTTACCATTGATGCAAAATATATCTTCCAATTTTTTTCATTTACTCTATCTTCACAGTAGGTTGAAGAATCACACACACATTATCCCTTACCCAGGATTCCAAAATTTTGTTTGGAGCCTCCCTTATGGCGTAGTGGTAACGTTGTTACCTTGTAATCAAGGGGTCTCCAGGTTGATACCTGGTGAAGGTAAATGGAACAGTGGTTTGGATCTCACTTTAAAACTTTAGGTCCAGTCCCGATTAGCCTTTCTGTTCATAAAGTGGACTTAAAACAACAATTCAAAAAGTTTGTTTCTGAGCCACTTTATGCTCTGATTAGCGCCACTTTATACTCAGATAGGCTAATCAGGATTGAACCTACAGTTTAAAGTGGAATCTGAACCAGTGCCCAGTGTGCTTCTACCATCACAACCAGGGCCACTTTATTGCAAGGCGACAGCATTATCACTAATTGACTGTTATTTTCTTTTATTACCTTTTGACCTCCATTTTGTAGTTCTTCGGTGTATATTAGAGATCCTTACATGAATCCACAATGCATAGTGCTAACATTGTCACCTTGTAATCAATGGGTCCTGGGTTTGAAGCCTGGTGGAGGTAACAATCAAATTTTAGTCTTCCTATGTTTCCAACCTAGATTAGCACTAAAATAGCACTTTTAATGTTGCCAAATAAATTAGTCTTTCCACAGCAGGTGTTTCACATGAACTGAGTTGATTCAAAAGCACATGGCACTAAATTTCGAATTATGTATCAATGATCATTTTAAATATCCCTTTTACCAATAAATATAAAAAGTTTTTTTTTTATGTTTACAGGCTAGGAGAAAGATTAACTGAAAATTTTAAAAAGGACTCCCTATGGTATAAGATAAAAGAAGCAGGCAAGGAACCAACAAGGGATCCTGTGGAATATAGCATGAAGGGGCCAATTGACTTTGGTTTAGTAACATCTCGAAAGAATGACAGAACCTGCAGATTTATTGATATTACCTTTGGGAGACCATGCCAGGTTTGTGATACTTAGTTTCAGTAGTAACCTACATTTAAAATTTTGTGTGAATGTTGAGGCATAAAACCCCTAAACTGTAAATTTTATTTTTATTCCACTTCCTGCTCAAATGATCTGATTAGTTAAATGATTAATGCTCGCATCAAAGTTGGTAGTGGTTCCATGTTTGATCCCCAGAGTGAACTCCAAAATACTGGTATTGGCCCAGTAATTGGGGATCTACTTGCAATAATAGTAACACGACTCTGTCTTATGAGCCAACCGACAATGATGATGGGACTCAGTGTGATTACCTCTCAGTACCCAGAGAAAAGCCATTTGGCGGACCCAAAGGGTTGTTGTCCCATATAATGTTATTTGTTTATGCTCAGATAAGGAGACTTGACCTACAGTATGAAGTTTGATCTGAACCAATGAAAATGTGTCCCTACATGAGTTGTATTTTTCAAGTTTTTGGAGTACCATAAATTCAGGGGTTTAAGTGTTCAGTTTATGAAAATATTGTCACAACTCAAGACCTGTTTGTGTGTGTGTCATTCATGGAAATCACTATAAAACTTAGCTTACTACAATCATGTATTTTGCTATGTTAGATGGAAACCAGGTTCAATTAATAACTCAGTATAAATAAAAATACTGCATCTAACTCTTTTATAAAAAAATAAACAAAAAATATCTTGACTTGCTTACAATTGAAGAATGTGTGTCTTTTTAGATGTGAGGGTTTCTAAAAAAGTTGTGTATGTATGCAAAATTACCCAGGCAGACAGAAGGACAAAACGGAATATCTATTCATTACCTTAACATCAGCGAGGGCATAAGTGAATGTCATTTTGGAGATCATGAATATTGAACAAGTCTGCATTTTCTTTATCTTTTTTATTATTTGTTTAATGGACTTTGACTGCTGAAAACTTGGTTTTAACATGAGTGGTAGTAATATATGTGAATTGAAATACTTCTGATGTTTCAATAGAAAGGTAATAGAAAATAATTATATTACGTGTGTTCACAGAAGAAAGTAACTCATGAGTTTGTAGTGGAGAACTCACAGTGCTTCTGACATTTATGTAATATTTCCCATAATTATTATTATGCACTGTAAGTCATTCCAACTTGTCACCATGAATGGTCTTACATTTGTTTACAAAGCCTAACCTCAATAATAATATAATTGTAAAACAAGAAACAAATATCATAATTATCAGACAGCACCACAATTCTCAGTTCTGTTCATTTTAAGAAAATAAGACCCACTGCAACAATGCAATAAAATATGTCATCTCAATTTGAAGCAACACATCAATAATAATGAACCATGCCAACTGTATTTTAAAAAAATAAATATGTATTGTCCCAAACATGTAATCAGTTACTGTAATCATAGTCCTTCAAGGAATTTGCTTGCTGTTAAATTTCCAGATCAAAAAATCTAATATTAGGGCAGTTGTGGTCAAAATATGAGTGATTTGCCATTCTACTTTGGTCATCCCATCCTCCCCAACAAAAGCTTAAAAGCTTCCATTACCAAACCTTGTTGCCTAAAATTGCCATGAGGTATGTTTCTTGACCCAGCACAACTTGCAGTCGGATCTGTCATGCTGTTACTTGCAGGTGAGCATGGTGCTCACCCCCACATATTTTTGTATTTGTAATGATTCCATTTTTGCTAAATTTGACTCAGATCAGTAAGTTTATGCAATATATGTATATTTTGTTAATGAATAATACACATTTTTAATCTAATTTCATAAGTTCCCCAGTTGTTTGATCAATGGCAGGAGACTCATCCATACTGGTAATCACTGTAACATTTCTGTTATTTTTATGCATGTGTGAAACTAACATACAATAATTAAGGTACTCACTTTTTCCGCGAAGCTGTTTACATTATTTTCTATTAATTTCGGTAGCCACTGCCACCATCCTCGTTGGAATTCATTGTGTTGTTGCTTGGTGCGTTTCTGTTTTTTTTTTTCTAAATCACCGCTAGGTGTGCTACTGTCGCCTGTATGTCTGCGTATATGTCATCTGCTGTTCACCGGTGTTCATTGCTGCAGTAACTGAAGCCAGGCGTGGTGTGCCTGGCCACTATCTATGTTCAATTCATGGTTGTAGTGCATGATGGCATGTGTTTCTTTAATTTTTGTGTCTATCAGAGTGTGTGCTTTGTATTTGACATATACTTTCTCAATTTTATGGTTGTGGAATTTGATATGCTTGGCAAGTCGTGTGGTGGGTTGGGCAGTTTTTGCATTGGATAGGTGCTGCTGAATTCTCTCACTGATGGGCCTGGTGGATCTGCCGATGTAATGAGCTTTGCACTCGCATTCAGCATCATTGACACCTGGATTGTTGAAGGGGGAGAGGAAGTACCATTTATGTTTGTTTAGTTGGTCAGCTATTTTGGAGGTTGGTTTCTGTGCTATTTGGATGTTGTAGGGGCGGAGGACTTTGTTAAGGCGGTTGGATGTGGTAGGATGGTAGGGAAAGGCAAACCACTTGGTTTTGTTACTGGAATCTGGTTGCGATGGTGGAGCGGGTTGCGTTGATGGTGCAGGTTGTCTGACTTGGATTTCAGCTTTGCTGCACCATGTGGAGAGTTGACGTTCAGTATATCCATGTTTTAGCGCCAGTTCCGTGATGGTTGCTATCTCGTCTCTCAGGTCTTCTTCTCTGGAACAGTAGGAGAAGGCTCTTCGGAAGAAGTTTAGCCATACTGAACTATGATGGCCTTTTGCTTGGGTGGATGGTTGGATAGTGAATGATATATCTAGGAAGAATTAATATAATTCAAATGTTGAAATTAGAGCGTGAAAACATGATGAGACGTGCCGTGAAAGACAGTTCATGCGTCTATGCAAATTAACTTACAAGGGAGGTTATCTAAGTATCCCCCTCCGATTTCCATGAAACTTGGCAGGTGTATAGAGGGACCCAAAGGAAGAAATACGTGTTTTTGTGTTTCTGCTAAGAAACTGTTTTAGGGGGCAAAACCCCACTCAAATGTCAAGATGAGGAGAAATTGAAGTGGGGGATCTGACCCCGAAACCACGTAAATATGGCACAGGAAGAACATGCACATATAATTGGAACACACACAGCACAGAGCTGTGTTTGCCAGTGATATGCACTTCATATCTCAAGTGTTCCACTTGTGTATCTGCCAGTACTATTAGCACAGAACTTCAACCGCCATCATCCTTCACGATTGCATTTGCATTTGGTACTGACAATCCTACAGTTCTGTGCTGTGTTTGTTCCAGAGCAGCAGCTCTAAGAGGAGAGCCGCCATGCCATATCTCTACCCTCAGAAAACGCACTTGCTTTGCCAAAATATAGTTAAATTAATACATTTATGAACAAGGAGATTCGAATTTCATGGGCATTTAAGCTTACGGCCGCCTCAATCCCTCCGCCACATCCCAAGCTGTTCTCTCACTTGCTCTGGGCTATCCGAGCCAACACAGCATGGCCCATGTGCAGAGGCATGAGAAAGTCTCCACAGGAAATGGGGAAGGAGGTAGTAGCAATAAGCAACCTACTGAGCCAATTTTAGGCCGTCACGAACGCGAGAGCTTTCGCATTGTGTTGACATAGTTGCAAACTTCAGAGAGAAGTGTCTAATCCTGACCTATATGTAATACTCGTTGGAGAAGTTATTCACGAAAAAGATAACTCTTCTACCTACTTAGGAAGAACAAATGTAATATCTTCCCAAATTTGTATACCCATTTAGACAGATGTATCTAAAGAGCCATCCAGACTTTTTTGTTATCTTTTTATTTCTTCCTTGCTCTCACACACTCAGACACACACACATGTTGCAACTGATGTTGAGAATATTGAAGACATTTTCTGTAAAAAAGAATTGTCTAAATATCAAAGGGAATTCGCATCACCAGGGGATTTTTTAAAAAATCACATGGAAAATCTATCAGTATAAGAATTTCACTTGGAGATATAATTCAATTTCTTGCATTGAATTTTTAAACTTGTAGATCCACAGTTCATTTAGCAGATAATCATATTTCAGTTGTTAGTAACACTGATTGTTGATGTACCATCTTCCGTGCTGGGGTTGCAAATTATAAACAAAGCAAGGTAAGAATACCATGTATGACTCGGTGTCTAATTGTTCAGTGTTTTTCTTTTTAGTGAAGTAAAAGTGTCCAATGGTGTGTGAAAGGAAGGGTAGTGAGTGAAGATGAACCAGATTAGAGCATTATTACATACACAGTTTTCCAAGTTACTATACGATATTAAATTAAAAGTTAAACAACTTGGCCGTTCCATGCCAGATTTAAACATCAATTCTAATATATATATAAAAAAAATGGTAAAGGTGACAGACATCAAAATTTTAATAGTCTCATTTATTTCCTGGAAACTCTGGCCAACCTCCCTGCATAGCATGCTATGATGCCAGGAATCACGGGTTCGAATCCTGGCCTAGGCATTGGTGTTCTTTGTTCCATTTAAATTACCTCTTTCATTAGATTTCTATGACATATGCTAGCGAAGATTTTTTCAATTTCTTGATCACGTTGGCACTATCCATCATACTAGCTGCCAGCCGCCACTGTCAGAGACCACCTGTTGGGAAAATTTATTCTTATCAATGCATGATGCATTCTTGCCTTGTAATCAAGGGGTCCCGGGTTTGATAACCTGTGGAGGCACAAGTGGTTCAGATCCCACTTTAAACTGTAGGTCCAGTCCTGATTAGCCTTACTGTGCATAAAGTGGACTTAAAGAGCAAATCAATCAATGCATGAAGTTTAGCAAAGGTATTAAGTGTGCTTCGTTACTATTCCATACTGACATAGTATTGTAATTAAAAATATTTTTAAAAATTTATAGCAATTTTATTGATATGTTGAATTCTTACAGTCTATTGCAGAAATGGTCTTCAGAAATTACTACACACATTGGATAAAAGTTTATGTAAAAGTATATAAGCCACGACTAGTGCATGTAGATCCTAAGGTTCATTCTAATGTGGATGATAAAATAAGTGTTTTGAAACCATCAAAGTGGAAATTAAGTATTCCCAAGAAAGTAATCATGCCATCACCATTTTATGAAAATAGGAGCTGTGAATATGTCACTGTTGGTGTATCAGAGGTAAGTTTTATATGCAACTTTCTTGGTCATTAGATATGAAACTTAGGTCATAACCAGTGGCATAGCAGCCATCCCCGCAACCCCAGTAATGCAGCTGGTGATTTATTTTCTCCTTTTTCCTTCACTTTCCAACAATCACATAGAATACGTCTCAGGCTTGGATTCATCAAGGAAGTGCATTGCTCCCAATGTAAGTTAACCATACTGTTGCTTACAGAACTTCTTTGATCAAAAAATAATGTAACGATACTGCTCATTTTATTTGGCAGCAAATAATATCTACTATTATTGGAAATAATATTTTTTTGCCTGCTTAGCTATTTTTTGACAAAACACCTTAACGAATGTCATGCCTACTACTTTTTTTATGTATTTCATTTTTATGCTGTCATTATTGCCTTCCTTGCTTCTCTTTTTCTTTATTCATTGCTATATTTGGGGATACACATGTGCCATGTGCACACACACACTCTCTCTCACACACACACATACACATACTCACATGTACATTCACTTGTTAATACTTTTATATAATAAGATAAAATACTCTTGTGTGCATTTCACTTTAAAATACACTCATGCTCAAAAATTACAGATAATGATTTGTGCAGTGGTGCAAACTTCACTTAAAATCACACCCGATTACCATTTTTGTTTTTGAACAACTTTTAAATTGAAGTTTAAAATTGGCAATTATGAAATATTTTATACTGTATCCCTGCAACTCAGAATGCAGCTTTGTAATGCCCACCTTTACAATTATAGTCTCCTCCGAAGAAAAAATCCGACATACACTAGTGCCTTCAGCTAAAATTAATGTAGGTATCAGTGGCAGCTCATGACTAAATTAGGTGAAGTAGGAAGCTAGTAGGAAGAAAATGTGGTAATTGGGAAAATTAGATCTATAGTTATACATACTTATTAGAAACCCCATTTTGTAATAAATATGTGTAACTATTGATCTAATTTTATCATTTATTCCTTTTTCTTCCTACTAGCCCTTCACCTAATTCCGAGCCACAAGCCGCTACTGGAAGGTATGAAGTATATGAAAGGAAGCAATCATTTGAGTAAGACTAAAGGGGCTCCACCATAGGTCTAAATAAAGAAAATCCCTCACTGGAGCTAAGCAGCAAGCTCACCCCTTGCCATAATAAGATTATTGTACAATGTACACCCTTGAGTGCACCCTTGAATGAAAAAACCACCCACCCTCGAAAATGTCAAAGTCCAAATCTGCATGATTTGACAACAAGGCGGGGCAGTGCAGCAAACCTCACATACGGAGTTCATCGAAATCTTGGTGATGTGTTATAACAGGTATGCAACTGATGTATTTACTTTTTGTGATGAGTAGAGGCATGCAAATTTTGTTTTTGACGAAAACACGAAATATGAAATAACATGCTGTAATGTTAATTTTTCATGTTTCTGAAAGGTGTGAGGCGCATTTTTCTACCCTGTTTTGTCACGAAATAATGCGAAATGAACTGCAAAATGCGAAATATACTCTTAAACACGAAATTTACCGTTTATATACCGACGTGACACTTTCTGAAGTCTGAAGTATCCTGTGAGTTATGCAATTAACGGAAAATTGATTAATTTTGGTGTAAATATTTGAGAATTAAAAATGAAACCCTTTACACAGGAACAAACTTAATACTCTGGTAACTACATAAATGTGCTATTAGAAGGGATAAGTTTATTTTGTGTTATAAGTGCAGTTTTTAAATCAAATTTAGGATTATATTCACAATTTTAAAACCAAAATGTCATTTTATATAGCACTTTTGATGTGATTATTCACCGCCATAACACCGAAATTTTATTTTATTTACCACTTTTGAACCCGAAATCGACTCTGTTTTTGTACCGAAATTTTGCTTTTTTATTTACCAAAAATATATGCTTCTAGTGATGAGTAATTACAGATAATTAAACAATTAGAATTGTAGCTTTCCTGGCGACGTGATTTGAAGAAGTGTTCTGAGGTTACCAGACAGGTTAAATCAGCATTAGCTTCCAATGTTTCAAGCGCACACATTGCTCTCATCAGGAACACACATGCAACATGTATTTACAAGGTGTACAACTTTGCTTCCGCCGTTTTCCGACAGGTGGCAACAACAGGAAGTAGTGGTCGAAAGAAGCACATCACAGACGTCACGCAGTTAGCTTGGACCTCTGTCAAGATAACCCCATTCAAACATTAGTCGAGTGGTGTGTGCATCGTGAAGTTGTTCGCGATGGAAAATGTCAGTGTACTAGCCAAATTCTCGCCATTTGCGGGAGGTTCTACTTTTTGTTTCAATATGAAGAAAACTGCGGCTGAGGCTCATCGAATGCTCTCCACTACGTATGGTGAGGATGCTATAAGTGAGAGAACCTGTCATGAGTGGTTTCAACGCTTCAAGAACGGTGACTTTAACGTCGAAGACCAGCATAGTGGTGAAAGACAGAAAGTTTTCGAAGATGCAGAATTGGAGACATTGCTGAGTGAAGACTCGCGTCAAACTCAAGAAGAATTGGCACGATCATTGGGAGTGACACAGCAAGCCATTTCAAAACGTCTGAAAGCCATGGATATGATTCAGCATGACAACGCACGACCCCACGTTGCCAAAGTGGTGAAAACGTACTTGGAAACATTAAGATGGGACGTCCTACCCCACCCGCCTTATTCTCCAGACATCGCTCCCTCTGATTATCACCTGTTTAGATCAATGGCTCATGAACTGGCTGACCAACACTTCCGATCTTATGAAGAAGTCAAAAAGTGGATCGATTCGTGGATCGCCTCCAAAGATGAACAATTTTTTAGACGCGGCATTCGTACGCTGCCCGAAAGATGGGAGAAAGTAGTGGCCAGCGATGGACAATACTTTGAATAATGCCTGGGTAAGCAATGTTTTTCATTCCAGCGTCATATTTTTGGGGAAAATCGGCAGAAGCAAAGTTGTACACCTTGTAGCTAGAAGACATAAATAAACACAATAGCAATTGGATAGTCAGTTATATAAACAACACATGTGTTCTTCATAATTACGTGTCCTACCATGTCGACAATGAAACTGCAAGAAGTGCAGGCACTTCACAGTTTGTAGCACTGTCGATCAACCGGAATTAAATCGTGGCAGTCTTCTCGACTTAGCTTTTGCCTTGTAGAAGGTTTTTAAAGCAGATGCTTATATTCCCACAACATTCATACTATACAAAGGATATAAAAATATTCATGGCCACAAAGTATAATTTAGATAAAGAGTGGGGGTGGTGTTATATCAAGAAGCCTCTCGAAATGTAAAGTTTCAAGAAGTGGCCGGAAGAAATGTGTCAAGCAGAATCTAGCAAACCCAGAAGAGCATGTTCAGGAAAGAGAGAGCTAGAGTAGTTGGTTAGGGCATCATCGCGTCATCCTTGTAATCTCAATCTGATATTTTGATTGGCTGTTCGAGTCTCTACTCTGCCTGTAAGTTTTTTTTTTAATTTGATTTGATTTGTTTTATTTTACTTTGCTTTTTGTGCCACTTTTGGCTAATTTGCGAAAATGGGGATGAGTAATGATATGATGAAATTGATGAATGGACACTCACAAATATCCATGCCCAGGCCAGGATTTGAACCTGGGACCCCTGGTGTTGTAGCAAGAGGTTGTTTTATGTTGCGGTAGGTGGCAGTTTATAATGTATGTTTATGAAATTTGTCCTATTGTTTTCACTGTTGTTTCGAACCTTTTGAGAATAATTTTTGAATTCCAACCTTGTATTCACCTGTAATAACTTCCACTTTGGAGACCAGCATTTTCTGCAAATACATGGGACAGCTATGGCCACCAAAATGGCCACCTCCTATGCCAACCTGTTCATGGGCAGGTTGGAACAAGGGTTCCTAGACACCCAGTCACTAAAACCACTCCTCTGCCTCCTAAGATTCATGGATGAAAGTTTCCTTGCTGGACACACTTCCTTCCGGAAACAGCTGAACAACTTCACCACCCTCAGATTCACCTCGTTCCACTCCAAAGACCAAGTAACCTTCCTAGATGTGGATGTCCACATCTTGGAATACCACTTGGTAGCATCCATATATATCAAACTGACCAACCACCTCCAATATCTCCACTACTCCAGCTCTTACCCCTAACTAAACTAACTAACTAACTCCCTAGCCTTCTTAAACCCGAAGGTTCATGGCTGTAGCAACACAGGCCTTCCATCTTTCCCTATCTTGAGCAAGTTCTATATACTCTTTTCCATCCCTACCGATTTCCCTTAGGTCCATCTCAACGTTGTCCCTCCATCTTCGTCTTGGCCTTCCTACAGGTCTCTTACCATCAGGTTTCCCAACAAGAATCCTGTAAACTCCTGTTTCCTCTCCCATTCGTGCCACATGGCCTGCCCACCTAAGTCTTCTTGATTTAATTATTCTAATAATATCTGGACATGAATACAAATTATGTAGTTCTAAATTATGTAACCTTCTCCACTCACCTGTCTCCTCATCCCTTTTAGGTCCAAAGATTTTCCTAAGGATCTTATTTTCAAATACTCTCAATTTATGTTCCTCTTTCACCTCTTTAATATAATTTTCATTTGTTAATATTACTCCTAAGTATTTGAATTTGGAAACTGGTTCAAACGAGTTGTTATCAATAATTAGATTTTGATTATTACCTAACACTTGGTTTCGACCTGTAAGCATATATTTATTTTTCTCTTTGTTAACTTCCAAACCTATCTCTTTAGCAGTTTTGAAAAATATTTTAGCATTATTCTTAATTGTATTCACATCATCCCCCAGTAAGTCTACATCATCTGCATATGCTAACAACTGAGTCACACCATTTAATTTTAGTCCTTCTTTAGTTTCGTTTACCTTCCTAACAGCATATTCTAAGGCAAAATTAAAGAGCAATGGAGATAATGCATCTCCTTGTTTTAACCAATCATGAATTGTAAATTCATACGAATTTTACTTTCTGTTTCACTGGTGCATATATTTATCATACTAACAAGCTTCTTAGGTATTCCAAACTCTACTAATATATTATATAATTTATCTCTTTTGACCGAATCATATGCTTTTTTGAAATCAATGAATAGCTGATGGACATTTTGATTATATTCCCACTTTTTTTTCAAGTGTCTGTCTGATGAGAAAAATTTGATCTATAGTTGATCTGTTACATTTAAATCCACATTGATAATCACCTATAATTTCATTAGCATATGGGGTTAGTCTTGTTAAAAGAATGTTAGATAATATTTTATATGTTGTTGAGAGTAGAGAAATTCCACGGTAATTATTGCAGTTCATTTTATCACCTTTTTTAAACACAGGAACAATTATGGATTCTTTCCACTGTTGAGGAATTTCTTCTTTATTCCATATTAAACAAATTAATTTATGAATTTGACATATTAATGAATTTCCACCATATTTAATTAACTCAGC
Source organism: Lepisma saccharinum (assembly GCF_977018435.1). Lineage (NCBI taxonomy): Eukaryota > Metazoa > Arthropoda > Insecta > Zygentoma > Lepismatidae > Lepisma > Lepisma saccharinum. The sequence continues at coordinate 137,482,322 of NC_139230.1, forward strand.
TGGTATTAAATCAATGCCAGGTGCTTTGTTATTCTTTAAAATTCTTACCCCTACCACACCAAAAACGCCATTCTGTTCTCCCTACCCCTCCGATGCAAACACTTCAACTCATCCCCCTCACCCTGCCTAAACTACAACCTACGCCTGTACCAAGCCTTAATCAGCACAGCCACCTCCCACACCCGCATCAAAAAATCCAAAATTATTCCACCTTCATTATCACCCTCACTTCATGAAAATCAAACACACCCTCCATTCCCTCCTTCCCATCCTCAAGAGTGATCCTGACACCAGAGATATCTTTTGCGACAAACCCAGGGTCGTCTTGCGTCATCCCTCAAGAACATCTTGATCTGAATTACACCAATCTCCCCTCACCCCCACACCCCCAGCCCTTAGGTGCAACAAACCCAGGTGCAAGAGTTGCCTCATATTCATCACCTTCCCCACCCTCCAGATTCATACCGCTGCTGGTGTGTTCACCCTTCACCCGAAGGGCACCTGCCACTCCTCCAACCTCACATTCACCCTCATCTGCCAAATCTGTGGTAACTTCTACCTTGTAGAAACCTCTATTCCCCTGAACCTCAGAATCAATAACCACTGATCCTCAACCCACAACTCCGACGTCACTGTCGCCACCCACACCAACAGCCACAACACCACCTTGAACAACTGTTTCCGTGTGGCTACAATCCACTTACTACACCCATGCACTGACATCTCCTCTTGCAGGTGATGGGAAAGGGCTTACATATCAGGCATGCATACTACTATACCCCCGGACTCAACCTAGCAGCCACCAAACGGTAAATTTCTCGTATCGGACAAACGGATTTTGTCAAATTTACAGGAGAAATTACTTACCGAATGCAGTTTCTTTATAGTTGTGGAAGTTCGGGGAAGTGTTTTCTCACATCGTTCATTCAATTTTGCCAGTTAATCATCTTTTTTTCGATATAAATGTGTGACCGTTGCACGAGAGCTCTTGCATCCATTTACTTCCAGGTGGATGTAGCCTGTGCGTGATGACGTAATCCGGGCCAGTGTTTCCAAACATACGTTTATGTAACTGGTCACACGTTTAAATACGTATGATCGGTTGAACGTGATCAACGTTTTGAAAATGACGTGTGCAGGATGCGCTGATGCTAAATTGAACGAAAGGAGTGCTAATGGAACCGAACCTAACAGGCCTAACCTAACCTAGTAGGCATACCTCGTCCCCGTGATGGTCCTTGGGGCTATCGTGAGTTTTTGGGCTAACGTCAATGGTTTTTGGGGCTACCCGTGCATGGTTTGTGGGAAATAAGGAACAACAGTAAGTACTCGTTAATGTAGTTAACGTAGCATTCTGCATTGCGGAACATTTCTTTAGGTGAAATAATGAATTTGTAACGAAAATAATGTATATTTCTTACATTAACGAGTACTTACTGTTGTTCCTTATTTCCCACAAACCATCCACGGGTAGCCCCAAAAACCATTGACGTTATCCTAAAAATTCACGATAGCCCCACGGACCATCACGGGGACGAGGTATGCCTACTAGGTTAGGTTAGGCCTGTTAGTTTAGGTTCCATTAGCACTCCTTTCGTCCAATTTAGCATATACGGACAACGTCAGCTTCTAGCAGCAGCAATAGCGTGTATTGTGCTCTTGTGCAGAAGGCAAATGGCGGCAGCAGCAATAGCTCGTCGGAAATAGATTTTCGTAGAAAACCACATGCATTCCCATTAAAATGGATCAAAACTTCATTCCCGAACACGTTTCCCACATTCGGACAACATCGGCTTCTAGCAGCAGCAATAGCGTGTATTGTGCTCTCGTGCAGAAAGCAAATAGCGGCAGCAGCAATAGCTTGTCGGAAATAGATTTTCGTAGAAAACCACATGCATTCGCATTAAACTGGATCAAAACTTCATTCCCGAACACGTTTCCGACATTCGGACAACATCGGCTTCTAGCAGCAGCAGCAATAGCGTGTATTGTGCTCTCGTGCAGAAAGCAAATAGCGGCAGCAGCAATAGCTCGTTGGAAATAGATTTTCATAGAAAACCACATGCATTCGCATTAAAATGGATCAAAACTTCATTCCCGAACATGTTTCCGACATTCGGACAACATCGGCTTCTAGCAGCAGCAGCAATAGCGTGTATTGTGCTCTCGTGCAGAAAGCAAATAGCGGCAGCAGCAATAGCTCGTCGGAAATAGATTTTCGTAGAAAACCACATGCATTCGCATTAAAATGGATCAAAACTACATTCCCGAACACATTTCCGACATTCCTCCTCACCGGTAAATAATGAGCAATTGTGCCAATCGCGGATCACTCAATTTCACTTATCTTGCACTTTCTACGCGTGATGGGGTTGAAACATTGCATATGGACTACGGTGGTGAAACTGTGACGGCCATTTCCCGTGTTACGGAAGGGAAGAAGCAACCAAGAAAACTTACTCGATATGTCGCAAATATAGCTATTTTCGGTGAAATTAGCGAAATGTCACCTTCAGCAATGTTTGTCAATGCAGAATACGTAAGTACGAATATTGAAATGAAAAGAAGTATGAAATTTCAGCTGTTTGTCCGATACGAGAAATTTACCCACCAAACAGTCATTTTCCCCTTCTTTCCCGAACTTCAACCTCCAATGAACTCGCCCACCACCAATCATGCAGTAAAAACTGTGATCTATCACTTCTTTCTACTACAATGTACCGACACCATCTTCAGTATTCTGTGCTTCTACTCTATGGTGAACATGCTGTAAAGCCACGAAATATCTTTTGTGGTGCTTGGTAAGTGTTTACTGTCACCCCCCCTCCCCCGAACACACACACAAAAAATATATATATATATATATATATACACTGGTCAAAACAATTAGGGGAGCAAGCAAGAAATCCCAAAACCAATGTTGGAAAGTCAAAAGTAGCAATGTATGTTGATGAAGTGAGTGTGTCCTCAACCAGTACAATTCATCTGTGATGAATCATCAGCATGAAGAACTCTCTAGTGACACCATAAGGCATGTGGCAGAATTTGTGATATGAGGAGCAATCACGAGGTCACTTGGGAACACCGGTTGTTTGGTGCTGGCAGATCGTAAGTGCAGGTGGGATTCAGTTGAGTAGTGTTGAATAGGAACGATGGCAGAACAACACAATTTAGGGGAATCTAGCACATGGAGAGCCATTGGGAGGACGGAATCAGGGCAAACACAATGTGAGGTGGCTGCAGCCCTTGGTGTGTCATGCAGTGTCATTTCCAGGTTGTGGACACGATTTCAACAGACAGGTACAGTACGAAGGAGGCCTGGGCAAGGTCGCCCACGGTCAACAACAGTTAGGGAAGACCGGTACTTAGCATTGTTGGCTCGCAGGAATAGGCAGCAAACTGCAACTGACTTGCAACGCGGCCTTGTTTTGGCAACAGGACGAAGAGTCTCGGGCCAAACTGTACGAAATCGCCTGTGGGAAATGGGTCTTTATGCAAAAAGACCAATGGTGTGTGTCCCTCTGAATGCCCAACACCATAGGGCCCGCAGACAGTGGGCTGTGGAACATCGTGAGTGGGGACATGGAGAGTGGATTTCAGTTCTCTTCTCGGATGAGTCGCGTTTCAGTCTCCAGTCAGATAATCAACGCATTCTCATCTGGAGGGAACGTGGGACTCGCAATTATCCCGCACATGTGCACGAAGTGTCTCAGTATGGTGGCGGTGGCTTAATGGTATGGGCAGGGATCAGTGTTGGTCGACGTACCCCCCTGCACATTATCCGGAACGGTACTTTGACAGCCTTACGGTACTGGGATGAGATCCTCAGGCCTCATGTTGTCCCAATGGCTGCAGATATCGGTGATCATTTCATTTTTGTGGACGATAATGCCCGACCTCACCGAGCACATCTGGTTGACGCCATGCTACGGGATGAGGGTATCGAACGAATGGTATGGCCAGCATCCTCCCCAGACTTGAATCCCATTGAACATGTGTGGGACACACTCGGAAGACGCATTGCTGCTCGGCCAGCGCCGCCTACAACTCTGCGACAGTTGGAAATGGCCCTTCTGTAGGAATGGGTGAATATCCCGCAGGCTGTCGTTGATAACCTTATTGGTTCCATGCAAAGCAGATGTGCAGCTGTCATAGCAGTTCATGGCGACCACACGCCTTATTTGAGGTATGGATCTGTTGCGTATCTGTCCATTTCTGTTGTCTTGCTACTTTTGACTTACCAACTTTGGTTTTGGGATTTCTTGCTTGCTCCTCTAATTTTTTTGACCAGTGTATATTGCAATTTCTACATATTAAAGCAAATACTTTAGGAAACATAACAATGTTGCTTGTTGATTGATTTTGTTTATTTTACTCGCTTGTCTGCCATATAAAAATGTTGCATTAGAATCTTTGAATGGATTGGAATGCAGGAGAGTCTTTATCCATGAAATAATGCCAAAATAGGGGAATTTCTGCATTCACATTTTTTTTATTCTTGAATTTTTAGAAATTTTGTTTTGCAATTACAGTTAAATCTCATGTTAATATTTTGGAGCCACCCTGTATACCTGCTAATTTTGTTCTATCTAATACATCTGGAAAACTTGAACCTATTAATTAATGCAGACATAATATGCTGACATGCTGCAAATGTCATATATAAAACTTTATTTAATTCTTGTTTGCATCTTCACAAATTATCCAAAAGTGGCACATAAAGTGAAGTAAAATAAAGCAAATCAATTGTTCAATCAGTTCTTGTTTACTTGACAAATATGTTTACAACTTCTCGAAGCTTATCTAGATGATGACTTATCTGTTCCTTTTAGAATACAAATCCTGAAGCAGACTGGACTAAGCTTACTCATATCCGGATAATGTTGTTTCAACCAAATGCACAGTGGCGGAAGTTTACAATTGAGGATATCTCTTTCTTCAAAGATCCTGCACCAGCTAATGATGATGACACTCTGTCTGGTCTGTATAAAGGACCTAGTTTTCCTCATGTAAGTAATGATTAGAAGCTTAAGGTGAAATTATCAGTGAAGCATGTCAAACTTCTGTGTTAACCCTTTCCAGAGGGGACTTAGAATATCGAGTTTTACCCAGGAGATGGGAATTTATCCCATGCTCATTGCACCATGCCAGTAAATCACATAGTGGTGTATGAAGGTCACTATCTTAAGACATTGTGGAGGTTATGTGATCAGCACTATGCTCTGGCACCCTTTACCTCCCAAGGTTTCCCCAGGTACCCATTTTATTAGAGCCTGGGTAAACCCGAGAACTGCTGGATGCAGAAAAAATGTGGAAAAAAATTCCCACCTGAGATCACCCATCTCGGGATTCAAATCTGAATCTCCCATGTGGCAGTCAGATGTCCTACTGACTAGACCACTGCAGCTCTTAAAACTTGTTGATGTAGTGGTAAACACATTTTTGAAAAATAAATCTTACTTGCTTCTCTCTGATCATGCTCAAATATTTGGAGCATAATGTAATTTATTTGTCAAAGAAACAGAATTTTAAACAGAATATAAAGTTTGAGAGATCAAAGAAAGTTTTATCATGAAATAATTGTTTAAAAATACATATACAATTAGTAAGTTCTTTACTTTTACTGTACTCGCCCAGCAGGAAAGGCAGTTTGGAAGTTTGGTTTTCAAGGAAAATTTCACATATGTTTCTTCAAATTTCAATTGGTGGCATAACTCTCACAGTTTACATTGTCCACTATCACCATCTGAGTATGCTCACACATACTGGCATATGTGGAATGCATTTATGTAACACTGGATTTTGTTCAAAACATGTTTCTCATAATGGAAGTTGTAACTGTATATGAAATCAAGTTCTGAGTTTTGTAGTTTGCAGCTCGTTCACTAGATTTTATTTATAAATGGGAACAAAATTACAGTGCATTCAATAATGGGCCACACTACTATTTATACAAAAGTTGCATATGTCTTGATTCTCTTCCAATCACATCCAGTGTCATTGTTAGATTTCTTCCACTCCATATCAGAAATGAAATTTTCAATTTTGTATCCTTCATTGATTTTCTGCATGTCTTAAGTGAATTCAGTCACAGACATGTTTCATAGCAAGTGGGTGTAGATGAAACAATGGGAAACCAGGAGTATTGTCATTTTAAATTCTTGTTTTGAGGCACACCAAAAGAGAATCCATGTAAGGAATAAAAATTGCCTTCCTAAAATAATCTTCTGTATTATTGGAAGGAGAGTTCGCATGGTGGACATGTCATGAAGACATCTAGGAGATAATAAGTGGATATTCAGCTCAGTGGCAGCATGGCTGTATTTTTCAAATATTACAAGTGTCTTTAGCATTTTTTCTGGCCTTCAAACATGATTATGAGTTCATTTACTTGCTTTTGTGCCTCCAATTAATCCAACTGCATTGACCACAATGTCTGTGTTACTAGCACAAGATAGGAGGACTACTGGCTGACAATAAAGAAGGATACAAACAAAACATACTGTACACACAGCAGTCAATAGGGGTGTAAGGGGTGCTCCTTCCATGTAGTGCACCCAATAGTCAACCTCACTTCCACATAGTACACCCTGGACTGCAGACTAACGAGGCTCTGGCAACTGGTCCCATGGCCAGTATAATTCTGTGTCGTCCTGTGTTATGTCCTTATTTCTGCCGAGTGCCCTTTTTAGCCTCAGCTTTTAACCAAAGTAAGGAAATTTTAGTTTTCAGACATGCTTTTATTTTTGTTATGATAAGAGGCTGGACCCCGTTTAGTGTGACGGGTGCAAAATAGCCTCAGTGCTGATGCACCCAATTTTTTTTAATTCAAATTAAAAAAATTAAAACAGCAGACAATAGTTGGTATCCTCTGGTGCCTGTTTGAGAAATGATGGATTATTTCAACAATTGTTCTAATGAGTGCATTTTTTTTAGAAAATTCACAGAAAAAACTCTTATGGTGTTGGATTTAGATGTCAAATATTTCTCAAAGTAGAGGCAAACTAGGAATTAGTTGTATTCTTGTAAGGCTATCACGAAATAACTTAATAATTTGTTTTACCTTGTGTGTAGTGTTTTGTATCTGGGTCATTCAATGTCAAATTAATAAGGTCCTCAACCTTACATTTTTTGATTAATTTGACATTTGGCATACTGCAAAGGTGGCCCTTTCAGATGCTAAATTTCAAATGAATCATAATACTAGAGGTTGAAAAGTGACTCTTCATTGGTTGCTTTCACATGGAAAGACCTACCTGTGAAACAGAACTTACCTTGTTGATGACAAGATTTACTTATGAGAAGCACAGTGATAGAATGAAGCTTGCAGCCATTTCTCCCTAATGATGTGCTGCACTCCATTATTGCATCCTGCAATTGTGGAACATCCGTTATAGCCCTTTTCAACAATTTTACATTGCACTGGCCCATTTTCCACCAGCAACTTTGATTTATTTAGAAATATGGTCAGCATTACACTCCACCAATGGCATAATATCTACAAATTCTTCCCCCATTTGATCCAAAGTGGCATCACAGAAGCGAATCCCATGGCTAACTGTTCAGTGCCTGTGATATCTTCAGTTTTTTTCTGCTAGAATGTTATTATAATGTGAGGTAATAACTTGAGGTAATTGTGTAACACTACAGATCTACCAATACAAATACATTTATTTTGAATTTGAATTGACACATGCTTGGCATTTTGAGGTGAAGAGTCATAATATTGATTGAGCAAACTATTTCCAGAATCTACTCTAAGCTGAATCAAGTTGTAGAAGTTACCAGAGTTTGTAACCTTTCTTCCCAAAGACAAATCATGCATCACACAGAGCACAATAACTTTCCACAATTGATGACATTTTTTGTGTGTATTTTCTTCAACTTGTCTGTGAGCATTTTCTTTCACCAGAGGTCCCAGGGATTTGATGCACATCACATCCATAAAATGTGCTCTTTCTGTATGTGCATAATGACATTAAGATTGGTAAAGGTAGAAGGTAAAGTTCCCCATGATTATAGCACCATGCCATGAAGGCGCATTTAGGGGATGTGTTAGTAGTGCCCCACACATTCTTGATCTCAGCCATTTTAGATGTGATCAGCACCATGCTCTGGCTACCTTTTACCTCTTCCCCCCCCCCTGGTTGCTCCCAGGTACCCATTAATCTGAGGCTGGGTGAGCCCCAGAGCTGCTTTATGTGTGGACAAGGTCAGAGAAATTCCACCCTTAGATCACCCACCCAGGGAATCAAATCTGGGTCTCCCACATGGTAGTCAGATGCCCTACCAACTAGAACACTTCAGCTTTAATGGCTTTAGAGCCATTAATCCTCCGTAACCTGCACGGTGGCACTGAGTGCCGCCTTTTTGAAGATTTTTATTTATTTATTTTCCTTACCAGTGCAATAATGTTCTGGAAAGCACTAGGTAACCTAACTACACTATTTCCATGAAAACACAGAGGCGTTTGCACCCTTTTTCTGGCATTCTTTCAGTTGCTTACATGCCTCTGAAGTGACCAGTCCTCCTTTGGCGGCACTCAGTACTACGTGCAGGAACATTTCCGACCTTAAATCATAGCACGCCAGCCACGAATTTGGCAGAAATACTGTATCATTCTACAGAATGATGGGGATCAGAACCAGTCACTTCCACAATTAATCAATGGGTGATGTAACTTATTCATCCTTAATCCTCGATGATGAGAGCACTTGTCATTAACATGACAAGTTAAACGCTTGGCAGTGCGAAAGGCACAACTAAAACTAAACCCCTAGCAACTAAAATTAACAACTAGAAAAGACAATGGTCACTCATTGGGTTGTATGACCCTTTGAACCTGAATCATGACTGGGTTAGGATAATCACCTGTCTATCTGAAGAATGATGATAATTTTGAAGAATAAAATAAACGAAGTCCTCTGTAGGCTTCCTTGCAGGTTGACCAGGACTCTCCTCACTTACCCTCAACTCCTTTTTCTAAGCTTCTCTCTCTCCTCAATCCAAATCAAAAGTCAGTCCCTTCTCAGTCTGCCTCACCTCTATATCACCCAGGCCATGGAGACCTTCCTCCATGCCGAATCGTGATTTTTACTACCTCTATTGCAAACAGCTGACTCCATAGGCTGATGCAACTTCCTATATCCTGAATACATCAAGAAGTTTGCAAAGCACAACACTGTGCATTATTTACATACCACAGAGGTTGAGGCAACTGAGATAAACAAGTGAATGCCCTGGTCAACATGAAGCATCCAGAGAGGCTTTAAATAAAATATAATCTTATGGATTGATACGTTCTACCGCCGTGGAAAAAATTTTCCATTTTGAAAATTTAAAATTCAAATCACAAAGCTTGACATGACCCATGATATATTTTCTTAAAAAAGGACAAACAAAAAATATAAAAACAAGAGGATAAAAATGAATTAAATAACGACATATAGCTTTCTCTTTGTTTCCCTGACCCCCCAAAAATATTCTATTACCCAAAACCTTATTAACACAATCCATAATAATAAATACGTATTTCAACATGATGCATAAAAATAAAAAATAAAATATTTTGTACATTATTACATGACTCGTATTTACAAAAGTTCATATCATTATGTCATGAAAATGCTGAATATAACTTTCGACGTAATAAATTGCATACATATGCATTTCATGTACTATTGCTCATTCCTGCTTAACCGCAAGCGGTTGCCATTCGTCTTCTGTCCATGGTATATCGCCACAGTGATTCCGGGGTGTGACTTCAGCTCGGATGTAAACAAAAGTACTTCATGCAAATGGCCAACAGTTCATCAATGTTTCTATAATATTGAGCCCGAATTGGACCGTTGAAGTAGATATCGTGAACAAGTTGACTGCTGCTTGCAGAAGTCCTTCGTAAGAAAATACCCATGATTGGTGTAGGCACTACTCGTCCAAGTTGTTTTGTATAGACAGGTTGGGTAATTCGTGAGGAAAGATTAACATAATGAAAGGAAACTATTGGAAATAGGTTTGATTGATTCAAATTATGCCCAGAAAACCAAATTCATTCCATTGCCTTTTCTCAAAATTAAATTAAATTAAATTGCCTCATCAAAAATAAAAATACTATTATATATAAAATTTGATTAAAATAAATTGATTACATACCCACCACAATTCTTTGAAAATAAATAAGGAAAATTTAAATAAAATACATAATCGTAATTAAATAAAAATATTAATTACCATGATTGACGTGTTGCCTTGAATAAATATAAAAATTATAAGTTATTGCTGTGTTGCTCTGAATCTAACTGTCTTGCAAGTTGATGGTGCTTATAAAAATAATAAACAAATGTTGCAGTTAACAATAAATTCCAAATAATAAAAATTAAAATTGACAAATTCAAAATTACAAGATGCTGATCTATTATGTAAAAGTAAGTCTTCTAAACAATGTACATCTTTATTGATGGTAACTTCACTATGCGAGCAGAAATAAAAAAAGTTTTTAAGCTCGCATGCGCTCTCAACAGTTTGCACTAATCGTGGACTACCCTTATTACACATACTGTATGTTAGCTCTGGAATTATAATGCGGGACCAATAATTATTACGTAAAATACCTAAATTTACTGCTCTAAAAATAGGAGCAATGTCATTCATCTGTACTAAAGGTGTTCAAGAAGTAAATGAAATGATCTATTACTGGGTTCATAATTAATCAAATATACTTTGGTCAAAGAATAAAATAATCCTATGTCTGTCTTGTAAAGCGAATCTTTGAAGTCAGGATGATGCTGAATAAATGTATGGAGCCAATTAGGAGTTAAAATATGATAAGATAATTTTCCTGAAGCTATTTCCATAATTATAAAATCTAAATGCTCTATCATCTCAGAGGCGTGCAATAATGCAACTATATGTTTGTTATAATCATAACAAAATAATTCTTCCTTTAAATGCAAAACTGATTGCTTTAAAACTACCAAAATTCCATTGACAATGTTGACTTTGTTTCATATTTTGTACTTCCTGAATTATATGATGTTGATTGGCTGCTAAAGTTTTAACTGATTGCGATAAATGATTAATTGACATGGTATTCAAAACAGAAAATCCTGCACTAACCAAATTTATTAAATTGAGATAAATCTGCCTCTTCTCTCTGTTGTGAGTATTAGTAACGTTCTGATATAAATTTCGACAATTAGGTCTTACGTCTCGTACTGTAAATCTACATGGAAAATACTGAAAAATCTCAGCAAGATAATCATTAATCTTGGTGCTAGTATTGTTGTGAATGACCTTCCATCGCACGCGCTAATCAAGGATAGGACTAGGATTGAAACCCAAAAAAGGAAGTTTATTCTGCTAGTAGCCATGCTTCTGTAATAAAAAATTAAAATTTCCTGCATCAGTACAGCTTGAAGTTAGAATATATATCTTAGTAAAGCTAAAATTATGCTGATGTAATGAAAATGAACAGAGTATGGGATCAGATAAGTAACTTGATCGGTGTTAGGGAATATGACACATCAGCAATATAATTCAAAAGATGGGAAAGATACTGTAACTCTGAAGCCAATATAGTTAGTTAATGATCAGCCATGGGAGGTATAGAGTCGGAGGGTGAACTTTACATGGAAACGCTGGAAGAAAATCTGGCCAAATATATAGAATTAGCAAGAATTAGCAGGTCCAGGCAAATACGAATGGGGTTGCTAGTCAGCTTCATCCTCCGTCGATGCTATTGGATGTCGGTAGTCTCCCTAGCATCCCTAACACGTCTTGTGGATAGCTGTTGGGCCCATGTCCAGGATACTGGTGATATGGTGGGTGTCGCACTCGCCCCCCGGATATCTGGTATGACTGGGCCCAACGGGAGCTCTTCCGGCACGGCGAAGAACTCCTGTGGTTGGTAGACATCTACATCGGCTGCCAATATTGTCGGTTATTCGTCGAATAAGGTGCCAATTGGGTAAGTGAACTAAATTTCCTAATAATAAATTTTCAAATTATAACATTTGTGGTGCTTCACATTAAAATCATTTGGGCAGGCTACAAGTGCCATGCCGATTTGTGCTGCACATGCCTGTGCTAATCACTGAGGTTAGCCTGGGGCATGTTGCTGTAAATTCTGATTAATCTATGTGCATAAAATGCTAAAATTGCCCTTTTAAAAAAAATTCCCTGATATCTATGTAAATTTCGTTTGGCTTTATCCTGATTCAATCCGAATGCGAGTCGGTTTCCCAAAAAAATATCTTAAAATAAATATATTTATTGTAAACGGGAAAATTTGCAAAAACAACTCAAAGAAAACTCTTGTCTTGTTGTTCCTTTGTTAAAATTATTGGTCGTAATTAATCTTAAGTGCATAAATGTGACGGTTATGGCAAAATTTGATCTATGTGAAACAGAAATATCCCTAACATTGTTGATATGAAATTCTATCGTGAAAAACAATTTCTGATTGCTATATCCTTAACTAAACTGGCCCCTTGAAAATTTAATGAGGGAATGCCACTGGATCGAAAAAATATGCATAGTCTAAAGTTTTCATTGTCGTCTCCAGGCTAAGTTCTAACCGTGCTGAAAAGTACTCGAGAAGGCTTCAGCGTGGCGAAAGGAATTTGTTGACAACAAGTATTCAAAATTCTTGCAAAGTTGCATTTTCATGGTCGCTTGAATCAACTGAGCTGACAGCGACAGTGAGGAAACTTGTTGGCTGGCAGCAAGGTTCAGGCGACTTTGGGTTCCGTTGGAATAGCGGGCGAAAATATCGTCGCATCGAGCAAAAAAAAAAATTCTCCTGCTTGGATGCTAAAAATATGACGGGAGGAGGGAAGTAAGAAGGAAATAGAGTGCTAGGATTCGCTGAGGTGCTGCGTGACGTATTAATGTTGATAAAACTTTAAATTACTACGAACAAAGTTTAGTAAGAGCTGTGAGAGTCGAAAGAATGCCAGGGACTTTGGAATAAGGTCGTAGCAAGGGGGCGGGGAAAAGGAAAATTGTCGAGCTGTCAGCTCACGGCTGCAAAACTCGAACACTTCCGTGATCGCATAATAACGATGACTTGGAAAGGTGCAAGCAAAAATAAAGGACTAATAAACTTTACGTAAAATACAATCGGACTTCAATAATGGATTCTAACTTACAAAAAAAAAATACGTAAGAATAAAACTACAGTACGTTGTTCGGAATGCAAATTATTTATATGCAGAAACCATTGCAGTAAACATACAAAATGTCAAAGTTGTCAAGATAAAGATATTGAAAAGTGACAACATTCGGTTCCTTTTATTTGAGTTAACCTTTTTTTTTTTTACATATATCTCATAAAAGTAGATTTGAGCATTTTAAAAATATTTTGCAAGTTTCTTCGAGTTGTGTTTCATACATTTGATTGCTTTTTCTGGGAGTTAGTAAGATCTTGAGTGAGAAATTTGGAACAAATTGCTCCTTTCTATGCCCATATAAGTTGTACAGTTTTAATTCATTTTGAAAAATACATTGAAAATTTTTTTAAAAATGCGTTGAAATTTTTTGAAAAATACGTTAAAAATTTTTAGTTCCTTCATTATATGGCAAAGTTCTAATTATTTTTAGAATAATATTTTTGTGTACTTGCTTCAACAGCTTGTAATTCTATGAGACACTTTCACTCATTTTTAGTTTATTTCCTTTAATAGCTAATAAAAATGTGAAAAATCGACGTGTTTGCATTGGTATATATTTTGCCCGATTTCCAGTAAGTGCTAGTGTAATTCAACATCGATTTGCAATAATAATCCATGTAAATAACGTTAGTATTGCTAGGGTGGCACTGAGTGCCACATTCGGGACATTTGTACTACTATGAGGGTGCAGATGATGGAGGGTTAAAATTGTTTATGCAAATGGGTAGAAGAGAAAAATACATTGTACCTAAATGGCGTTACCATATCTTGAATTCCTCTTTATGTAGGTGGTCGAAATAATACACAATGCTCACATCATTCCATGTGTAGAAAACATCTTTACCGTGCTCCATTGTGTTGCTTAAAATCATAACGTGGGCAGGGTTTCATGGGAGTGTTTATAGTTCATAGCTTTCAGTGTCAGATAAGATTTGTTCACAACTTAAGTGTTCATAATTAAAAGTGTCTTTTGTAACACAGTTAATGTCCACTGATTTCCCATGATAAGAAATGGGATCAACTTTGGGAATCTTTTCACAAACACCATTTACTTATTCAATTATGAGTTCCTGCTTTGTGGTACAAATTTAGGTGTATGGTTCAGAAGCAACAACTGTTTTGGAAGACACTGGTGTCTTTTGAGAAATGTATCAAGCTTAACCTGCATTTATTTATGATTGTCATGTAACATGCACTGTCAAAAAGTTGTAAGCATGAAGCACAAATTATGAAGAGACAAATTTATGCTATGACCTACAACAACCACACTGAATAGTTTATCTATGTGACAGATTCAAGAATAAAGATGAACTTTCCACCCTGTGGCTAGTATCCCTTTTCCTTTGCATTAGTCAGAATTTGCTATCTGCAGAATATTCTTAAACAATAGTGCACATAAAGTACTTCATTTATAAATGATTATAAAATATATATAAAAAAGTAGATAACAATTTCCAGGGCAGTGGACCAACTGGTATGACACGTCCCCCACTGATGTCCATGTTCCCATCTGTTTTGGGCTCATATTCTGAACAGAAATTACCCATATTGCTAGTTGACCCTTTGCAAGTACTATGAATAGTATTGCTTCCCCTGTGCTCTGAATAAAAGAAGGAAGCAAGTTGCACAATTGTAGTGCTGCCATTTGGGGGTGAATTTGTAAATTAATCCTTTTATGCGTAATTTTCCCATGCCAAATATCTTCTGTGTGGACAATTTAACATTCTTTTAACAAGACTAACCCCACATGCTAATGAAATTATAAGTGATTATCAATGTGGATTTAAATGTAACTGATCAACTACAGATCAAATTTTTCACATTAGATAGACACTTGAAAAAAAGTGGGAATATAATCAAAATGTCCATCAGCAATTCATTGATTTCAAAAAAGCATATGATTCGGTCAAAAGAGATAATTATATAATATATTAGTAGAGTTTGGAATACCTAAGAAGCTTGTTAGTATGATAAAAGTATGCACCAGTGAAACAGAAAGTAAAATTCGTGTGGGTATTAATGTGTCTAACAAATTTACAATTCATGATGGGTTCAAGGAGATGCATTATCTCAATTGCTCTTCAATTTTGCCTTAGAATATGCCGTTAGGAAGTTAAAAGAAACTAAAGAAGGTCTAAAATTAAATGATGTGACTCAGTTGTTAGCATATGCAGATGATGTACACTTATTAGGGGATGATATAAATACAATTAAGAATAATGCTAAAATATTTTTCAAAACTGCTAAAGAGATAGGTTTGGAAGTTAACAAAGAGAAAACTAAATATAAATATATGCTTACGCCCGACCCTGTGGCCGAGTGGTCAGCACATTGCACTGCGACGCCAAGGGTCCTGGGTTCGAATCCCGGTTGGGCTTGGTTGTTTGTGAATGTCCATTCATCAATTTCATCATTTCATCACTCATCCCCATCTTCGCAAATTAGCCAAGAGGCACAAAACGCGAAGTAAAATAAACTAAATCGCTCAAATCACTCAAATATATGCTTACAGGCCGAAACCAAGTGTTAGGTAATAATCAAAATCTAATTATTGATAACAACTCGTTTGAACCAGTTTCCAAATTCAAATACTTAGGAGTAATATTAACAAGTGAAAATGATATTAAAGAGGAAATAAAAAGTAGGCTTAATTCAGGAAATGCATGTTACTTCTCTCTTGATAATCTTTTGTCTTCTCATTTAATATGTAAGAAACTAAAAGTTAAAATGTACAAAACAGTAATTTTGCCTGTAGTATTATATGGATGTGAAACTTGGTCCCTTACATTGAAAGAGGAACATAAATTGAGAGTATTTGAAAAGATCCTTAGGAAAATCTTTGGACCTAAAAGGGATGAGGATGTAGGTGACTGGAGAATGTTACATAATTTAGAACTACATAATTTGTATTCATGTCCAGATATTAGAATAATTAAATCAAGAAGACTTAGGTGAGCAGGCCATGTGGCTCGAATGGGAGAGGAAAGATGAGTTTACAGGATTCTTGTTGGCAAACCTGATGGTAAGAGACCTTTAGGAAGGCCAAGACGAAGATGGAGGGACAATGTTGAGATAGACCTAAAGGAAATAGGCAGGGATGGAAAAGAGTATATAGATCTTGCTCAGAATAGGGACAGATGGAAGGCCTGTGTTGCTGCAGCCATGAACCTTCGGGTTTAAGAAAGCTAGAGAGTTAGTTAGTGGATTTTAAAAATATAAGTCCTCATCTCTCTCCAAAAGTACATCGCAAAGAAGATAGATGACTCGTTTTGCTGCTTAGAGCCACTGTGAAAAATGCAAGATTTCAAAATGCAAGAAAATAGGGGTTCCATATTTGAATCCCAGCCTAGGATCAATTTCATCATATCATCACCCATCCTCATCATTCCAGTTAGTCAAAAGTGGCAGAAAATGGACATAATTAATTGATTTGCTTTATTTTACTGTGCCTTTTGTGCCACTTTTGGCTAATTTGCGAAGATGGTGATGAGTGATGATATGATAAAATTGATGAATGGACACTCACAACAACCATACCCAGTCCAGGATTCAAACCGGGACCTCTGGAGGCATAGAGCAATGTGCTAACCACTCCACCATGGGGGCTGGCTAAATGGGACATCAGTAACCTAATTTAATCAATCATCCAGAAAAACACTCTTGCAGCTCTTGAATTCGAACACACCTTGGCTTCAAGTGCAAGATAAACACAGCTGACCAAATGCCAACATGGAATCAGCGTCTCCATCTGATGGTGAATATGCAAAGTTAAATACTCTTGAGCTTCTGAAGAGTGACATCTCATGGCAGAAATGCAACATAACTCAATAGTAAAAGGAACAGGTCTGTAGCTCATCTAAAAATAAAAACTTATAATAACCCATGGCACAACAGCCTGTGAGGGCCAGGGCCTATCTACCAACTTCCGGCCTCACTCCCACCTGCCGAGATGGGAGATCTTCCAACTAGTTATGGAGTGGCATGTAATCAACATGACTAACCCCCAGTCATTGTTGTAGTTTTCCGTGACCAGGTTATGCTACTCACTCGTAGCTCCTCACGATGGTGGGTGGCCACCAGTCGTATACACAGGCCGAAATCCCAGGAGAAAAGTTTTTATGCTTCCCCCAGGAGACTCACACCTGTGGACTTCCCATAGCCAGAGCTCAAAGCATGACGCCTTAGATTGCACTGCCATGGTGCGGGACTAGCTCATCATATGCAGAAGATATTAGCAAGAGAATGTTGAAGATGGATATATCAGTAACCCACTGCAGGTAACAAGTTGACATCATACCTGCTTAAAGGGTTAAGGAGTTATTCTATTTTGTGCTTTGAAAGTTTGATATTTCTGACTTCAAAATATGTATGTAACACAATTTTGATTTTATTTGATTTGATTTCAAAATTTTTGGGTGCGTCAGCACTAAGGCTATTTTGCACCCGTCACACTATACGGGGTCCAGCCCCTTACCGTTACACGTAACAACTCTAACGTTGCTTAATTAAAATCATAAAAGATTAAAATGTTCTGACTGTTGTTAAAAGCCGAGGCTGCAAAGAACACTCAGCACAAATAAGGACAAAACACAGGACAACACAAACAAAATTATACTGGCCATGGGGCCAGTCGCCAGAACCTCGTTAGTCTGTAGTCCAGGGTGCACTACGTGGAAGTGAGGTTGACTTTTGGGCGCCTACGTGGAAGGTACCCCTTACACCCCACAACACAATTTTCATAAAAAGTGGAGTTACGTCACTTGTCAGGGCTGCCATTTGGAAACGAGAGGCCGTGTGTGAAGTGTGGCCCTAATATTATGAAAATTAAAAACATGTACACCTTCAATGACTCATACAGGGTGGCGACAGACCTGGAAAACCTGGAAAACCGGGAAAAGTCGGGGAATTTTAGGTGTCAATTTATTTAAAGATATTATTATGGAACTCTGCACGGGAACAGGAAATATCGTTCGTAAGTTTGAGGCCCGTTTTATGCGCAACACAACCACGGCGCCAGAAACCAGTGAAGGCAGGATATATATATATCTTCTCGGCTTCTCGGCGGGAATTTTAAATTCAAACACTCTTTGGAGGAAAATTGTAATAACTCGGGCACTATGGGAGCAGTCTACTTCGATACTTCGGATAAGTTTTGTTTTGCATCTAAAACATCAGCGCATGCAACAGTGTACAATTCAGAACGCCGAAACGAGGAAGGGGGGTTTGGGGGCACGACCTACGAATTTTTTTAAAAAAAACAAAAATCTTGAGTTTGCCCCCCTCTTCTCCCACTATTTTGGGGAGAAGGCGCGAACTTTAGTATTCTTTTCAAAGAATGGACATTTCTCAAGAGAACGTAACATGTTTCATGTTCTTGGGTGCCATAGAAGTTTAATAATAAGACAAAATGTGATTTTTTTACGAAAAATAGGTAATTTGCATATTTGGAGGTAAATTGTTATAACTCTGACACTATGGGAGCAATCTACTTCGGATAAGTTTTGTTTTGCAGCTAGGACATCAGAGCATGCAGCCGTGTACAATTCAGAACGTCGGACCGAGGAAGGGTGGCTTGGGGGGGTGCGACTCCCGAATTTCAATGAAAAAACATAAAAATCTGGAGTTTACCCCCTCTTCTCCCGCTATTTTGGGGAGAAGGCGCAAACCTTAGTATTCTCTTCAAAGAATGGACGCTTCCAAAGAGAATGAAACATTTTTCATGTTCTTGGGTGCCATACAAGTTGAATCATAAGACAAAATGTGAAACTCTGTTTTTTACTAAAAATAGGTAATTTGCATATTGCTCAGAAAATTGTTATAACTCGGGCACTATGGGAACAATCTACTTCGGATAAGTTTTGTTTTACATCAGAGCATGTAACCGTGTACAATTCAGAACGCCTAATGGAGGAAGGTGGTTTGGGGGGCGCGACCCCCGAATTTCAATGAAAAAAACATAAAAATCTGGAGTTTGCCCCCTCTTCTCCCGCTATTTTGGGGAGAAGTCGCAAACCTTAGTATTCTCTTCAAAGAATGGACGTTTCCAAAGAGATTGAAACATGTTTCATGTTCCTGGGTGCCATAAAAGTTGAATAATGAGCCAAAATGTGAATCTCTGTTCGGAAATGTGGCATGGATATGTTGCGGAGAGGGGGGAGGTTGGTCATCAATATGAATTTTCCAGGCTTGCTCCAGACCTGTGTCAGAGTTTCCACCCAAACATAAGAGTATGAAGGTCCAAAAAGCACATTAATTTCGTAATCAGCACCATGATACCATATGGTATCATCGGGCAAGTACGACCTTACTCTGATGATACCATATGGTATCATCGGTGGAGTAAAGTTTAAGCCTCTAAATATTACGTGGAAAATGCATTGAATTATAATTTTTTCTTGTCCATATGGGAGTAGTAAGGGGACTTGTCAACAGATGGAGGGGATAAGAGGGGTGGCGCTGTCCGATAGTTGTCGGACGTCGTAGTAAGGCATTTTGTTGGGCAAACTAAAGGAACATTGAAACAAATAGGTTCCATTGCTACATACGATTTTTGTCGAATATCGCCATCCGGCAAAGTATCTCACTACAACATGCGACAGAAATTGTATTGACTGCAACATCCAACAAAAATCGCATGCATAAACAAGAAGAGCTTTAGACTGCAAATATGCTGCTGGAATTTTATTACTCTTCTGGCTCACTTCACCTTATTTAATGTAGCAGTGCTTATGAAGGTTTTCTTTCATCATCCTGACGTATTACTCGTTTCGCACAAGTTAACATACATTTACAATGACATTGCACTATTCTTAGATATCAAGAAGAATCCAACCAAACGGGATATATATTGAATACTATCACGAAAAAGTGAAATATAAATCTGCATTTGTGAACGGTATAAAAATTGGCAAGTGCATGCTCCCAACCTCAGATTTACTGAAATATCGAAATAATGCGAATTTGGCATAAAATGCAAATTGGAATCCAACATTCTTGTCTTTTCTAGGCCATGTTTGTGTACGTAGAACATGCAAGTTTTCCAACATTTTACTCAAGAGTAAACTATAAAGTTATACGTACATGAAATAATTCCGACAGCCACATTCAATCATTTATTTCCCACGATTTTTTCAACTTCTATCAAAACCATTTGCATCACAGAGCAAAGTGGCAGGGTTCTAACAGGAGATCGAGTGCGTATCTACCGTCACACGGGAGCCACATCTTCGGATTTGTCGCATGAGATATGTTTTGAATTACCAAGCTAAGTGCACACCATCGGCATTTGTTGAGCGAGTAATAATGGAGCTCAGTCGTTAGGGAGTCTGACTACTATGCGAGAGATCCAGGGTCGATCCCCTGCGGGGGGAGAACCGGGATGTTTTCCACCTATTCAAACTGCTCCAGCGCCTACCCAGCATCATATGAAGTTGGTACCTTGAGGAAACTTTGAGGGATAAAGGTAGCCAGGAGCATGGTGCTGATCACATCACCCCTACCTTCAGCCGTGATCAAGAAAGTGTGGGGTCCTAACTCCACACCCCTATACAAGTTCATGGAAAAGTGCAGAGGAGCACTTTACTTTTACTTCCTCTAAAATATGTTACAACATATCAAACTGTCACAAAAATACATAGACCATGTGACCTACAATTTAAAATGATAGTTTAAAAGCACAATGGAGTATTAAGTTTCGCCATATTTGGCAGATAAATGTTCTAACTAACTAACTAACTCTCTAGCCTTCTTAAACCCGAAGGTTCATGGCTGCAGCAACACAGGCCTTCCATCTGTCCCTATCTTGAGCAAGATCTATATACTCTTTTCCATCCCTACCGATTTCCCTTAGGTCCATCTCGACGTTGTCCCTCCATCTTCGTCTTGGCCTTCCTACTGGTCTCTTACCATCAGGTTTCCCAACAAGAATCCTGTAAACTCCTCTTTCCTCTCCCATTCGTGCCACATGGCCTGCCCACCTAAGTCTTCTTGATTTAATTATTCTAATAATGTCTGGACATGAATACAAATTATGTAGTTCTAAATTATGTAACCTTCTCCACTCACCTGTCTCCTCATCCCTTTTAGGTCCAAATATTTTCCTAAGGATCCTATTTTCAAATACTCTCAATTTATGTTCCTCTTTCAATGTAAGGGACCAAGTTTCACACCCATATAATACTACAGGCAAAATTACGGTTTTGTATATTTTAACTTTTAGATTCTTAGATATTAAACGAGAAGACAAAAGTTTATGAAGAGAGAAGTAACATGCATTTCCTGAATTAAGCCTACTTTTTATTTCCTCTTTAATATAATTTTCATTTGTTAATATTACTCCTAAGTATTTGAATTTGGAAACTGGTTCAAACGAGTTGTTATCAATAATTAGATTTTGATTATTACCTAACACTTGGTTTCGGCCTGTAAGCATATATTTAGTTTTCTCTTTGTTAACTTCCAAACCTATCTCTTTAGCAGTTTTGAAAAATATTTTAGCATTATTCTTAATTGTATTCACATCATCCCCCAGTAAGTCTACATCATCTGCATATGCTAACAACTGAGTCACACCATTTAATTTTAGTCCTTCTTTAGTTTCGTTTACCTTCCTAACAGCATATTCTAAGGCAAAATTAAAGAGCAATGGAGATAATGCATCTCCTTGTTTTAACCCATCATGAATTGTAAATTTGTCAGACATATTAATACCCACACGAATTTTACTTTCTGTTTCACTGGTGCATATTTTTATCATACTAACAAGCTTCTTAGGTATTCCAAACTCTACTAATATATTATATAATTTATCTCTTTTGACCGAATCATATGCTTTTTTGAAATCAATGAATAGCTGATGGACATTTTGATTATATTCCCACTTTTTTTCAAGTGTCTGTCTGATGTGAAAAATTTGATCTGTAGTTGATCTGTTGCGTTTAAATCCACATTGATAATCACCTATAATTTCATTAGCATATGGGGTTAGTCTTGTTAAAAGAATGTTAGATAATATTTTATATGTTGTTGAGAGTAGAGAAATTCCACGGTAATTATTGCAGTTCATTTTATCACCTTTTTTAAACACAGGAACAATTATGGATTCTTTCCACTGTTGAGGGATTTCTTCTTTATTCCATATTAAACAAATTAATTTATGAATTTGACAAATTAATGAATTTCCACCATATTTAATTAACTCAGCTGGTATTAAATCAATGCCAGGTGCTTTGTTATTCTTTAGCCTTTTAATAGCATCTTTAACTTCAGTCAAGTTAGGTTCTGGGACTAAAGGTTCTGCTGTGTGTACTTCATTCACTTCTGATTTATCTCCTACATGGACATTTAAAAGGTCATTAAAGTAGTTCTTCCATCTATTTAGAATATCGCTTGGGTCAGCTAGAAAATCACCGTCTTGATCTTTTATCAAGTTTACTTTAGGTTGCCACCCCTTTCTAAACTCATTTACACCTTTATATAAATCTCTGATATTTTTATTTTTGCTGTTTGTTTCAATTTCGTTAATTTTGCTTTTCAAGTAATCTCTTTTTTTACTTCTAAACGTGCGGTTAACTTCTCGCTTTATTCTATTATAATTGTTTAGATTTGTATCATCAGAGTTATTTAACCACCTAAGTCTAGCCTGATTTCTTATTTCTATTAGGTTATGACATTCATTATCAAACCATGGCTTACTTTTTCTCGGTTTATGGTATCCTATACTTTCTTTAGCTGCTGATTCTATTGCATTACGTATGTGCTCCCAATTCTTATTTACGTCTGTTTCATTTATATTTTCATCATCATTTAAATCCTGCAAAACATCAAATCTATTTGACAGTTTAATTTGGTAATCTTTCTTAATTCTTTCATCAGTAAACTTTCCTGTATCAAATTTTAGAACTTTTAGATTTTGTTGCTTATGATTTATCACTGAGAGTCTTTCTCTTAATTTAGCAATTACTAAATAATGGTCACTGGCACAGTCAGCACCTCTATGTGTATGAACGTCAATTATACTAGTATGCCTTCTCTTATCAATGAGAATATGATCTATCTGATTATGAGTTTTACCATCTGGAGAAGACCAGGTATATTTATGGATATCTTTATGTTTAAAAGTGGTACTTTTCACAATTAAATTCTTTGAGGTTGCAAAAGTAATCAATCTTATACCATTATCATTACTTAATTCATGAAGACTTTCTTTACCAATCGTGGGTTTAAATGTCTCTTCTTTCCCAATCTGTGCATTACAGTCACCTAACAGAATTTTCATATCATACTGAGAAAATTTATCAAAGACCTGTTCTAACTCTGTATAAAAATCATCTTTAGTATTATCATCTTTATCTTCCGTTGGTGCATGTATGTTTATTAAAATAATTTTACACCACCTACCCTGTAAAACTGCATATGATATCCTATCATTAATAAATTCTATTGTTTTAAGAGCCGAGATAATTCTATTATTTATGAAAAAGCCTGTTCCAAAATTATGATTTTCAGTACCACCATAGAAATAAATGTTCTAAAACAAAAACTCGAATTTTGGGAAACGTAACACTAACAAGTCAAAAAAAGATAATGCCAATTTTTGATGCCATAATATATCGTTATCTGTCACCTGAGATTGATTGATTTTAATTTTTTGGGTGCATTGCCACTTATGGTCATTATGCACTCTTCAGTATATACGGGGAAAAAATCCATTATGTAAGATCCTTACCTTAAAATTAAAAAAAGGAGTATGGAAAATAATTTTTCCAAAATAACTTTCAAGATATCAAACTCTCACGAAGAGGCATAAGCCATGTGACTTACAATTTGAAACAATAGTTTAAAAACACCATGAAGGTATAATTTCAGGTATTTGCCAGAAAATGCACTAAAATGAAAATGTGAATTTTGGGAAAAATAACACCATATAGTAAAAAATAAAAAAAATAAAAAGTAAGAAAATACCAATTTGAAAAAAAAAATAACAAAATATCAAGGTCCCTACCGATTAGGCATAAATGAAACAAGAATATCAGTTGTAATTTATTGCATTAGTAACAGTGAGTCCTAACCTAATTTTCGGCATAATCACCACCATTGTTCAGGCATTTGTCGTAGCATGGCACTAAATTTTGTATGCCCATGGTATATGTGTCTGACAGCAAAGACTGGAACTATCTCTACCGCAGTGTAGCTGTCAAATCCTTGCCCTGCCAGAAACCTCTTCATTTAAACAAAGAGATGAAAGTCGGTACATTCAAGGCCAGGGCTGTACAGGGATTGATCCAAGATCTCTCACCTGAAGTGATGCAAAGGGCCCGTGTGTACTCAGCTGTATGGGGTTGTGCACATTCGATTGGCCTTCCATGAATTGTCTGCACCATTGACTGACCATGCTATCACTCACGACGTCCGGTCTGCACACCTCACATGATTGCTGGTGGCTCTGTGCCAAATTCTGAGCGATCAATGTAGGCTACATCGCAGTCGGTGGGAGACTGTATGAGAGCTGCAATCTTTAACCTAGAACTGTCCTAAAACGGCTGCATTGCAACTGTACCAGATTACAGCTACATGCCACTTCTTCCTGCCTGCATGTGTGTGTGTCGCTCTCCGACCACTAGTGCTGCGTATAGGCATAATTGGAACTTTTTTTCAGGATGCCCCTCATATATGAACTTTCAGTAGCTTTTATTATGTTCCTGTTTTAATGTGTTCTTAGCTAAATCAGGTACCTATACAATGCAATTCTATAAATTCCTTGCGTTAAATTTCTAATACCTACATACCCTTTTTGTCAGCATTAATGGTATAACTGCATGTTGTTGGTTTCACAGTACTTCACTTGGATATACTGTACTGAAGCAGAAATCCCATTGATAATGTGAGGAAATATGACACTTTATTTTGTCCGTTTCACGTATATGCAAGAGTTAAGTTGTTTGCTTTACAGAGAAGAGAGAAGTAGCTTTATGCATTGAAAAATGAGTCCGCAGTCATGGTTCTTGCAAGCAGAGGTTCCAAACCTCAGTGGAAATATCAACATATAATACCGAGAATGTATAAAGAGACTGATAAATTACAAATTGTATTTCTTAATCATTCACTCTTCACTCTTATCTCATTTAGTCGTAACTTTAAAAATAATCAAGTATTTTATTTTAAACTTACTGCGTATGACAAAATTCCGTAATCCTTCCCTAGCTTGTGAATTGTAATAATTTTCCAAATTCACTATTTTGCAGTTTGAATTCAAATCATAGAGAATAGAAAAATTAAGTCAATTTCATAGAAGATAATATTGGTACTTAACAAAACCATATGTGGATCTGTATGAGTTTATTATTTCTATTTGCAAAAACATCGATTTAGTTTAGTTTGTAATTGTCAGGGAAAAATGTAAATTTTGTCCTGGAAAACCTGGAAAAGTCAGGGAATTTAATTTCTGCTTGTTTGTAGCCACCCTGCTCATAAAATTCTACAGTACAACCAACATAATTATTACACCCTCCCCCCCCCCACACACACACCCTTTGTGCCTTCCATTGACATAGTGATAATTTTGTTACTTTGTAATCAAGGGTTCCAGGAACCATACCAGTAATTTTTTGAATCATATTTTAAACTATAGGTCAAATCCCAATTAGCCTACTTGTACATGAAATTAACTTAAAACTCAACTTCATCCCCTCTTCAGCACAAGAACTTCCCGAGAACCACAGACGAAACTTGGCTGCATGGAGAGGACATCACAACAAACAGGTTTTCTTAACTTTTTGCTAGTTCAGGTCTTGTTTCTGCACTGCCACCCTTCGAGGTAGTCGTGCATTAGAGATACATTCTTGCCGCTGACAGTTTTTCTCTCAGATAACACATTAAAGATGTTAGTACTCTATGGAAGCGAGATCATGCTAGCAGATAAGCTGATAAGATGAAACCCCTGATTTTAATTATTTCGCTCAATTCATTCATCGTTGCTTGTCATATTTTATACACTTGCATTAGAGACTCGTTAGTTTTATTCGGAGATAATGATACTCTGATGACGATCATTTCCTATCTGTCCATTGCGTAGCAAAGATTTTGTCATTTTCCAGCAGAAAGAAAATGCTAGTAGCAACCATGAATGTGATTCATGGCTGTAAGCATACAGGATAAAATTGCTGTTTCTTGAGGGTTTGCAGATTTGAAATTGGACCTAAACAAACAAAATGTTATCAAGTGAAATTATTCACATTGCTGTCCTACATGCCGTAAAAGTCTGTCAGTGGTTCACAGCAAAACACTGGGTAATATCCACATACATATATAAATGTGTATGTGTTACTTAAAATCTTCATTAATGCTCAAAGTGGGGAGATTTTATTCAAAGCATATCCTCAGCTACCCCCAAAGTTTAAAAAGAAAATCCCCTACTGACAATTTCCACTTTGAGCACTGAACTTTACACATTGGTATTTTGAAAGTATGAACATTTCATACAGTATTTTTATGACATAACTATGGCGAGAAAGAATGGCTTTGGAAAAATTTCCAGTAAGGGGAGGGAAATTTCAGTCTCTGTTCCTGAAGCATCTGGATATTTACACAATAGTCCCTCCGAGCTAAAAATTAGCACTCACAGAGAGAATGCAGTAACCAGAGTGGGGTCCCCACCCCCTTTTAAATACTATCCTTGGGGAGCATTTGTACTTTTAAAAAAGGATGTTAGTTCTCAAATATGTCTTCATTAATTTCAAACGAGAGATGCTCATTTCAGCATTCAGCTATTGGCTGATATTTATTTTTTTCTTCTGCGAATACCACTGGTTCAAACCATTATGACTTGAAACTCTTTGGCAAAATCTGCAAACGTTCCTTCTCTGGGTTTTGAGGGAATAAAATTAAAGTATATCCAGTTCTTTATTTGAATTTTATGAGGCAGCAATTTTGCCTCATACCAATAGGAATATGCCGACCGGGACAAGTGTATCTGCCACTGTCTACCTCCCAAGGTCTGTCTATAGGCATGCTGTACCTTCTTGAGCAATAAAATTTATGACAGGAAATCGGTAGAGGATTTGGGTGGAACACAATTAAGAAATTCAAATATGTTAGGGCAGCAGAAATTTTCCTTTCACAAAATCTTTTTGCATTAGGCATGCGGTTCCTGTTTGAAACTTCAGTTTCCTTTTTCTATAGTATAGCCCAACACGTATATTTCTGCCGTGTGATGCGCGACACAACTCAAGAAGCAGTGTTGCTAATGGGGCAGATAGAAAAATCGCTGGAGTGCACCGATGCACAGCTGTTACGTACAACAAGAAAATTAGAGAATTTAGGTCTATCTAACGTTGAGTTTTCAACGTCATGCATTATACCAGGACTAGGATTATTAATATGTACTAACAAGTGGCTTTGTATGTAGCTACATACATATGGACTAAAAATTTGCAAAATATGGACTAACACATACGTAAAATTACAAAAAATGCTGCAAAGAAGACTTCTTCATAGTGATTCCTTATTTGAGTGATTTCAAACAAAATAAACACTATTATTTTCCATTCCATTAATGCACTGGTGGCATTCTAACTGTTCACTCCCAAAACCAGTCTACACTGGTACGGAACTGCAATGACAGATAATACATGACCGACACTACCACTGGTTTGAGAACTAATCATAGCCCCCTCCCCCCAATGTTAATGATGTGGGGGCAGAGCCCCTCAAATAATTTTGCTTAAGAGGATCTAATGTATAGTTTTGCTTCTCTTGTAAAGTTTACTCTGAATTGTGCAACATGAACTTAACTTTAAATACACATTTGAAATGTTCTAGACCATCAAATTTGGGGGTGGAGACCGCTAAACCATCAACTTGGGGGTGGGGGGGGGGGCTATGAATGGAGACAGCAAAACACATGACTTATTACTATATACTAAGTATATAATTATGAGTATTGTTAACATTTTTACTAAAAGAGTTTCAAAATAACGAGGTGATATGACACTTATACCAGTATGTTGTTAGTGAATTCTGAACAATTTGAGGTCGTAAACACGACTTTCAGGCAATATTGATATTTACGATATTTAGTTATCCTTGAAATCTCTTCCTCTAGTCCAAAGAATAAGGGGAAATTAATTCTAAAGTCTTTGAGTTTATTTAACACTGGCTTGCAGTAAAGTACGCAAGGAAAGCTTATGAAAAGTCTGTATTGCAAAAGAGGGAATGGCTATGATCAAAGGCATTATTGCTAAAGCACGACATGCTATGTGTTTATTCATTATTGCAAAATTAAATTTAAAAAGTAAAATATTGTAGCAAGAACAAAAAAGTAAAACTATTTGCCTGCGATTTGTGTTAACTGTTAAATAATGTAAATATTTGCTATTTTTATGGGTACGTCAACACTAAGGTTCTTTGCACCCATCACATGTCCTTTCTTTACAAGTCTGTTGCGGACATTAAAACACACCCATGCCCTCGCTGGGACTCGAACCCAAGACCTCTGGATCAAAGCGAGTTGAGCCGACCACCCAACATGCTCGGCTACCGAGGCCGGCATAAAACTGTTATGTTGGCCTCTTAATGTAAATACATAGCGTACTTTTAAATAAAAATGTTAATTGTTATCTAAAAAACAAATGAGCAGACACACGTTTTTCATGTTATGTTTCATTTGCATGAGGAATATAATAGGTGCTTAAAACCTGCTATACGAAGACGTAATTTTTATTTTTAAAAAAGGAAGGGAGTGAGTCATTCATTCATTTATTTCAGTGATCAGAGCCCCCCAATAATTTTGACAAGTCGACACCCCTGGAACTAATAACATGCGAACGTGTTAAACCTCGACAATTGGACCACAACACTCCTCCTCAAGCAGTATTATTGCCTCTCTGTGATCGGCGACAGTCAGTTGCCTTTGTTGTACATTTACAAATGATGCCGGCTTCCACAACAGTAACAAGTACATATACTGCCACTAGACGATAAGCTGCACATCTTTTTTTTTTTTTTTTTTTTGCTATGAACTTGTCACCCATCAAAGCATGGCAATTTTAACACAGAAAATAATATGCATCGCATTAAGCAGCAAAAATGAAAGTCTCTTCTATGCAATTTCTACAAGAACACATGCCAGACCCAAGAGTTGAAATGCTCATGGAGCCACATAATTTATTTCTTTTAAACAATTGCAAAATTATGAAATATGAATAATTTGTGAATTTTCCGAGCTTGGCTATGCAAGGTTTTTGATTTCAACTTTGACAGAACTAGAGGCATTATGGAATTTAACGTTCATTAACAAACACACACTTTCACATACACACACGCAATTAACACACACAACATCAAATCGGTCAAATACTTAGTATGAAATAAAAATATGGTGCTTCGAATCCAACAAAATTCACCATCACTTTAACTGCCTTTCTCCTTCAGTGACAGAAATAGTGCTTCATTATTACTGTTGGCAACACTAGTTACTAGCTAGCCAATGAACATGCACTGCATAAAGAAAGCAACTACTTCGTCATGCTATATTGCCACATTACCGTCCCTGCCGAACGGTGTGAACCGCAAGCTGGAGCACTATTCAATTGGTTTCAATTATGTTTGCGCGAGTGTGTCCAGGAATGGAATGACAATATGGCAACAATGGTGAAGGTTGGCGAGCAGCGTTCATAAACAGAATATGCAACCCTTGTCATCTGATAACTAACTTTGGACAGAAACTGCTTCATAACGTCCCCATAGTGTTCTGGTGTTCCTCCCTATTGAAAAAAACTCTGTAAAAAGTACCTTCTTCCATAAGCAAGGATGAAAAAACCTGTTTATTTAACAAATCCAAGTAGCCCTAAGCATTTAAGGTTCTGTTGATGGAAAATTGACTAACCAATCGTGTTCTACACAGCACGCCACACCATTAACTTACCAGCACTAACCATTCAGCATTGAATATTCTGTTTACTAACTTCCTTATGAACATAAACATTAGCCTTGTCACTGTGAAGGTCTTGTAATTCAATGGAAGCATCACACTGTAATTGTTCACGACAACCATTCATAATGCGCAGCTCTTCATGGATGTATCCGATTAAAATCTTGTGCAATGGCATGTGAACTTATCTCCCTAGACATCTCTTTGATCTCGATGCATTACCGATGCGCTAAACAAATTTTAAGGCATTTTTCAAACACCTCGAAAAGGAGCAAATTGGTACATGAATTCAGTCATAACTTTTTACTGGTTAAAGATACGTCGAAAAAACCTTCACCATTGCATTTCTCGTGAAATTCTAGCCTGATTTGATATATCATATCACCCCCTTCCCATTTAAAATTCTGAAGTTGAATTCAAGATGGCGGACATCAAGATAGCCGTGCGGGTGGCGTGAATGTGGTTCCACCTTGGCCTGGCAATTATTGGTCATCACCATTTCCACGTTGAATGCTGCAGTGCCCTTGTGCCGAGGGTGTTAAGTGACTTTTTGAGCCACCCTGTAGTATAAGTATAATATATAGTATAAGCTCTTTCATTGAAGCTAAAATGAGCAAGAAAGTTTTACCAACTCTATTTCTTTGTATATCAACAATACTATTAATTTTAAAAAGTGCCAGGTTGTTTACTCTTTCCTAGCTCCTTTCTGGCCCTTCACATCCTCTTAGTCTCAGCACCTAAGGTGACCACAGTCATTCCCCCTCCCTCTAGCTACAGCTCTGGGCTTGGCTACATACATACACAGACATGTACAAAAAATATTGTTGTTTTTGGAACTGTCTAACGTACTGTGATTACACTTCTTTTGTACTCACAGTGACAGTGCTTTTCTTATGGGAAAATAAAGCGCGCTATTGTCGATTTTGAGATTTACTTGATGTAGAATGAAAAATTACAGTAACGTAGAAAATTTTATGTAGAACACAATTTAGAGGACGAAAATTGTGAACTTTATTTCATGTTATTTTAAAATATTTAAAATGCAAGTTTTCATTGAAACCAAATTTTGAACATGTTATCTATTCAAAACGTTAAATCATGCCATAAAATCGGAGGAATTGTTACGAAAAAATCAACACTACTATGCAGTTGTCACTGGTGATGGTGGTGCTGAAAATTTGGCAATATTTTTAAAAAGATGTCCCTAAAAAATACATTGTTGAATAAAATGTGCGGATTTTTTTATTGGCGCAGTGGAAAATGTAGTCTCTGGCTAAATTTTGATTGATAAGTCTACGTAAAAACTCACAGCGACAAAGTTGTAAAGATAATAATGAAATTATTTTTTGTCTTCACTCAAAGGTCTCCAGAGGCATTACTTCCTGTAAATGCAGTTTGTTTTCAAGCTGATCAACGCGCGAAGTAAGGTGACATGCTGGCGTGAGTCTTAGTCATACTCAGGTGTTATGAGTTTGTACGTGGCCAACAGTTCAGTGACGTTTTAACACTCTTGGTGGTCTGGTGAAGTGTTGTGTGTCAACGTTTTGGTGATTTTTACAAGTGGTTCATGAAGTGATTAGTCCTAATCTGCAAGTCTTCAGTCATCACAATGAATCGCGGAAAAAGGGTGAGAGAATTAGAAGTGTGGAGAGAAAAACTATTTTAAGAATGTTCGAATATTTAAAGGAAAAGAATCCTGGACATAGTCAATCGTTCATTGTTAGTGAACTTTGGAAGGTGGCTGGTGTCAGTAGGCATACATTCTTTAGATTAAGAAATGAAAGTAAGAAAGACTCAATCGTTACACCCCGAAGAAAAAGAGTAACTGGACTAAAATACAAATGCAGCAGGGAAGTGAAATATAATGATTTCATTTGCAGTGCCATAAGATGCAAATTTTGTGCATTTCTGTTTAGAAATGTTCCCGCAACAATTCAGTCTGTGATGAAGGAAGTTAACGACGATAAAGATTTGCCAAATTTTACATATTTGACTTTCTACCGTTTGCTGCAAGAAATGGGGGTTTACATTCGAAATGCGAGGAAATAAGGCTTGAAAGAAACAATATTATACTTTGGCGACATTTATATTTACGAAAAATGAGACAATTTCGGAATGAGGGATGGAACATTGTTTACTTAGATGAAAGTTGGGTAAATGTAGGACATACTGTGTCTAAAGTTTGGAAGGACAAAACAATATCAACACTCAAGGATGCTTTTCTGGCCAGGTTATCTACAGGTCTGAAAGGCCCTACGGCTCGGGGACCACGGTTTGTTTTGTTGTACCCGGTGGTAAGATGGGGTTTGTACAGGGAGCGAAACAAGTATTTTTAGGGAAAAAAAATTCTGCCGACTACCATGACGAAATGGACAGTGTTAGGTTTGAACAGTGGTTCAAAGATCAACTATTACCTAACATTGAACCAGGAACAGTACTTGTTATGGAGAATGCATCCTATTACTATAGAAAAAAGGAAGTAAATTAAGAATACTGGAAGTATCTTCAATTGCTTTCAGATTCGGCATACTCACTAATTTTTGCCTCATAATCACGAATCTGCAGTTAAAATTTGGCGGTCACATCTAGAAATTACAAAATAAGTCGAAGAAAGTGGGTCCGTGAAAGGAGAAAACACCCTTGATTTATGAAGAAATCAACTATTTTTTGCAATGATTAGTGTTTGAAAACTATGTTTACGATCACCCTTAATTTTAACTATGCTTGGTTCGTGGGGCAAACATGTTGTCCACCTTTACGAAAGATGCCATTTTCTCACATGCAAATCAACGCTCTCACTTATTGCACAACACTTGAGCAACGTTGGTAGCAAGACCGTTGTGTGAAAAGGGAGACGTCTTCATATCGTTTCCATGTTAGTATATGGAGAATCATAGCGGTAATTGAGAAGGTAATTTTGCAATTTCTAGACGTGACAGCCAAAATTTAACTGCAGATTCGTGATTACGAGGCCAAAATTAGTGAGTATGCCGAATTTGAAAGCAATACTTCCTTTAATTTATACCAAAAAAAGAAAGTATTCTCACCTCAAAAAACCATAAGGAAAATATTGAGGCATGGCTAACGTCAAAAAAATGTACCCTATTCTGATGATTCTCTTAAAAGAGAATTAATCAGTATTGTAAATTCTGTGCGAGAGAGATTCTAGATTAATATTGGGGACTCGATTGCAGAAGAGCATGTTTGTAGGTTGCCTCCATACCATTGTGATATTAATCCAATTGAAATGGTATGGAGTCAGATAAAAGGACATGTTGGATGACATAACATTAGTTTTAAGGTGAAGGAAATGGAATGTTCGATAGACAACGCATTTGAATCAGTCACCCAGGAGCAATGGTGTAATTACTGTAGGCACGTCAAAGGGTTTGAAAATAATATGTGGAAAGCGGATCAAGTGCAGGTTGATATTGAACCTGTAATCATTAGGTTAAAGAGCAGTTCTTCCAGCAGTGACGAGACAAGTTCTGATCACGGCAACAGTGAACAGTCCGAAGACTCACCGATGGAGTGTGTTGAACAATTGTCCGATTAAGGTAACACTTATTATATAACATTTGCGTTAAAAACTGTATTAACACATTAGATAAATGAATGTTACTTTATGAAATAGATTAACTATGCTTGCATTTCATAAGAGAGAGTCTCCCCATACTTTGTTAACTCCAGTTAATAATAATAATAATAATCATGGAAAACTAAGAACTATAACAAGAAAATGTAACAACAACTGTAACAATATACCAGTACAATACATACAACATGTTTATTGTGAAGGGAAGCAAGTGCGGTAATCCCGGCCGGCGATAAGAGCTAGCATACCTTAAATGGCAACACCGCGCGGTTTCTCCATAAGAGCCATTGTGCCTTCACGATGTGAAAACAACAATAGATGGGGCAATAGCTCTCTGGTCAACCAGTCAGTCCCTACAGTTCCTTGGAAACAAAACTAAATAAATAAATGCTCTCTTAGGACAAATATGCATTTTGGTATGATATTTAGAGGCATATTAAATGTGACACCCCCCCAAATATTTCTTATCTCCTCTAACTCCACTCACTTTCCTACTGTCTTCACAGGTTGGCTTCAACCCCAAAAGCTCCCCCCTCCCCCTTGACTGAGCCCATGCAGATAGATTTTTATTCATCTTCTTCTGTTTATCTAAATTTCATGTTTTCTTGTGTGTGCATTTCAAGTTGTAGACCAAAAAATATGTACTTGCTTCCATTTTCCTGTTTAATCATTCTAAAATTGATCAAGACTTAATGTATTTAATACTAGGAATATCAAATTTTTAAGAGATAAATACATTTACATAATTGTAATGTATTTGGTACACTATATTGTCAAAATGACTGGACACCCATAGGAATGTGCTTACCTTGAGATGGTTTGGTGTCAGTATGTCTGCCATTCGTCACTGTCACAGCTTCTGCCCTTTGAGGAACACTTTACACCAGATTGCTGTAAATGTCAGCTGGTAGTCACTGCAAAATGGCTAACAGCTTGGTGGTTGTGTTTGAGTGGTTTGGTCTGTATAGGAACTGGCACTCTGACTCATCCCACAGATGTTCAGTGGGGTTGAGATCAGGGATCTGAGGTGGCCAGTGTAATTCATTCACTCCCATGTTGTCATACCACTCAGTTGTGGTCCTTGTTTTATGGACCTTTGCATTGTCATGCTGGAAATAAAAAGGGCAGTTCCGAGCTGTTGCCACAAGATGGAGAGCATGGAGTTGTCTAATATTGTGGGATAGGCATTTGTATTCAGGTTCCCAGGCACCAAAACAAGAGGACCAACACTATACCATGAAAATCAGCCCCAATACCATGATTCCACTCCCACTGAATTTCATGGTGGGACAATACATTCTGGTAAAAACCACTTCCCAGGCATTTGCCACATCCATGCACATCCATTAGATCTCCACAACATGTAGCATGATTCGTCACTCCACAGGATGTTTTCCTATTGTTCTAGGAGCCACTGGCAATGTTCTCAGTACCACTGTAATCGACTTGCTGTGTTCCAGGTAGTAATCATTGGCTTATGTGTTGCAGCTCTCCCATGGAATCCTGGCTGGCTGCTGACATTACTTTCCAATGCCATTCAAGAGTCTGGTCACAGTGTCTAATGAAGCCTGCTGGTATGACTTCATCACATGTCATAGCACTCATCTATTCCTATCAGGCAATTTTAGTGGTTTTATCACACCCTCACATTTCCATTTCACCACTACATCACTGACTGTTGCATGTGGTATCTGCAACGTGTCCAAAATCTCACAGATGGAGTGCCCAAATCAGTGGGTGCTGATAATCATCCACCATTCAGGCTACACAGCTGTTAGCAACAGTATACATGTCTACAGCACACTCACTGTCCTTCATGAGCCATTCTAGTGGCTTGTGGTGTGTATTGATGACGTATGGGTGATCCCCCTTACAGTACAGGGTGTCCGGTCATTATTGGCAATATAGTATAAAGTGCTTGGAAATTCTAATAATTCATGACCCATGTGTTCGTTTGTAAACAAAGAATCTTACTGGACTAATTTTAGTAATGTGATGATGCCATTGTTTCAGCCAAACACACAGTTGCGGAAGTTTCCAATGGAGGACATGTTTTTCTTAAAAGAGCTTGCACCAGCTGATGATGATGATCCTCTGTTTGGGTTGCATAAAGGGCCTAGTATTCCCCATGTAAGTATCAAAACAATTTACTTTGATCCATAGAGGTTCAATTGATTACAGACTTTGTTGATACATTCTGACTAGATCAGAAAGTTGGTATTCTACACATCAAACATGACTGAAAAACAAAGAACACTCAGCAACTTCCGCTACTCGTACCCAACATGATACTATCTGCCCCTTATGAATTATCTATCATTTTATGCTATAAACTCCAGGTCCTGCATTCCAGTTTTGGACAAAACTTTTGTATTAGAATGTCTCAATTATTTATTTGTGGTAATTACATTGCTCATTGTTGCAATTAGTTTAGTGTTAATCCAGTGTGGAACTATGTGATATCATCTGTAGAAATTTACACAGATGTGACAGCTATCAACCACAAGTAGAAGTATATTGTAATGTCCATCACCATGATTTTTGTAAGAGGAGTGAGGTGTCATATTGATGATTGAAACTCGAAACTACAGTAGTATAATAAATAATAACAAGTATAAACTAATAATTAAATAATATCATTGCTACTACTCTCATATTGTTAAGAAAATCCTTCTATTCCATACACTGGATAAACAAATGTTTTTTGTTTTTTTTCTCAAACCATTAATACTATGAAATATGCTTCCATTCTCATATTTTACATCCATTACTATTTAAATGAAACAAAATATTTGAAACAGTCGAGGTGGAAAACATGTAAATTTTTCCTGGCTGCAAAGCCACATGTTAATAAAAAAATGTTGTTTTTTTCCTCAGTATTCAACATGAAGATTTAGTTGCATGTGAGTGTATTGCAGGATTATTATTATTATTTATGGTTGTGCTGATATCACTTTCAACCGATTGCAGTACCAATGGTGATGCTCTTACCGATTCCCACCAATACTGATGCAAATGCTTGAAAATTGTAAAAATTAAAATTTGTTCAAAATATTGAACATTAGTCGGTGAGTATTCCACTCTAATTATAAACATGAATATACCACAGATTATAAAAATACCTGTCATGCTACCACAAAATAATGGTTTTCCACAATGTTAGCCCAAAATAAAAAGGAAACCTTTTTATGCATAACTTTCAGGATAATTAGACACTGCGAAAGTGTTGCATGGAATTTTTACATACCCAGTAAAAGACCAAAATGTCGGAAAGGTATTGATTGACCTTTGTCGTTAAATAAAATCCAACTGATTCCATGTAATATATATATATATATACAGGGTGTCATTTTAATGGCGCCCACGGACCACGGAAACATATAGAGGACATCAAAACAAACAACTTTTCTCAGTAACATTTTTCTCGTTGGTGCGTTGTTTCGGCGCTACAGTCGTTCAAAAAAGACCGTTTAGCCACCTGAATGCTGGCAACCACACACAACATTTGATTGCATTGGTGACGTCATATCCCGTCATGAAGCGATGCGTTCCAGGGTTGCCAGGAACACACATACTCTGTGAAAAATGACATAGCTACAATCAGCCACATTATGTACCGTAACACAAAACGAGATAACACGTTCTGTAACCTAACAGGAAGTAAACAAACGATACGAAAAATAGTAGAAAGAAAATAGAATTCAAGTGGAAGTGGTCATATCGAATTTTGTCTCAGCTTACATGTCAAATATTTGCAAATCTAGTTACCAAGTTGGCATCTACAATTTAGTCTATCCACTTCGTTTTTCTGATACTAGTTGTCTGTGACACACTGAACAGATGACAAAATAGAAATGAAAGAACTCTAAATTTCAAAGGTAAGCAACACATAATATAATGTACATTCAGGGCATTATGAGGCAAGTGGCAAAAATGATTGAAAATACTGGGATATAAGTAGTAGTAATACAAGCTGTAAGACGACTATGTGTTTATCTATGTACCGGATACACATGTGATAGTTTGCAACTGTGAACAGTGCAGTATATTCGCTACTGATTGATCATTAGATTGTTACTGTGGTTGTACATGTTTTAGCCGTAATGTAACAACTTGCACCTCGGATACTTCCGTTATCAGCTCAAAAGTACCACAAGGCATCTGGACACAATCCTGTAGATATCAACCTTGCAACGAGATTTGCAAATATTTGACATGTAGCTGGGCGGAAACAGCCATGTGTAAGCTGTAAGTCCAATAAAATTTATTGTTGTTGATATTTTAGATCTAGGTGAGACAAAATCCGACATTGACATTTCATTTTGAATACGTTTTTTACCATTTCTCATATCATTGGTTCACTTCGTCCTTCCCCGGAGATGACTGCTGATCTTCTGGCTGGTAGGCTATGATGTTCAGTCTTCTGGACGCGTTTCTCGCTTTGTTTTACAGCTAATAATGTGGTTGGTAGTTTGTCATTTTTCACAAAATTTGTGTGTTCCTTGCAACCCTGCCGTGCGCTGTTTCGGTGCAGGATATGACGTCACAGGTACGATCAAATGTTGTGTTGGGTTGCCAGCATCCAGGCGGCAAAATGGTCTTCTTTGAACGGCTGTAGCGTCGAATCGACGCACCAACGAGAAAGATGTTACGGGGAAAAGTTGTTTGTTTTGATGTACTCTATACGAATCTGTGGTCCGTGGGCGCCATTAAAATGACACCCTGTATATATATATATATATATATATATATATATATATATATATATATATTATTATTATTATTATTAACTTACATTTTGCGAGTATCGAGGTAACTCCTGCGATGTTTCGGGAGGCAACTGCTCCCTTCCTCAGGCTGCTCACATTTAGGTTATGTATAAATCAATAAAAATACATTTCATAAAATTTTCTCGCTCGCTTCTCTCGCATTGCCTGTTTTTCTTATAGTCTCGTCAAGTTCAGAGCCATAGCTAGGGAGGGACAGGAGTTAGTCCCAGCCAATACACCAATGATAAAAGTTGTAAAAGAGAGAATGCCATGGCACCTCGTGAAATTATTTGTGCCCTATTAAATCAATATTGTTTTCAGTTTGAAAAAAATGGATTAAAAATTTTCTTGTTCGCTTCACTCGCAATATGATCATTTTCTGTAATGCATTGTAAATTACCAGAGAGAAATAAGACTTCTCTTAATGTATTTTGTCTTAAATGCATGAACAATTGTTGGGAGGAAAAGGAGCGTGCACATTTGAGAGAAAATTTATATAATTTTTGCTGTTGGTTTGTTATGAGGTGGATGAAAGTTATGCGTGTTATATGTACAAAAAGAATAATATTCGGAATCCATTTATCATGCATTTTCTGCCATTAAAAATACAGTTTGTGTACTTGTTTTCCATTATTAATGAATGTGAAATTGAAATTGAAATGTTTAAAATCGTTTGTTCCAACACACAAATGCTTTAACACCGACTTCTACCCCCTTCTTGTTACGAGGATCATAAAATCTCTGACACTACCACTACTACTACTAATAATAATAATAGTCATAATAATGTCATTATTATTATTATTGGTACATTTATCCTGGTACTTGCCCCCCCCAGACAAAAGTTCGTGGTTATGCCTCTGGTGCATGTGTGTGGGTGTTGAGAGGTGGTAATAGGCAAGGTTCAAATAAAGAAAACATCTGCTTGTGTGTGGCCTTGAATTTTTTGAAAATTTGCCTTGAAAACCGGGAATTATACTTGAACTTTATCATGGTCTTAGAATAGCCACCCTGTTAGTGTAATGGCCTTGTGTTGCATACAGAGAAATACACCAAGCCAAATGATGCTATTTACTCTAAAATTTTATGCCATACACAGATTAACAGCTCATATGCTCAAGGGGAAAAAAATGTAAAAGTCCGATGCCAAACCCATATTCTTCTTTTTTTTTTAAATGTAAACCCTTAAGTGGAAGTTTCCCACTCATTCTTTTCTCTGTTTTTCTCACATATAAGTTCTCTATTTTTCACATTCAGGACAAACACAATCATCCATGTCTTACCCGAGATTCGAATCCGGGACCCCTGACGTCGTTACATGCTGTGCTAACTGAGCATTGTGCTACCGAGATCAGGAATAGACCACTCGGCTCAGCCACTGAGGCAATGAATGGTTCATTATTTGCCAAAGTTGAAGTCTACCTACCATCTTGACTGGACCTACAATTTAAATATGCCGCCACTGCTAATTAAACCTGGGACCTCTTCAATGCTAGGCGTTAACACTTCCATGATGGCAAGTGCATGTTACAGTTTCATACTTTCAGCTTGTTGCTAAAAAAAAATATTATGTACGTTGACGTTGCACAAATGATTGACACTCTTCAGAATGCCATTTGCTTTTGGGGGGATAAAATTTGGCCCTGATACATTTTTTTGCTTGTTCTATTATTTATGCTAGTTGTACATGAATGCTGAAAGTTCACTAACGATTCACAAACTATTTGTCCTATTTTTAACTAAATTCACCTTTACAAGAAATTGTCAGTTAAAGTAATTCTGATATAAAGAACTTGTGCTAACACTTGTGCCAATTTCAACAAGTTCACCAATGTAATAGTTAAAAATAACATTTGGGTTGCATTCACAAAGTATTGAATATTTCGATTTACCATGTTTGAATTTTTTTTAGTGATAGTTTCTAAAGAGGAAATTATGTGTAGTTGTTCACAATTCTTCACAAATGATGAAAAGACAATTTACACTCTTTTAACCAAAATATTATTTTAACCCTCCACCACACGCACCATGGAATGAGACTCTGCAACTAGAAAATTTTGTTTTATAAACTGTAATAAAACCAGTTTGAGAGGAGGCCTCCTCAGTAGCTTTCCCCTTCACTCTTACCAAGGTACTGGGGCAGCTGACAGCAATAAACATTTAGTCCGTAGTTGGCATTGAGTGGATTAGTTTGAAAGTGGAGTGTGTATTTGATATTGTGGAATCTTGCTACATGTTTTACATGTAAAGGCTGTCAAATATATGTATGTATGGGACAAATTGTTAGTTATGTATGCAGTGAATGTGATAAGATGCAAAGGGTGGAAATGAACTATCATTCAGATAATCAGTAAAATAAATTAGTTGCTCCATTTTTGTCAATAACCTGTGCTTTATTAATTTGTACTATTACCATAATAGTACGATGGAAGCGCCTACCCAGCGTCGAATAACATGGGTACCTGGGGGAAACCCTGGGGGGTAAAGGCAGTCAGGGGCGTGTTGCTGATCACATCACCCCCACTCACGACCGGATCAAGAAAGTGTGTGGCGTTGCCCCCACATCCCCTATACGTCTTCATGGCGTGGTGCTATGCACAGGGGAGCACTTTTTACCTTTTTTTATTACCATAATAGTATTACTATCATTGCTATCATGATAATTATTAGTAGTATTACTGGTATTTAGTCTTTTCCAAATATTCATTTATATTTTAAGCATAAACAAAAAAAAATTCAGTGTAATATTTACTTAAAAGAGAAGAGTTAAATCAATGACTTTGTATACAATTTGTAATGACTTTGTAAATTGAAAATGTAGTCTAAACATGTGAAATATGTAACAAAATATTTAAATATATGTTTAAAGGTAATAGCATTAATATTAAGTACTTATTATATAACAAAAATATTGAAAATACAGATGTGGAGCCAGTAGCATATGCAGGGGGGGGGGGTTATTTCTAAAACTTTCTCAAAATTCACATTACCATTGTTTTATTATACTTTAATTAATTAATAATATTCATAATTAATTAATAATACTTATAATTAATTAATAT
The DNA here is from genome assembly GCF_977018435.1 of Lepisma saccharinum. NCBI lineage: Eukaryota > Metazoa > Arthropoda > Insecta > Zygentoma > Lepismatidae > Lepisma > Lepisma saccharinum. The sequence goes on from NC_139230.1 coordinate 137,523,844, forward strand.
GTTTAATTACTACTAATAATACTACTAATTCAGCTGCTGTTACTACTAATATCACTACTATTGTTAAGTAGTAGAGATCTACATAAATATATTTATGAAAGCAATAGAACAAAATGACTTTCTAGTCATTTGATTGTTAACAAATTCTAGGAGCATTTTATGTTTCTTTGTTACACAATAATTGTCTAAGCCAAGCGTCAAGCTAAGTTTGCATCATGTTTTATGTATCAATCTGCGCGAGAACTGAGCTCAGAATCTTCCGTGCCAGTATTGCCTCTACCGCCGAGCTGCTTACATCATAGACACTGAGAAAATCAACAGTATTGCCAACCGCACAACACATCATCAAAACCCACATGCATGTCAAGCAGAATGTATTTTTGCTTCTTTTGTCTCCTGAAACATAAAATTTTAGAAGTACTTTCTGTGCATAGATTATTTAATAAATGTGTCATTACTTAATATAAATGCGAAATAACTTCTAAACATGAGAGCATGTGTGTATATTTCGAGCAGGCAAAAAGAAAAATAAACAAAGATAAAAGTAAACAACGATAGGCCCCTTTTGAATTTAATGACAAATTATTGTTTTTGGTTTAGAAAGAAATACATTTATGAAAAACTTGGTTACTTCATTCGCAATACATCCGTTACTGTAAGACACACGCACTTCAAGTTATACCAGCAAAAAAGCATGATTTGCAGGTGCATTGTCTGCTGCTATTACTCTGGTTTCAATTTATGAATCACTTCACTAAATCAGGATTCAAATCTTGGCCTGTCCATTTCTTGCTGATAATCACCCTTTCTTTGCACGGAACAGTAAATATGCACCTTCAACAAACACTTCATTGCTGCCAGTGGGTGAAACAATAAGCCTCCCCCTTCCCCTCTTCTTTTCTCGTCGGTTTCTTCAGCCCTGGCGGTGGTTTTGCATGGTGGTGTCCTTCATTGTTTGATTCAATGTACACCCCCCGCCCCCTCCCTCCACCTCCACCGAGTTAAAGCACGTCTCGTCCAAATAGTAGACATGTTTTTTATCACGGCGATATCTTTTAATACCGTGGAGATTCTTTTGTCGTCAAACAATCGTGTCCTCTCTCTTCCTAAACTTAAACCGCAATCATTCAGGACCTGTGATACAGTTCGTGCGCACATTGACGGCAAATCACCTCACGCCCTTTTTTACTTTTTTCATGTTGTCGTAAGGAGGATTATGCATTTATAACAACTTGCTTGATTTGAAGAGCTTTTTCCTTCAGATGAAGCCCAAAATAACACTCTGGTAAAACTGCACCCTGAACAGGAGACCTAGATTCAGTCATTCTCGCTGCTGTATAGCACCATTATTAATCAATCACAATAAATATAGGGTTAAAACTGCTGCAAAGTTGACTTGACACTTGGCTTAGTCATCGGTTATTTATATATGACATTTTAAGTGTGAAGAAAATCCATAAAAACAATCAGATACTGTATATTAAATTAATTGAAATAATCAAAATATGAAACTCATCCAAGGAGCCGCGGTAGTCTAGTCTGACAGCCTCGCGGGAGATCCCCGGAATTGGTTGGAATTTATCCAGCCTTGTCCCCGCACCCAGCCTCATATCAATGGGTACCTGAGAACAACCCTGGGGAGATAAATGCTGCCGGAGCATGGTGCTGATCACATCACCCGCAAAGTAGCCGCGATTGACAATGTGTGGGGCCCCACCACACCACTACACATGCCTTCATGACACGGTGCTATATGCATGGGGAAATTTACATTACCTTTATGTATGGAACTCACCCAGGATGATCATGAGGCGCGAGAATACATGTTGCTGAATTCCACTCCACTGAGTCTATGTTTTTGTTCAAAAGTAAGTTTATAGACATTCCAACACATTTATCACTTCTAGGTGATTCACAAAGCACTTCTTCAAAATTATTTAATGATGTGGATGTAGACTCAGCATCACTTAAGAGTTCACAAGGGGATGCAAAATCAGTACCAGGGAGAATGTTCGCAATAACGTCGGCACACTGCGATGAAGCAAGGTATTTTCACAATTCTCGCGATAATCACGGTGCGGCTTTTTTTTAAAAAAAAATATGCAAAAATTGAACTTTGCAGCCGCTTAGACTGTTTAGACATATCGACGTATCCCAAACTACAATTGCAAAATTGAACTTTCTGGCTGCTTAGATTGTTTAGACATATTGACGGATCCCAAACTACAATTGCAAAATTGAACTTTGCGGCCACTTAGATTGTTTAGACATATCAACAGATCCCAAACTACACTATAAAGATTTATGAGAAACACACCAATACCACTCTCAAAATGTACTATGCACGGGCACGATAATTTACACCTGGTTGTCTCGTTGTTCTTACCAACAAAACATTTCACAATAGTTAACCTTATTGTAGTTCGAATTCAGAAATGCAAATGTACAGTGCGAACAATGGAAAGGTGGCTGGTGATTGTGTATTCTTGTAGGACTAGCATTTGTCATTAGCAGCTTACAATGAACCAAGAACTTTATTTAGTTAAAGCTCATTGTTCACAGAAAAAAATGCATGTTCTTTGAACGTTGTTGCATCTGATGTACAAAACAACTTTTTTTCTTTTAAATCATATTTAATTTTCAAGAATTCGTGTTTATTTTCAAGGCATTCACTATTATAGATGCGTGTGTTTGAAATGTTGTGCTTTTCTCCATGCTGCATGGGAATAATATTTCAAATTATTATTATTAGTATTTTTAATATTGTTATTATTATTATTACTACTATTATTTCTACTAATATTGTTATTATTATTACTGTCACAGATCTTTGACTGTGATAAATAACCATTTTTAATTTTTCTACAGCATTTTCCATAATATTTCAAAAGCTCAAGGGGTGGGGGTTAAACCTGGTAACCCACGCTCCTTGCATATGCCACTGTGTGGAGCAACACTCCGTGGGCGTGTGATGCTGTTACAAGTGGTCGCACGTGTGGTGCAGGGTTAAAGGACATTCCAATTTAAATGTCTTTGAAGAAGTGAACTTGTGTTACCTATTGTGCTAATTGCCCACAAATGTTTCACAAATAGTTTACACTAGTTTGAATGAAATGATAACATAACCTACTTAATTAAAAGTGTTTGCATTATTTTATTCTTGATCAGTCATGGACACGTCTGGTTTGCAATGATTCCATTTTACTTTCTGTAGAGTCATTGAAACTTATCACTGTATGAGTAGAAGATCTTTTTACCTATGTACGTGCATGAAATTTTAGAATAAATAACTTAGTGTAATTCTCCATATGCAACACAAGGTCACAACTGTTTTTCACATATCTTAGCACTGTTGTATTGAGAACTGAGGTAATTCAAGATGATGGATGGCTTCTCACAGTGTCCATTTTTCACCACTTATTCTTGTTTTCGAAAAACGTGAGAGGTAGGAAAACAAATCCTGTCCTGGGAAAATTTTCAGAGTAGCCAGAAATCACATCAGTGACTGATAGTTTTAAACAAGGCCATTATATAAAATTACATATATACATATTTACTCTGATAAGCTTACTTTTCATTTTTTTCATTTAAATTTTTTCTCGCGATCGATTTTGCCACCCGTCTGGTGGCTTCGTCAGGCATGTACTGCCTTGCTGCAGGTGGCGTGGTTCCTTCTTCTTCTACTTGTGCTCGTGGCGGTGCTAGTTGATGCAGTCCTTTCACTTTCTGCCGTTCTTGTGTGGGTGCAGTGCTTCCTTCTTTTACCACTCATCGGGGTTTTAACGCTGTATGTGATGGTTCTCGGTCTCGTTGTCTGCTTTTGTTGTTCACATGCGCAGGGCTTTTTTGTGAACGCTTGAGGCCCGTGCTTGGTTTCTTGTCGTGGGAGAGGAGCAGGTTGAGTGGGTGTTCATATTCCTGATAGCAGGGAGCCAGGTTTTATTGAGGGCCCCAGTTAGTGTTGAGGCTGGCGGGCATGGTCACTATTGCATAGGTTTCTCTTGAAAACCTTTCAGGTTCCGAGGTAAGGTTGATGGCCCTCAGGAAGAAGTTGATCTAAATGTTGTTTTTCTGCCGTGCAGAGTGACCAGAAAGTTTGTGTATATATTGCGTTCCGGAGTTGGGTTTTCTGTATACATTGGTCTTGAATTTGTCATTCTTCCTGCTTATGGCGAGATCCAGGTACTTTAGTACGCTGTCCTTTTCTACCTCTGGTATGAAGTGGATGCTTGGGTGGGCCGAGTTAAATAATCGTACAGCTTCTTGTACCACCAGACGGGTGGCAAAATCGATCATGAGAAAACATTTACGCAGAAAAATGAAAAGTAACCTTATAAGAGTAAATTACCTATTTCCGCATAACCACCAAACAGACATCTTTAGATAAAATATATACATATATTTTCCATGTGGAAGTGAAATATTAATTTGTAATTTAATATAATAGTTAAACTTACCTCCTTCATACAAGCTTGACAGAAAATTACTTTTCCGTCACTCGTATGGATTAAACAATAGATTGTTTCTGCAGCAATCCATTGTTTAATTAATTAAATATGTAATATCAATCCTTCTTTTTGCAAATTCAGTTCTGTCTAGTGAATTTAAGTACTGAACAAATTATGTGTTACACCATTCAGATGCCTCAAAAACTCAATTGAAATCGTAAAAAAATCAAATCATTATTCAAATATGGAATACCACAGGAAATGAACAAAAAAGGGTTTATAGCATAGAATACTAGTAAAAACCCGTAACTTTTAGGTAAATAAAAGTACAGCAACTAGAAAATCTAAAAATCCACAAGACTATAGCTACAGAATTTACAAGGGGAGGGGGTTGAATCCTCAAAGTTTTTGGAACCACCTCAATTGTATCATTGGCACTGGAGAAACTGTCCATGGAGAATTTCCTTTGCCAGATGTATTATGTATAGGTATCATTGAAGTGATATCATGTTGGGCAGAGGTTGGAGTACAAGCATCAGGGGTAGATGGGAGAGGAGCGAAAGGTGTTCCAGAGGTTGCAACCCAAAACTTTTTCTGTCCAAGGGGTCTCTGGTTCGATACCCGGTGGAGGTACTTAGTGGTTTGGATCCCAGTTTGGTCCAGTCCCGAATAGCCTTACTGTGCATAAAGTATAAAGTGGACTTAAAAATACCAAGCCAATAACTGAGTCATTGAAACATCACAATTTCTACACTACAAAACCTAACTTTTATATTTAAATAGCACTCATTGCGTTTATATTACATTAGGAAAAGGAACATCATCAAAAGCAACTCACCTCTGATAATCCATCAACTGCAAGTTACACAATAAGATGTCTCCCACCTGTTCCACACATGTTTGACAATGGGCTGAATAGCTATTCACTACTATGCTTTTTGGTCATTAATTCCTGCTCCCACCTCTAGGTTACAGTGCCACACAGATGAGATATACTACTATTCCGTATTTAGGTACTTTCCTCTACACTTTTGGCTGCCTTGTCCTTTGTAATTTTGAAATGCACGATATCTGCACAGATTTTATAACCACTTTACTTCCTTTCACATGCACAACAAAGCAAATGAGCACTGATTGACTCGTAGAAGTTTTCAGCCCCCCCCCCCAAAAAAATAGGGGGCCGGGGGTGATGTCATTTTGTCCAAGAATGACTTGGATGTTAATGGAAAATAAACCTTGATAAATGGATTGAAGATTTATGTGCTTAAAAACTAGTAAAATATGCATGCAAGCATGCTGTAAAAATCTAAATAATGTGCACACTAAAATATGCAAAATAAAAATAACCAAGAAATTATTATTATTATTTATTTATTATCCTGCGCACAACAGGCATCTGCCCTTTTACAGTGCACAGTAAATGTCTTACATAGGATTTATACACATCAAAATAATATTTATACACATTTCACATATAAAAAAAATACTTATAGAGGTTATAGAGAAGGTTGTTCGGGATCTCTGGTGACGATTTTGAAAGCCGCTGTCGGCGCTGTTATCAACGTCAGTCCGTCCAAACGGTGCATGCTGAGTCACGTCAGTACCGAGAACGCGTGTGCAGAGTGTTGTGCCATTTACCTACAACGATGCAAAAGAAAATTGAACCATACTGGGAGGGCTACATAACAGCCCTTTCCGATGCTAAATATAGCTATTCGGCAATCAAAGGAATGTGCAAGAAGCGTGGTTTTGTGATATCGAAGAACGGGATCGGTGCGGTATTGAACAAAAAAGGCAATGGCCGACTGGGCCTAATTCCACAGGGGAAGAAACAGGCAAATCCACGAGCAGCTACGAGTCGTACACCGGACATAGTGAGAAAAGTGAAGGCCCTTGTGTCAGGTGGTAACCCTGCCCCCCAAAGGAGTATCGCACGTAAGTGGGGAATGTCTGTGTCAACAGTGAACACCATAATCAAGAAGGACCTGCAACTAGAAATGCGGCATAACCGGCAAATTCACAAGCTGTTGCCTCGTCACATTGCGGAACGTCTCACGAACGTTAGAAAGCTCTATGAGATCTATCTTGCCGGGGAGAGATGGAAAAATGTGGTGACATTAGACGAAGCATATGTCTACCTTAGTGACTGTCACAAACCGCGTGCTATTTACTACCGCCCTCGCGACAAAAACAATTATCAAACATTGTATCGAGAATGCCAGGAAAGTTTTCCACGGAGTTTCATGATCATCGCTGGATACTGCTATAATGACAAGCTAGCAATTCGCCCTGTGGCTAATAATGTGAAGGTGAACTCCACGTACTATCAGGATGAGGTTTTAACACCCATTTATAACATAGATATCCTGGCACTGTATCGGGGGGCCAAAAACCAGGCCTGGGTGCACCAAGATAAAGCATCCTGCCATACCTCCCGTTCGACTCGTCTGTTCTTACAGCGAATGGAGGTGGAAACTGGCATCCATGCAATTCCTTACAGCGACATTCCGGTCAAGGTGCCAGATGGGTCACCCATGGACTTCTGTGTATTTGGACTTCTAAAACGGGCCTTAGGAAAGAGACGTCCACGCACTGTCAACGGCCTCTGGAAAGCCTGTCAGGAGGAGTGGGAAAAGTTGGACATGATAACTCTTCGGAAAAGTCTGTTGCAATGGAAATTACGTTGTCGGGCTATAGCGCGGAATGCTGGTTTTCCAATTGAGCAAGATCGTTGGTGGCGACATGGGTTTTCATGAACTTATCACCCTTCCAACATTGTCCTCAGAGATCCCGAACGACCTTCTGTATATATCGTCCTTAAACATTACCATGGATAAAAAATGAATCAAACCTTACACAATGACATTCATATATGTATGGGTATGTATATACACATAAAGAAGGTAAAAATAATAATAATAGTAATAATAATAATAAAACAAATTATAATAAAAAATTAAAAAAGTAAGTAAGAATGTTGTCCATTAAATAGTGTTTATACTCACGTTTATACTCAGAAAATTTAGCAAATATGTCCAAGTGTATGCCCCTCCCTAACCATTCATTATGCAAGCTACACATTCTTCGCAGGGGGAGCCATTTCTGCGGATTTTGTACAGGTGCGGGAAATTGCAAAGAGTTGCTTTCTTGATCGCAACTTTGGATGGGGGACATAGAAAGCTATTTTTGAAAGCAGAGAGGAAGAATCCAATTTGTTGTTAAGAAGTTTGAAAAGAAAGAGGAGCTGATGTATGGTTCTTCTGTTTGCAAGGGAGGTAATGTGTAATTTAATTAGTAATTCGTTATAAGGTGTCATCTTTGGATATGCACCATCTATCCTAAAAACTATATAGCGAGTGAACTTATTTTGAACTTTTTCAATAAGATCTATTTGTTTACTGGTTTGTGGACTCCACACTATAGATGCGTATTCTAATTTGGGCCTAACATATAGGTTAAATAATGATAACAATGCTTTATTTTCATTGAATTATTTTGCAGTTCTCATAATGAACCCCAGTTTTCTATGCACGTCATTAACAGTCTTTGTGATATGTAACTGAAACGATAATTTATCATCGAACACTACACCAAGATCTGTTATTGAGTTTGCCCTATCGATTTGTGTTTGTGCTATTTCGTAGTTATAGTGTATTGGGGATTTCAATCGGGTAAATGTTATGGCCCTGCATTTCTTATGGTTTAGATTAACTTTATTTGCTTTACACCATGCATTGAGACTTTTGATATCCTCTTGTAATTTAATGGAATCATCTTCATTGTGAATGCTCCTATAGAATTTTAAATTGTCAGCGAATAAGAGTTTGTCAGAATTTCTAAGCTGTTTTGGTAGGTCATTAATTAATATTAAATACAACAAGGGACCAAGATTAGGACCTTGAGGTACGCCTGAGCCAGCTACAAATTCATCGGAGCAGCAACCTTGATAATTTACGTATTGTTTTCTGTTTTTGAGATACGAGCACATTATATCTATGAGGAAAGAGGAGAAGTTAAAAAATGCTAATTTCTTCAAGAGAATATCATGGTTTACAGTGTCGAAATCTGTGTATATAACGTCTACCTGACCTCTGCTGTCAAGTTCAGTGGAAATGAAGTTTGAAATTTCTATGAGGTTCGTCACGACAGATCTCTTTGGTACGAATCCGTGCTGGTGCGAGTAGAGAATTGGTTTTACGTGAGCAAAAAAAGTGTTTATAAAGAATCTGTTCTAATATTTTAGCTGGCGCAGAGAGTATCGCAATTGGTCTGTAGTTTGAAATTTGAGATTTATCTGATGTTTTTGGTATGGGACAAATTTGGGACAATTTCCATTTATCTGGAAATCTCGATGTTTGTATTACAAGGTTGAAGAGTATATGTAGCGGATATTTTAGACTTTCACCACACCCCTTGATTACATAAGGGGGGGATAAGATCAGGCCCTGCCGTTTTTTTAGGTTTAAGGTTCTTTATTGCTGCTTGTACTTCAGCGATTGATATATCCTGTAAATTTAGAGAAGATAGAAGGGCGTCAGTTTCAGACAGAGGGGTTGGTGGTTCGTAATAAGATGGTTCCTGTACGTAAACAGAGTGAAAGTGTTTCGCAAACGCTTCGGCAATTGAGTTGTTGCTGTCGAGTTCTTGATTTTCATTACAGATAAGTTGTGCGTATGATGGTCGTTTCTTATTTCTTATGAAGGACCAGAATTCCTTCATGTCCCCTGTTTTAACACTAGCTTCAATGCTTTTCAAGTAGTTTGAGTATGCATCCTGAATATTCTCTTTTAGTCTGGTTCGTATTTTTTTAAATTTTGCTGCATGCATTTGAGTATTCCCTATGTTATGCTTCATTTTACGATGATGTTTTGCTTTGGATGCCAGATCCCTTATAATCTGTCGCATGAACCAACAAGGGTAGTGGCGGGAGGAGGGGGTTGAAAGACGAATGCAATCATCGAACACGGACGTGACGATCTGATAAAATTTTTCAATGGCAATATTAACGTCTGAGCACAATTTTAATTCTTCCCAATCTATCGAAGTAAATTTTTTATACATACTGTTAAAATCAGCTTTCCTAAAATTGTAGCGTTTCTCATTTGGTTCCGGATTTCTTGTTTTACAACGTACATGACTTACTTTCAAATATAAAGTAGGGTGATGCTTATCCTCAGGAACGGACAGAGGTTCTTCTCTGGACAATTTTATGTGGTTCAGATTTGTTAGTACTAGGTCAAGCATTTTCCCATAATTATTCCTAATATTATTTTTGTTTTGTAGACCAGTTAGTTGGAGAAAGTTACATAATGATTGACAGATTTTATTGTTGTTTAATGCTTTGCAATCTGTATCGCGAATTTCCAGAATGTTAAAATCACCAATTATCAGAATCGGACTCCCCGGCGGGCAATGCATAGTTATACAGTTGAAAAGAGCATTATACAGGGCAATATCAGAATTAGGAGGTATAAATTGCACACATATATATGTAACTACCAGGAATTGTTCAAACTTTAACTTTTATAATATCAATATTTGGATCATCTATTAAACATTCTACTTGAATCGCAATAATTTCCCTTTTGATTCCAATCATTGCACCCCCTTCCAGGTTTTTATTAGTTTGCAATGATTTACGATCGGCTCTGAATACATCAAAGAGTTCAGAACTGTTATGTGTTGAATTCACCCACGTTTTGGTACAAATGACTACATCACAGTTATTGGCGTTTATAGCCACGTAAAAATCTTTAATTTTAGTACGTAAGCCACAAACGTTCTGGTAGACAATATCCAACAAGTGTTTTTCACAACGTGTGTCATTATTCTGGCCGTGTACAGGGTTTAGAGAGTGTATATTTCTGTTTGGTTTATTTTTGACACAGGAGTTGAATCGAGGTTCTGAACTGTCACTCACTGATAATAACTTACCGGTTTGTACCTCCTGGGCATGGCTATGTTGACCATCTCAGCAGGGGGAGGGGGAGGTCTCCGAATTCTGCGAAGTTCCATGGTTCTGGAGGGGGTGGAAAGCAGGCCAATGACCTTCAGCGGATGCACTTGGGGATGGTCCATTTGGTTCTTGAGGGGGAGTAGGTGAATTGTCCTCCAGATCGCGTAAGGCATACTTCTTGTTGTCCACTACTAAATGGCGAAAGCTCAGATGTGCCCTGTGTCCTTGTCTCCGTGCGTCGTGCATGTACGGCAGCAACTTTTCTCTTTCCCGCCGAACTGACGAAGAGTAATCATTGTCAATAAATATTTCAGTTCCTTTCTAGGTTGTCCTATTTCTGATTATTTCCTCTTTCTTCTTGCATCGTAAAAAACGACACACTATGGGACGGGGGCCACATGATCGCTGATCATTCACACGATGCGCTCTCTGGATATCATCATCATGGAGGGTCACTTTGAGTTTGCTTTTGACGATATCTTTCACCTTTCGTTCCGAAGCATTCCAGTCCTCTCCAGCATCTTCCTCCACACCAAAAAACATGAGGTTCTCTCTCTGTCCTCTGTTCTCCTGATCGTTGATTCTGTGTTCCAACCAGCTTGTGTAATCGCTCAGGTCGTCCACACGCTTTTCCAGAACATTTACACGGTTTTGCATGTTGTCCACCCTTATCAATATCTTATTTAAAGTGTCCCCGAGTTGGCGAACTTCGTTGCTCAAAGTCTTGTTGCTCTCTTGAAATTCAGACTTGAGATCCTGAATCAAACTTTTGAGCTCTTGTAGATCATCTTGAGGGCCTGGATTTTGCTCGACACCTCCCACAATGAGTAGGGTTAGCACCACAACACCATACGCAAGATATACTTTCTGAAGACTGCAGTTCTGTTTTGCTTTCGACACTTTCGGCCACGCTCGGGTGAAATACATGCATATAGCCAGGTGCCACTGAACGGTGCACACACTCATTGTCCCCGGACACTTCAACCAGCGGAGCTCAACAAAAACAAGTCCATCCTCAACGACTTTCACTTGCAGAAATGGTATTATGAATACAATCCTGCTGTTATCCTACAGAATGTGAAGAAAAAATACACTGCAACACAATTAATGAACAGGATGTACTGTTTTCTGTCAAAGCTACTTACAATGATATATGTTGCAATACTCACTCAACATTTTTTTCTAGATTTATAGTGAATCATAAAAATGAAATTGAATTGAAAATATCTTGTCGTTACTCACAAGTTCAGACTTGAGTCCACTATTTAAATAGAAGCTGGATTTGACTTGTTTCCTTTCTTTAAACATCTATCACTTTGTTGATGAACAGTTCTTTGCCTTTTTGTACTTCCTTCATGGTGCACAGAAACACTTATTCTACTGCCTTTCATGATACCCCTTAGCCATGTTTTCACACCACAATTTCACCATTCGAATTGTATGAAGGTTTTTTCTGATATCTTGGGGGGGGAGGGGACAAGTGCAGGGCAAAGGTACATATATATAGCAGGGCATGCTTTATTGTAGAGGGTGTGCCACAAGTCATGTCATTTATTATTATCTCTTTTTCTTGTTTTATTATCACAGCTACTTGCAAACTTCTGATTTCTTATGAATGTCCACAATGATTGGGCCATCTGTTTGAATGTACATATAGAAAAGTGGTGAACACTTCCAACATGCACTATAAACTTCACTTTTTGCTAGAGTTGGAAGTGGTCAGAAAAAACCTGCGGCTTTTTTGGTTGAGCTTTTTTCGGCTTTTTTCACCTTTTTTCACAAAAGTGTCTCAAATCAATGAAAATACAGGAGTTGGCAGTATTTTTCCTGTTCCATGGTTTTCATTTATCTCCCTACTGTAAAATAGACACTCATTTCTAAATATAAAATACAATTTACAATATGGAATTCATAGCTAGACAAACAGTGTTTTCCAAAAAGCTAGCTTTTTTGAATGGGCGGTTCATTTCTAGTGTTATCTTCATATTTCAGTAGGCTTATTAAATATAGCTATGTAGTATAAACATATTCACATAACTAGAATAGTCTCCTAATGGACACCTCTGAATACTGGACACTCCTAATGGACACCTCTGAATACTGGACACCTCTAAATTACATGAAAAACTAAATATGCTGACCAAGGCAGTAATTTATTTTATTATAAAACATAAACTAAATGTAACGTTTCAACCTTCTAGCAAGGTCTTCTTCAGACTCTGCACCAAGTACAAATGTAACAAGTTACAAAAACAGGATGATATATATACACAAACATTACTCCCCTCCAGACTATTAGAAAGTTGTTCTGGAACATTCTAGAAGGTGGGTTTTCCCTTGTCAACTGTACTTTCACCTAAAAGGCTAAACATATTTACTTCCATATAGAATGTGGTTGGACTCTTTATCTCACGCTCTTTTTCCTTCAATCTTCTTCCTTCTTCTCTCCTCTTTCTCTCTTGTCCTTTCCACTCTTTCTAACACCTTCTTCCATTCTTTGTTTAACTTCAGTCCCCCATTCCAGTTCATTGTGTCTTCTTCACCTTTCTTCTCTATTTCCTTGGCCTCCTTCCATTTTCTCACTAGTATTCTCTTCTCCCTTCCTATCTGCTTAGCCTCATCCCACTCTATGTCATGTCCTGTTTCTCTCGTGTGTTTAAATATTGCATTTCTCTCTCTCTTAAGTCGTACATCATCCCTATGTTGTTTCTCGATACCCGGTGGAGGCACAAGTGGTTCGGATTCCACTTTAAACTGTAGGTCCAGTCCCGATTAGCCTTACTGTGCATAAAGTGGACTTAAAACACCAACTCAAACCAAACCAAACCTATGTTGTTTCAACCTGTCTTTCAGCCCCTTTTTCGTTTCTCCTATGTACACACTCTGACATTCTTTACATTTCACTTCGTAGATAATCCCTTCCTCTTCTCTGTTTTCCTTTTTCTTCTTTGCATTCTTCACTATTCTTAAGATGCTTCTCCCTCCCTTCCTGTAAGTTTTAATGCCTGCTTTCCTAAGCACTTTGCATATCTTTTCTGTGGTCTTCCCATACTCCTTATTCCAAACCTGATCTCTTTTTCTTTCTCTTCCTCTTTTTCTTTCTCTTCCAATTCTCCCCTGCCACTTTTCTTCCTTCTTCTGTTTATGTCCAGTCTATCCTCCTTCTCATAGCCATTCTTTTCCAGCTGTTTCCATAGGCTATTTATTTTGCCTTCTTTTTCACATTCTTTCGTGCATATTTTCTTGATTCTGTCCTCCATATTCTTTATAAAATTTATTTTCGTAACCTCACTTACATCACTTCTTTTGTGGCAAAATACCCTTGCTGGACACTTCTTCTGATGCCAAGCGGTTTCAATTTCTTGTCCTCTCTTCCTTTTCATCAATATATCTAGGTAGCTTAACTTGTCTTCTTCTATTTCTAGTTCCAATAATATCCCTCTTTCTTCATCTTGTATTTCTTTGGCAAAAATGTCGAGCTGCCTCTTCGTTCCCTTCCATATGCCAAAACAATCGTCCACATATCTGCAAAACAGAATTATTTTGTCACCTCCTTTTTCTATCACTTTCTTTTCCCATTCATTCATAACCAATTCAGCCAATCCTGGGCTTAGGCTAGAACCTATATTCAGTCCTTCACTCATTAACATTATTTTATCCCCCATTATACTGTAACCATTATTCCAAATGGTTTCCAGCATCTTCACTACCCTTTCACTATCCCATTCTCCTATAATTTCTTGTCCCATTCTCTTTTTAACAATGTCCTAAATGTGTCCCCTCTTGATGCTCGGGAACATACTTTTCACGTCTAAGCTAAACATTGTCGTCTTCATCTCATTTAACTTAAGTCCTTTTATGAGGTCCACTACTTGTTCACTGTTCTTAACTGCTCTGCTTTCTTGCTATGTTACTAACACTTCAATAACTTTCTTCAATTTCTTTTCCAAGGGTTCCAAAATATTGTTTCTGCAGTCCATTACTGGTCTCAACTTTATCTCCTCTTTGTGTATCTTTGAAAGGCCTTTCAAACTTGGTAGTCTTCCTGTCTCCTTTATGCACTTCTTGAATCCTCTCCTCCTACAGTCTTGTATGACCCTTTCTCTTATAGTTTGTTCTTCTTCTGTTCCACAGAAGAAAATCATGTACATTTTTAAATTCAGAAATACATGGGGTTTAATGGCAGTATTACTTCTCAATAACGGACATTCTTGATAACGGATGTGGACATTGAAAACTACCTCCCCAATGCAAATAAAACTTCTTAATAACAGACAGCCTAAGAGAAAGCCCGGAAAGCCAATTCCTGGAATTCGACACAACAGTGGCCAGTATTTCGAACTAGCGTGCATTGTTTCATGTTACACCAAACACATTTCTTTTTAAAAGTGCAGACAGTAGACAGTGACAGTATTCTTTGTAGTTATCTTGAGATGTGTGTCATTTTGAATGCAGTAATTTATCAAAAGATTACACTACCTGTACTGTATTTTTTTTTAAATTTGTAATGTATGTAGGGATACTTTAGTAAATTTAAATTCACCATGTGTAGTACAGTATTTTGTTCCTTGAATGTAGGAAAAAAAAACTATGTTCGTAAAGTACGTACTGTAATATGGTTATCCTATTGTGAAACATCCTACACTTTTTTCTGAATAGCGGACACTTTTTAATAACGGACATTTATTTTTCCCTCAGGCATGTCCGTAATTAAGAAGTTTTACTGTAATATGATATGATTTCCAATGTTTGAATTTGTTATACAAACACGTACAGTCATGTTAGAAAAATTTGTCACATGGAATTTTCTAAGTCCAACGTCTGACCAAATTATGTTGGTAGCTCTGCAACAAGGAAGTGTTGTGAAATATACCATCCTCCAATCAGAGTGAAGTTCACTTCGAATGAGTAGAAGGCATGACTCATGGTCTTCTTCACAGGAAATTCAACCAATGCAGCATTTTCAAACATGAGACAATGTCCCCATTGGTTAAATATTGTTCCAGTAACGCGAATTAGCAGAAACATTGCGCAAGAGTTTACTTTGTTGCTTTAATTGTGATTAATCATTTCAAATTAGTATTAAATTGTCCCAATTATAGTTCACGAACTTAATAAATGTATTCATGTATGTGTTTGACAATAATATATCACTCATTAGAACAGTTTTTACATTTTTTCCCTACGTGAGATTATATTTAATTTACATTTACCATAAAATAGTGGTTTGGATGTAATAACAGTTTTCATTAATTGATTTAGAGATGCATTTTTATTTGTCGAGTTGATGATTAGGTTAATTCATTATTTTTCGGGAAAAGAGGGAACAACGGCTGAACGAAAATACACAAATTACATTATTGAGGTCAAGAGTTCGTTTTAACATCACTTTTGCACACACAGGCTAATCACGACTCGGGATACATTTGAATTGGAATCTGAAACATTATGTGACCTGACTGGAACTCAGAAAAGGACACACTGATCACAAGACGTCGATACATTACCACCATGCTCTGGCGAACACTTATAATAATGAGGGGTTGTGTGAGAGGGAGAGGGGTGACGGAAAGTAGAAAATGAATAGTATTTTTTTGGGTATTGAATTTTATATTTATACACATACAAGCCTAAGAAAATATTTATTTTGATGCATATGTGTGTGTGGGGATGGGGGAAAAGAGAGGAACAGAATTATATTGGGAGAGATAGGACGAAGATGTGATTATTTAAGTTTACTGACATTCAGTATTAAAAACAATCAATAATGACTATTTTATAAATACCATATTTAATGTCATTTTTTGAGAAATAGGGGGGGGGGGGGAGCTGTTTGTTTAAGTTCAGTGCAGGATAACAAGGGGTCCCGGATCATATACCCGGTGAAGACACATAGTGGTTCGTATCTCACTTAAACTGTAGGTCCAGGCCCGAGTAGCTTATCTGTGCATAAAGTGGACATGGACTTAGAATTGAGTAGGAAAATAACATCGATCTAGTATTTTGGATTTTAGATGCGTTGAGACTACTAAAATTACCAATCTTATAATAAGAAACCTGTCCTCAACTTTTCATTTTGAAAGAGAGAGAGTTAATTGTATAATCTTTCGTTGTTAATTTCAAAGAAGACTAATTCAAATAGTAACAATGGGGAACGAATAAAGCTTACAAAAAGTTTTTGCCACCATGGGGATTCGACAGTGATAACCCAGTGCGATAACCACTACCCCACGAGTTTGTTCCTTCATACGGTATGATTATAAGGGAAGACGAATTCGTTCAATGTGAATTAGAAATATAATCCTCGCCTGCCTCTTTATAAACAAAACACCCAAAGAAGCACTCTTTTGTAGCAAATATAAAGAGAGGTGATATGAATGTCACAAAACATTAAAGCAAAATATATTATATTTACATCGAAGTCGTTTTACATGTAGATTCTACAGCTTCGAAAATTGAGGTTGTGGTTGTGACTGTAACTGTAGGATACCCCATAGGTATTGATAGGTCAAGGCTCTAGTGTGCACTAGTTTGGTTCATTTGGAGTGACGTGCTCAGGAATTTGCAAAGAGGTATGTGTATATAAATGGGGTTAGTTCTTCTTCATTTTTTAAACAGTTAACTCATATTTTAATATCATCTTTGTTACGAATGGTTACGAAATTCACCTATATCTTCTGTTCATCTCATTATCTCACTTGGGAAGAAATTAGTATTGCAGGAGTCATACTGAAAAAAAGTCACACTTGACAATGACGAGAAATTAGATTTACTGAAGGAATTTTTCATATTTTATAACCCAAGGCAAGTGTAAGGATGCTAGCAATATAAACAATAATAATATTCAATAACACATGGCGCGACAGCCCTCGAAGGGCCTTGGCCTATCTCTTGACTGTCAGTCTCCCTTCCACAATCCTACCTAGAGGTGTGGAGATCTTCAACTGGTAACTAGGTGACGTGGATCAGCACGTCGAACCCTCAGCCGTTATAGATGATATCTGAAACCAGGTTACACCAGTCACTCGTAGCTGCCCAATTTTCTCACGATGGTGGGTTGCCACCGGTCCTATACACAGGCTGAGAACCCAGGGGGACTTGAACCTATGCCGTCTCTCAGTCGGAGTCCAAAGCACAGCACCTTAGAATGCACCGCCATGGAGGATGAAAGTTTTCATATTTTGTTTCTTATAAATGTCGACGATACATTAATTTTGTTACGCACCAAAAATGAGTGTAAAAAAACAATTTCCCACTTTCTCACTCAAAAAACTTCATTGAATGTTTGTCTTAAGAGTCGTTAGCAATCTTGTAAAATATTAACGTATCTGCAACGTATTTTACAACCTGGAATAGATTATGAGGACTGCAATTTAGAACTAGACTTTTGCGGTAATTAATTCTCTACCATCTACTATAATAAATAAATCAAGGCCTACATATCTAATATTTTGTAAATGCTAAGAGTCATTGATACATGTTACAAATGATTTCTCATTACACCGTTAGTTCCAGATTTGCATTCTGGACACCAGCGTGAAACATATTTCCAACATTTTGCAAGGTCAGGTGAACCCTTATCAGTTGTATTGGATGCCTGTGAACATGTTACTTCATACATCATGGCGCTGTGGTGGATTTCTTCCCCTTCCCCTTTTACCTTGAACAGTAGTAATCCCCGACTGGGCACGACGAAACAATCACAGAAAAGCAGACTGCCTAGTAAATCGCATGCATGTATTATTTCGAGCTCCTAGGTTTTGGAAAGTGAAGTAAAGAAAAAGTATGCAACATAAATTCATTATGGTTGGATTCTTTAAGTATTATTTCATGTCACTTTTTTTTACTTACTCCTCTGAAACTTTTGTCTACTGTTTTCAGTAGATCAATACGTGTTTTGAAGCATCTACTTTGTTCAGATTTTCAAAAAGATATACATAAAAATTAATAAGGGGGAATGGAGTGTAATATTTACAGCTAAAATATTAAGCTTAAAATATTATACACTATACTGAATAAATTACTTTCACTTGTAGTTTCTCTACTGTACTGCCTTCAGTAGATCAATAGGTGTTTTGAAACATCTTTGTTAAGATTTTTTTTTAATTTTTCACCCGTCACACTAAATGGGGCCCAGCTACTTATCATTACAAAAATAAAAGCTTGTCTGTAAACTAAAATATCCTTACCTGGGTTAAAGCTGAGGCTGTAAAGGGACACTCAACACAAACAAGGATAAAACACAGGACAACACACACACAGTCCTATACGAAGATTATACTGGCAGTAGATTCAGACGACAGAGCCTTGTTAGTCTGCAAAATGCGCAGTCCAGGTTGCACTACGTGGAAGTAAGGTTGGTTTAGATTTTAAATAGATATAAAAGCAAATTGTTAATTAGGAGAAATAAAAAGTTATATTTACAGCCAACATGCTGAGCTAAACACACTACATGCATAGTGAAGAGAATATTTCACTTGTAGTTCCTCAACTGTAATTGCACATTAGGCCTACTGAAAGTGTTCAGTATGAAATAATTGATTTTGAGTAGATTTCTGAGAGACACAGTAGAGTAATACAATTGTAAACACTAGATTCTGTCTACTGTAAACAGTAGAAATTATGTAGGTTGATAATGACGATGAGAATGAAACAGAGATAAAGACAATGATAATGAAATGCAGAAGAGACCTGGAGCAAACAGGAACGTAGAATGTCTGGCAGCAAGACTCAAGAGATGAACTGTGAAGTGAATCAATATTCAATTCAATTACTTAGTGAATGGCAATATGCTGAGACTTTGTAACGAGATGTGCCGAATGGCTGACTGAATAATAAATTTTGGACATGTTGAATTGAGATAATATATTTGAACAATCTTATAACGTGCGATTTTGCATGAAATTTTATTACTTAACTCTACATTACTTCATTGCAAATACTACAAGGCATTTTATGGGGTGTCCAATTCTGTGTTCGATTTCCCGTTCAGTTAACCCTGCGATTTTTCTTCTTTATTAAACAGAAAAATTATTTATTGCATTTTACTTACTGTGAAAATTTGTATATTATTTGCTTTGCGAAATGTAGAGAAATATATTATTTTTCACACTTTTACAAGAATACATGTAAGCATGGTGAACAATAAAAATGTAAAATAAATACTATTCACAAAAAATTGTCAATAGTATTTATTTGTTTTGTTTCTTGATAATTTTCCCTAAAATAAAAAAAATATGACATTTCATCGAATATAACACATGGATAACTTTTATGCAAATGTTTGTAAAATAATAAGAAATTCAAAAACATATTCTGAACAATAATTTCTAAAAATAATGTTCAAAAATCATTAGAAAGGAGTGGTATTTTTTAAATAGATACCAATATCTACCCTACCACTACAAGAAGCCATGTCACAACCTCAATTTCCGAAGCTGTAGCTTCTTCATGTGAAACTACTTTGACGTAAAAGTAGTAGATTTTTCTTTAATGTTTTGTGACATTCATACCACCTTTATTTATATTTTCTAAGAAAGAGTGTTTGTTTATGTGTTTTGTTTATAAAGAGGCTGGTGAGGATTATATTTCTAATTCACATTGAACGAATTCGTCTTCCCTTATAATCATACCGTATGAAGGAACAAACTTGTAGGGTAGTCTTTAACGTACTGGGTTGTCACTGTAATGGTCGTGGCTTCAAATCCTCATGGTGACAAAAACTTTTCGTAAGCTTTATTCGTTCCCCATTGTTACTATTTGAATTAGTCTTCTTTGAAACTCTCTTTCAAAATGAAAAGTTGAGGACAGGTTTCTTATTATAAGAATTGGTAATTTTAGTGGTCGCAACGCATCTAAAATCCAAAATACTAGATCGACGTTATTTTCCTACTCAATTCTAACTTCATGTCCACTTTATGCACAGATAGGCTACTTGGGCCTGGACCTACAGTTTAAGTGAGATACGAACCACTATGTGTCTTCACCGGGTATATGATCCGGAACCCCTTGTTATCCTGCACTGAACTTAAACAAACAGCTCCCCCCCACCCAATTTCTCAAAAAATGACATTAAATATGGTATTTATAAAATAGTCATTATTGATTGTTTTTATTACTGAATGTCAAATAAAACAATTTCTACAACTAAAATAATCACATCTTCGTCCTATCTCTCCCAATATAATTCTATTCCTCTCTTTTCCCCCATCCCCACACACACATATGCATCAAAATAAATATTTTCTTAGGCTTGTATGTGTATAAATATAAAATTCAATACCCAAAAAAATACTATTCATTTTCTACTTTCCGTCACCCCTCTCCCTCTCACACAACCCCTCATTATTATAAGTGTTCACCAGAGCATGGTGCTAATGTATCGACGTCTTGTGATCAGTGTGTCCTTTTCTGAGTTCCAGTCAGGTCACATAATGTTTCAGATTCCAATTCAAATGTATCCCGGGTCGTGATTATCTGGTGTGTGCAAAAAGTTATGTTAAAACTGTCTCTTGACCTGTGTATTTTCATTCATCTGTTGTTCCTTCTTTTCCCAAAAAATAATGAATTAACCTAATCATCAACTCAACAAATAAAAATGCATCTCTAAATAAATTAATGGAAACTGTTATTACATCCAAACCACTCTTTTATGGTAAATGTAAATTAAATATCATCTCACGTAGTGAAAACAATGTGAAAACTGTTCTAATGAGTGATATATTATTGTCAAACACATACATGAATACATATATTAAGTGTGTGAACTATAATTGGGACAATTTAATACTAATTTGAAACGATTAATCGCAATTAAAGGGAAAAAGTAAACTTTTGCGCAATGTTTCTGCTAATTCCCACTATTTGGACAATATAACGAATGGGGTCATTATCTCATGTTTGAAAATTCTGCATTGGTTTAACTTCCTGTAAAAAAGACCGTGAGTCATGCCTTCTGCTCCTCCGAAGCAAAATTCACTCTGATTGGAGGATGGTATATTTCATAACACTTCTTTGTTGCTGAGCTACCAGCATAATTTGGTAAGACATTGGACTTAGAAAAATTCCATGTGACAAATTTTTCTAACATTACTGTACATGAAGTAAAAAAGAAAATACTGCTGTACCTATTGAAAATCTATTATCAAATCTTTTCCCATTAAATTTTGTGTTGAGTAAAATATATTTGTATTCTGGCTTTCCAGTACATCGTGTATTGTTTAGTTAAATGCAAGTCGTGATCTATTTTGGCTGCTTGTTGCAGTGGCTCTCAACCTTTATGACACCACAGCCCAGTAAACTTATTTCTTACAAGTCAGTGCCCTGATCCCAACAATTTCACTCATTTCTGATCTTTAAAGTTTATATGGATATTAATATGCACCCTTAATTAATATTAATATTTCAACTATTGCATAATCATAGTTCAATTATGTATAGACTTGCTGTCAAATATAAAATTAGATTTAAATTAGTCCTCTACCTTTGGGTGCAACGGACCTTTTGCGGCCCGGCGGTTGAAACACACTGGAACTAAAACTGAAGCAGAAGTAAATATGACTGGCCGCAATGGCAAAAGAAATATACAGGGTGACTGGTAATTAGATGTATTCCCTGAAAGGGGTTAAAGTAGAGACAATTTGCAATAAATTTGACCATATGATACCCCGTCCGAAAATTAGTAGTTTTCGAGATAATAGAATTTCAATTGTTTTTTAAAAAATGACAATTTGCCACACAAATAGATGAATTGAGAAAAACTGCTCATTGTATGGAACTTATGTCAGTGTTTTCTGATAGCTAACAAATAAGTGGTTCGTTGAAAAAAAAGTTTTTCCCAAATAACAATCACATGTAAGTACCGGGTGGGTCTAAACTTACAAGTGATGATAAAAAAAAATCACTCTTAGTTTACTTGGCAACGTATTAATAACAAAAATGGTATGGCACGAAGCGTACAAATTACTTAAATTACTTCCTTGTGACATCTGCTATCCAACAAGGTACAAATGTTGCTAACATTCACATTTGTGTACAAGAAATAATACTTCATTCATCTTCATGTGAATGGAATCAATGCACAATACAATTAGAGAACATTACACGTCTTGCTCAAAGTGGGCACCTCCATTACGAATGCAGGCACGCAGGTTTTTACGGACATTTGGTATCTTAACTCGTGATGTGATGGTGTCCTTGATGTGTTGACCAGCTGTTAAGATCCTCTCCCTGAGCTCTTCTTGCGAGTTTACCGGTGTCTTGTCATGTGGCTCCAAATGTAAAAGTCGCAAGGCTTCAAATCGGGCGACCGAGCCGCCTCGGTCAATCCATTTCTTTGGGTAATTTTCATCCAGCCACAGTCGCACGCCCAAGCAGAAGTATGGATGGGCGTAATCAACAATCATTTCATCGGGCCATTTTTCCTGCCCCAAATCTTAAAAGGCATCACTTATGAACATTTCTTGAACGGGATGGCAATGTTGTTGGAGGATGTGCCTCTAGCTACAAGACGTGACATAATTTACAAGCATGATGGCTGCCCAGCTCGATCCCCCGATCGATTTGAAGCCTTGCGACTTTTACATTTGGAGCCACATGACAAGACACAGGTAAACTCGCAAGAAGAGCTCAGGGAGAGGACAGCTGGTCAACACATCAAGGACACCATCACATCACGAGTTAAGATACCAAATGTCCGTAAAAACCTGCGTGCCTTCATTCGTAACGGAGGTGCCCACTTTGAGCAAGATGTGTAATGTTCTCTAATTGTATTGTGCATTGATTCCATTCACATGAAGATGAATGAATTATTATTTCTTGTACACAAATGTGAATGTTAACAACATTTGTACCTTGTTGGATAGCAGATGTCACAAGGAAGTAATTTAAGTAATTTGTACGCTTCGTGTCATACCATTTTTGTTATTAATACGTTGCCAAGTAAACTAAGAGTGCATTTTTTTATCATCACTTGTAAGTTTAGACCCACCCGTTACTTACATGTGATTGTTATTTGGGAAAAACTTTTTTTTCAATGAACCACTTATTTGTTAGCTATCAGAAAACGCTGAAATAAGTTCC
The DNA here is from genome assembly GCF_977018435.1 of Lepisma saccharinum. NCBI lineage: Eukaryota > Metazoa > Arthropoda > Insecta > Zygentoma > Lepismatidae > Lepisma > Lepisma saccharinum. The sequence continues at coordinate 137,547,328 of NC_139230.1, forward strand.
ATACAATAAGCAGTTTTTTCTCAATTCATCTTTTTATGTGGAAAATTGTCATTTTTTAAAAAAACAATTGAAATTTGATTATCTCGAAAACTACTAATTTTCGGACGGGGTATCATATGGTCAAATTTATTGCAAATTGTCTCTACTTTAACCCCTTTCAGGGAATACATCTAATTACCAGTCACCCTGTATATAAAAGTAAAAAGTAAAGTGCTCCCCTGTGCTTTGCATCATGCCATGAAGGCATATAGGGGGTGTGAGGTTAGGGCCCCACACTTTCTTGATCTCGGCTGAGCTGGGGGTGATATGATCAGTACCACGGTCCTGGCTGCCTTTACCCTCCAGAGTTTCCTCCAGGTACCCACTTTATATGATGCTGGGTGGGTGCCAGAGCCACTTAAACAGGTTGAAAAAGTCCCGATTCTCCCCTTCTGGGGATCAAACCCGGGTGTCTCGCATGGTAGTCAGATGCCCTAACAATTGAGCTACCGCGGCTGTAAAAGAAATATATACACAAATGAAGAAGGAGACAGTAAACACTTACCACACAAAAATAAAAAGTTTGATATTTCGCGACCCAGGTCGCATTTTCAACTGACAAGAAAGAGATTATGGTTACGAAGAGTAGAGGCACAGAATACAGATGACAGCATCACTACCGTCAGTGTTGCCAGAAACAGTAGATAGAGAACAAAGTTACTTTCACCAGTGTTTACTGCATGGTGGGTGGATGGTTTCGGGAAGAGGGGAAAGGGTTACTTGTTGGCTAGGTTGAGTCCGGGGGGTATAGTGGCGTGCATGCCTGATATGTAGGCCCTTTCCCATCGCCTGCGAAAAGATTTGTCTTTGTGTGTGGGGGGGGGGGGTTAAAAGATGGATAATGGCAACATGGAAACATTTGTTGAAGGTGGTATTATGGCTGTTGTTGTGGATGGCAACTGTGAAATCAGAGTTTTGGGTGGATGAACGGTGATTATTGATCATTAGGTTCAAGGGGGTGGAGGTTTCACGCAGGTAGAAGTTGCCACACATTTGGCAGATGAGGGTGTAAATCAGTTTGGATGAGTGGCAGGTGCCCTTGGGGTGAAGGGTGAACTCACCTGCAGCTGTGGGGATCAGGAGGGTGGGGGTGGTGATGAGTATGGGGCAGGTCTTGCACCTGGGTTTGTTGCACCTGTGAGCTGGGGGGAGGTGTGTGGAAGGGGTGGGAGTGTTTTGGACCAAGAAGTTCTTGAGGTTGGGGGGGGGGCGACGGAAGACGACCCTAGGTTTATCCCGAAAGATGTCCCTGGTGTCAGGATCACTGTGCAGGATGGGGAGGAGGGAGTGGAGGGTATGTCTGATTTTCGTGATGTGGGGGTGGTATTGGGTGATCAGAGCTGTTGGATTGGTTTTCGGTTGTTTGGTGCTGTTGTGAGACGTGGCTCTTGTGATTTGTTTGTTGATGAGGGTGGAGGGGTAGCCATGGTTGGTTAGGGCTTGGTGCAGGCGTAGGTTGTAGTTTTGGCAAGATGAGGGGGATGAGTTGAGGCGTTGGCCTCTGAGAGCAAGGGAAAATGGGATGGCTTTTTTGATGTGGTAGGGGTGTGAGCTGGAGTAGTGGAGATACTGGAGGTGGTTGGTTGGTTTGATGTGTTATGGTCCTTTTTCAGTGCCTTTTTCAGTCGAATCGCCCACAGAACGGCGGTTAGCATGGCAGAAAGTAAGATCCCGTCTGCCGGCAAACGTAACTGGAGCCGCTAGCTATGTAATGAAAGAAGCTCATACAATTACATTGAGAGTTACAATTAAAATGAACATGTACCTTGTTACAAGAGGTGTTGGAAATTATGTCCAACTGCGTCCACACATTTACGGCATATTTAAAGGAAATTTTCACTAACATGTATCAATTTGCCTTCTGAAATTGCTTCAATTTCTCTCCTGATATTTCTTCTAATGTATGGTTTCAGGTTTGAAAGTTTGGTAGCTTGCCACGGAGACATCATGAGAATGTCTGTTTCTTGTGCAAGGCATCGGTTTGTAATGACCTAAGAAACGTGCATAAAAATGTGTTGTTTCAAATTGTACAGATAGCGTGGCATTATTAGACTTCACAAAAGCACCAGTAATACACAATCTAAAACACTTGTTAACACCTTAACACTTCACAAATGCGTGAAAACTGAACACCAGATGTCTGGATAATGAAGCACTGACGCATCCAGTGGCAAGTCAGCGTACAGCTGTGGGTCTAAATGTCGGCAGATGCGATCTTAGCCACCATTCTGCTGACGACTCAACCGAAAAATACACTGTATATGTGCAGTTATTAATTAATTACAAAAATTACTATCATTAATAAAAAATAATAAACAATTATTGCATGAGTGTCTCACATATATTTTATCATTCACTAAAACTCGCAAAATCCATAATATTTTTTCATTAATGCTTTTTTGTTTGTAGAAGTGTAGTTGTTTATTACCTAGGTAAATATAATAATTTCCATCATTACCAACCAATTGTACACTGCCACTGGCATGTGTGTCTCGAATGAGATGCATTCAAAGATGGTGCCTGATATGCCCACCAAGTGCATTTTACCTCCTAATTACATTACCTTTATGTTTTTATGAACAAAAGTAACAGAAATATTGGGAACATTCTCAGGAACAATGTAATTTATTTTCAAACAGTTGTAAAATCTAAGAAAATGAAGCTGGTAGGGCTACAAACCCCCTACCCCACCCACTCAGTAAGCTAGGGTTATAATTATATCTAAACCACTATGCAATATGCGTCCACTGGGATTGACCAATCTCTGTCTCTTGGCTGCTACATCATGAACATCTTTTTAGCTAGTTGTAAAATATATCACTACAAACCTGTAAACTTATAACAGTAACTTCAAGGTTAGCTGTAATTGTTAAAAAGCCAAAAAAAGCCAAAATTTCTGGTCTCCCCCCTCAAAAAAAACAACCTGTCCATTCAAAAAAGCTGGCTTTTTTGCAGCTCTACTTTTCACCTATTATGCTTGTCTTGTGGTACATTCTATAGAATGTATAGATCCTGCCAAAATCACTAAATGTGGCATATTAGTTAGAATGATGTGAGAATACACCACTGGGTAAAAAAGGTAAACGGTAAAGGTACCCATGTGCATGTGCACACATGCCATGAAGGCATATTGGGTGATGTTGAGGTATAGAGCTCCACATATTCTTGATTTGGCCATAGTTGGGATGATGTAATCAGCATCATGCCCAGCTGCCTTTAACTCCCAGGGTTGCCCCCAGGTACCCATTTATACGAGCCTGGGTGGACCTCAGAGTGGCACAGAAACAGGGAAATGACTGATAAAATTCCTGGTCCATGTCATCTGCCCTGGGATTTCAAACCTGGGTCTTTCATGTGGTAGCCAGATCCTCTACCAACTCAGCTACCATGGCTCACTGGGTACAAATGCAAATTCAAAATTTATGATGAGAGTGGAACTAATCTCTAAGACATTATTTTTGAGTTGCTACAATCCCATGTCAATCAGATTTAATGCCAATTTTAAAAGCTAGAGCCATTTTAAAAATTTGAGTCATTCCTCATTAAAAATCCTTGTACCAGTTATTTAAATAGTTTTCCTAAAATTGTGAGTGAATGTGTTGAATTGATTTTACTGCTTCTGTACTTGAAAGCCTTTCAGACATTTTGCCAGAATAATCCTCCTGTTGAAGTCAAGCTATCATGTTTTTATGAATTGAAGGCTCCTACTTATAACAAGTATCAGTGTACAGTGATCTCTATGTAATGTGTGTGCGGGATGGCCATAAAGTCTTGAACATGCTCCACATGTCCGCCGCCAGTCACACATCCTTGAATGTGTCAGTATGTTTCCTTGAATTCTCCTCAAAATGTGAGGATTCAGAACAGTCGTTGCAGTAATTATCCTTACCCAGAAGATGATCCCACTGCTCTATGGCTTATTGACCTTTCTGGATGTCTCTTATTCAGCCACCACTGTACTCTGTGTGCATCCATCTCATCCACAAAGAAGAATTATCTCCACTTGATCGTGTTTTGTCAGTGCTACAGCTCACCTGTAATCAGAAAACATTAAAACAGAAAAAATGTCATTGAGTTCAGACTTTATGGCCCCTGTATATCCTGGTAGTGTCTACTGAAAAAAAGTTTAGGAAACTATAATCTTTGTCAGAAAAGTTACATGATTGATTATTTAATTCTCAAACTGTGATATTGAAACATGGGAATTTGGTGTTATTTAATCACCTGATGTGTGTTCCCAATATACATATCATTGGAGGTGGTCTGCGTAACCACCACCAGGTGGCAAGGCTGAGCCTAGCAACATGCTGTTTGTTGTTTTTGACTCATTTCGTTGTAGTTACACAAGTGATGTGATGGACACAGAGATTTAACATTAAGCTAGGGAAAACAATTACAGAAATGTGGAACATGATACAGCAAGCCTATGGTGACACGTGTTTGAATGGCACAATAAGTTTATGGAGGGCAAGGTTTCAGTGGAAGACAATACACAATCAGGACAGCCTTCAACAGCACATACTACTGCCTCAAGGACAGAGGATGAACCACAACTTTTACATAGAGTTACTGTTCGCATAAGGCAATTCTGCACTGCTGACCTGACTTGTGGGCATGGTTTCTCTTGCATGATAATGCAAGGCCCCATACTGCTGTATCCATACAGGAATACTTGGCCAAACATCATATCTCTGCTCTTCCATATCCTCCACATTTGCCTGATCTTTCACCGTGAGATTTCTTTGTGTTGTCCTGTGTGGAAATGCTGCTGAAAGGGGAATAATATCAAGATATTCCAGCAGATGTGCTTAGAAGCATCCCAAAAGATGCTTCTGAACTCTCTAGAAATGCTGGCAGTTGTGTATAGATAGGCTACTTTGACAAAACCAAGGACCATTAGTTGGTGAGTCAAATGTATATATTTTTGTACATCAGTCCTGGAACATTTCTGACAAAGGTTACAGAACAAAATGTCATTACAAGAATACAGCCACTTTCAAGATAAGATTTATTGCATTATTTTGTATTACATATAATGGCATAGAGTGAGTGGGACTCTCAAACATTCATAGTATTAAAAGGTTCATACATTTGTTAGGTTAATGTATCTCTTATGGTTTGTTTTCTTGCAAGTGCTATTCCAAGTAAATTCCAAGTAAAAGATGTTTACTATAAGAATTGCGTGGCAATAAAAACAAGCAAATATATTATATCAAATTATGATCCAGAATTAACATATTTTGCTCTGCAATGTCATTCCATTTTTGTTCTTTTTTTTTAAAGTGTAACTTTGTCTTTATTTTTCCTTTGAAAGCAATCCTTGTTTTAGTTTAGGATACAATGTTGCATACATTGTGGACTGATTTTGTTTTGCACGTTTGTGTTCGCCTTCTACTTCTACTAGATAAGAATAGTGAAAATTGAAAATTGAGTACATAATTTAATTAAACTGGAAGTACCAATAAGAAGAATGGTGGAAGTACCAATAATAATGTAAGAAATTGAAAAATGTGAAAAGGTGTGAATATGTTTCAAGTTGTTCTTTTTTTTCAGATGGAATGGCGAATGTTACTTGCACGGCGACAAACCCAACTCACCTTGAAGTGGAAAACATTTTCTGTAAGTATAAATCATTAGATTATACAATTTTTGGAATGAACAGAATTTTTTGTCAGTGACCTGAGTTGTTAAAATGTTCCTGAGCATTCTAGAGCTACTGTGCGCTACGTTGCCAGGGTTCAAATCCCAGGCTAGGCATGGGTAATCTTTGTTTGTGTCCCCTTCATCAATTTCGCCATATCATCAATCATCCTCATCTTGTGATTAGCCAAAAGTGCCAGAAAATTGAAGTAATATAAACCAATTGTAAATGCAAATTCATTCAAGAGCTACTGTCACTCTCATCAGGGACTGAGCTGCAGTAGACAGATATTTGTCTGAATATTAGTGATAATGATTCTGTGCTATCACGCAGTGTTATTTGGAAACTATCAAATGTCTAGTGTCTTTACTTTTACTTATTCTAACACTATGTTTTGAGAGAGTATCTCTTCTTTTATCTCCATGTGAACAAGTTTATTTTTACTTTCTTTTTCCTTCAGGAAAAGATAAAAAATATCCTGTTTTGTTGTTTTAAAAATCTGGTCACCTGAGGGATGTTGGTGAGGTAAGGGCCTACACATTCTCAATCTTGGCCATATTGTGGATATGATGTGATCAGAATCACAGCTGTCTTTATCCTCCAGGGTAGCCCTCAGATTAGAGGCTGGGTGATCCTTAGAGCCTCTCTATGTAGGGACATTATCTTAACAAATCCCACCTGAAATCACCCACCCTGGGAATTGAACCCAGGTCTTTCACACGGCAGTCAGATTCAGTTGTGACCTCCCTAGCTCTCTGTATTGTTAGAATAAGTACTGGATATGGATAATGTCCAATTGAGTACAGAGTGTCTACCCAGTTCATATATGTATACTAGCTGGTTGCTTGGCATTGCCTGGGTATTTATTTATCCCAATCTTCTATTAGACAGGAATACAATGAATTCTAACTATAGTGTAAAATGAACTTTGAGTTGAACGGCATTGGGAGTGTCACTATTCATCTCAGTGGACCCAAAAACTATGGATTCCACACTAATGTCTGTCATTTTACATGTCACCTTCTTCCTAACCCCACCCCTAGGGGTGTCTTGAAGTAGAATGGCATTGGGAGTGTCACTATTCATCTTAGCGACCCCGAAAACTATGGATTCCACACTAATATCAGTTGTTTTCATTTATTTTTACATTTCACCCCCTTTCCACCCCCACCCCTAGGGGTGCCAAGGGTGTCTTACTCCCACAGTATTTCTTTCCAGATTGTAACTCATATGTGTACCAAGTTTGGTCATCATGAATGTCACCATTTAGCTTAGAGACTCTGAAAACTATGGATTCGACACTAATCTAGGTCATTTTTGACATATTTTTTTTCACCCCCACCCACCCTCCATCCTGATAGGTGATGAACATGGAGTTGAACAGAATTGGGAGTGTCACTATTGATCTTAGCAACCCCGAAAACTATGGATTCCACACTAATATTGGTCGTTTTCGATTATTTTTACATGTCACTCCCTTCCCACCCCCACTTCTAGGGGTGTCAGGGGTGTCTTACCCCCACAGTATTTGTTTCGAGATTGCAAGTGATAGTTGTACCAAGTTTGGTTGAAATCGCTCCAGGCATTCGTGAGTTATGCCGGAACAAACACACACACACACACACATACACACATACATCCATTTTTATTTTCCCATTGGGGATCTCATTGTAGATGGTGGACCAACATTGCAGTGCCTTCTATGTAGTCAGCACCAAAGGATGACTATTGCCATCCACATATGATTCAGTTGCCCCCTTTATGATGCAGTCCCAATAGATTGATGGTTTTGGTTTGTGTGTTTAACTGTTCCCAATTTTGAAGGACCAAAATTCTTAAAGTAATGTTGATGTTTCCTGAAGTATTGTTCTATTGCCTTGTCAGCCTATGTGGCAGAGTCGTTAACACAGAATGCTATGATGCCAGGAGTCTCAGGCCTGAATCCTCGCCTGGGCATGGGTGTTCTTTATGAGTGTCCCTTCATCAACTTCATCATATCATCAATCATCCTCATCTTCACAATTAGCCAAAAGTGAAGGAAAATAAACCAAATCAATCAATCCTTTTGAAGTTGTAAACTATTAAGTAAATTTTTTGTCGTAGATTGTCCTTGCAGTTATGTAGTAAGTCTTATGATATTTAGAGACTAAAGTGGGTCGAAAATGGGTCCAATTTTGTTTTTTTTGTAAAATTCAAAAATATAAAGGGCTACAAAGTTGTGTTATGATTCTGTAAACCTGCACAAAAAACATTATTGATTTTTAAAATATTTGTAGCCAAAGTGCACTGACATTTAATATTATTGTATTGTGATCAATTTTTCTCTCACCTTGAAAATAGAACCAAATATTTTTTTTAAAAAATTCAGAAAATTTGTAGGCAGAGAAAAGTCCTGTATATTCCTATAACCCCAAACTAAAAATGTAATTTTCTTGAAATGAATTTTGGGCCTCCCCGATGGCTCAGTGGTAGCATTGTCACCTTGTAATCAAGCGTTTGATACCTGGTGTAGGCACATAGTGGTTCAGATCCCACTTTAAACTGTAGATCTAGTCCCGATTAGCCTTACTGGGCACAAAGTTGATTTAAAACACTAACTCAATCAATCAAACAATTGAAATGAATTTTAAGTAAAGTACATTAACCTGAAGTACCTGTTATATGTTAGTTTTATGTAGTCAGTTTTACTCAAGTATTACACTGTTACAGAGCATTACAGAGCCCTTGCTTGATACAGTGTTGGACAAGTTTAGCCTTATGCAAATACAAAAAAGAAAAGAAAAAAATTAGGCTTAGGAGAGTAATAAATGTATAAATCTTGAGGTTTCATCACCTAGAGCACACCATGGGGACATAGCTGCCATAGAGTTCCATTCCACCCAGCTCATTAATATCTTTATTTTATTTTGGTAATTGTATCACTTTTCTACCTCTTGGATAATTGCAGGGATGAGGAAGAACAATGAACTGGTGCAATAGGTGATGCATCCATGTCTTACATGGGCTTTGAACCTGGGATGTCTGGCTTCATAGCATTTTGTGCTGCTAGGTTTCTTGGTATACTCCATGAACTAATGATCTTTCTGGCATGTTCAGATTATCCAAAAACAGTGACTTGCCATTTATCTCTATCTCCATTATGTATTTTCTACTGTGATGCTGGTTCTGTTTGGGTGGTCCAGGAACAATTACCAAAATTTTCCTACTATGCAGCCAGATTACAAAAATACTATCATCATGCATGTAGAATGTAGCAAGTTTCAATGGAGCAAAGGTTGCAAGTTCAAGTCCCATCCTGGGTATGAGTGTTCCTTTGTAAGTGCCTTTTATCAGTTTCATCTCATCATCATTCATTCTCATTCATTGGGATTAGCATAAAGAGGCAAAAAAGTGACATAAAATAAGAAATTAGATTAACAAAATAGAGGGTGATTCAAAAGTCCCTTAACACAAAATGCGAAGGAGTTAGGCTGGGTAGAAATGGTCATGATAGAAACACACCTTTTCTCACACCTGGAGAATGAATCATTTGTTACAAGCATGCTGTCATAAATTTTTTCTGATTAAAGATAGGTTTAAAAAACTTCACCATTGCATTTCTCGTGAAATTCTAGCCTGATTTGATATATCACATCACCCCCTTCCAATTTAAAAATGTAATCAAGGGGTCCTGGGTTTGATAACCGGTGGAGCCACATAATGGTTCGGATGCCACTTTAAACTGTAGGTCCAGTCCGATTAGTCTTACTGTGCATAAAGTGGACTTAAAACACCAAATCAATCAATCCAATTTTAAAAAAAATTGAGTTGAATTCAATATGATGGCCACCAATATGACTGATATCAGCTTAGAACATACCAATATGGTTCCCTTTCTGCTTCTATCATCAGCATTTGTACCCAGCCTAACTCCTTTTACATTTTGTAGGGGTGTTAAGGGACTTTTGAATCACTCCATTGAGTAGTGCAAAGTGTTGTGTGTTCAAAATTTTCAATGAAGAAGTTTATTTAGACTTAGGCATGAAGGGGAAGAGAGACCCATCACAACTTTCTCAGTTTGTTTATTGAACTGAGCCCAGTGACTTAAATGATGTACATGTGTTCTTCAATATTCCAATAATATCTGGCAAAAAGCACTGTTCTATTAACTACAGTAAATAGCACTTATACGACATACGATTTTAGAAGTGATATAGGGTGGGACCATGCAGAGCTTGTCTGTGGTGATCAGCCAATGGCAAGAGTGCAACATTGTACAGTTAGGAAACTGGGGCATTCAATATAACGCCGTATTGTGTATTTTTCTTGTGCACAAGAAGTTTTCATAATACTCTCCACTTTAAGATCCATCATTAGATGGGGCAAGACATTTTGAACCTGACTGTCCAAGTCCCATAAATTTCCGTCGCCTACAGCCAGAGTTATCGTGTCTTAAAGCAACACTGGAAAACAACACGTCTCAACACAAGCACAGCCTTTCATTTTCCTTCCATCTGTTTTCTTTTCTTCATTGCAACCATGTTGACACAACTGAGTTGTTGTGTCTTAAGAATGCGTGATAATTTTGCCTTAATACTTGGGTCTTTCAGAAATGAATTGGACTGGCAACACTGCATTGTTGCAAATAACATCTGTCAAGCAAACTTGTTTTGCGTAACGGTCGGACATAGTTTTACATTCCACCACAAGATGGGTCTCCTAGAGAATTGCTGACTCATAACGTGAACGGGTGTGAGGGAATACTTGGACAAGCTAAGAAATGGAAGGTGATTCTCATGGTCAGAGGTGTACTATGTGGTTCCTGTTTCAGCATCCAAAATTTATCACCGACTTGTGGCCGTTTGTTGTGGTCAGCACGTTCACGGAGTACAGTGTTTCAAAATTTCAAAAGGGGAAACGAAAGTGTGGACAAAGGTGTCAGCAGTGGTCACCCAAGGCCAATGCGTACCCCAGCAGCAATCCAAAGTGTTTCCAACTTGATTATGGGAGATTGACGTGTAACAATTGATCAACTGCAACGTGAAACTGGTTGTGGGCGAGCAACTCTGCATGCAATCATTCATGAGGATCTGCAAATGAGGAAAATTTGTGCTCAGTGGGTGCCTCTCGATCTGACGGATCAGCAGAAACATCAGCGAGTGGACATGTGCAGTGAATTGTTGCATCGTTACAACCAAGACAGAGAACATTTTTTATGAAAGACTGGTGACTGGGGACGAATCTTGGTTCCTCTTTGAAACTCCAGAGAAAAAAATGCAATCCATGGAATGGAAACACACTGGAAGTCCACGCTCCAAAAAAACCTCGACCGACTCTCACTCCCAAGAAGCAAATGGGTACAGTTTTCTGGGATGAAGATGGAATTTTGCTGGTGGACTGGCTTCCCACTACCCAAACTGTAAACAGCGACAGCTACTGTGAAACTCTAGGAAACCTGCTATGCAGAATTCAGCAGAGGCGGCAAGGAAAATGGGCTCTCGGAGTGCTTCTTCAGCATGACAATGCGAAGCTGCAGGAGGCATTGGCAACAATGGAATTTATGGTGCTCCCACATCCTGCATATTCACCGGATTTAGCCCCCTCGAATTATGCACTGTTCGACAAAATGAAGGATGCATTGCGTGGTCAACACTTTCAATCTAGTGAAGAACTCCTGACCGCTGTCCGTGAGTGGTGCAACTCTACTCCAAGAGAGTGGTTCTCTGCAACCATCAGGAAACTTCCCGATAAATAGGAGTGGTGCATTCAGTCAAGGGGAGATTATTGGTAATGTACATCTTTGTGTTGCAGGTATATACAGGGTGATTTCGAACTCCCATTACAAACTTAGGGGGGTGAATCTAGAAGGAATAACAAGCCGAAAGTGCCACATGGCAAAATTACGAAAACGGCACCGTGTGGCTGCCAGAGCCGTGAGAAAATCGGTTCACACCTCTTTCAAAGAGCAATAACGTCTGAACCACGAAAGATACGAAGAACGGCTCTGGCGGAAGTGGAGGAAGTCGTATCCAAACAATATCAGGGCGTTGAAATTGCGGCGCTTTTCGTAATGCGCAAGGGGAATCCCCAAAGAAAATGGGGAATCCCCACTGCATGTGAGCAGAAACTCGCGCAAAATGGAGAAAGACGACGGGGGAACATGCTGTCCCCAGAGGAGCGCATGAAGTGCGACAAATGGAACATGCTTGGACAGTGACTGTCGCGCATCCCAGATGGTACGCAAAACGGAGTGATGGATGTACACGTGCATGCTACGTGGAACGCAACGTGCAATTACAATTGCGATATGAACCACTACGTGCCCCCTCCCACCGGGAATTCGTTGAACCCGGGACCTCGGGAGTACAAGGTCAGCCGGAAGTCGGCTCTCTGAGGAGCATCACCAAATATCCACGTGCCCCACGAATGCAGGGACACCTCCCTAAAAGGCACAGCCACCAAAAAAAAAAAAAAAGGAAAGAAATTGGCACGTACGTTTGAAGGGTTTCACATTGGAATGTACAGTATCACTTTGGCAGAAGGAAAACAGAGAGTAGCACAAACAGATAAAAATCAGTAACACAGATATTGACCCTTTGTCCTGAAAAATAGGCAACTTGTGCTAAATCTTGAATCATTGCTGCTTGATGTTTCTGTTCATTACCGATGGTATGAAGGAACGACGATGAACTCGGAATGCAGCACGTAAGCACTGCGAAGGACAGTATGAAAACATCCTTTGGCGTGTGCAGAACAGAAACTCACAACAGGGGCTCAATATGACGACCACCAACATCGATGCACACATTGTACCTTCGAAGAATGTTCTCATACAGACGATTGAAGACCAGTGGATTCTCTCGAATGAAGTCCGCTGCTGCCACAATCCTAGCAACCAGGTCATGCTCAGACTCGATGGGGGTTTCATAAATGAGACTCTTCATGCGCCCCCATAGAAAAAAGTCCAGGGGCGTTAAGTCGGGAGATCGTGGGGGCCACGGCACGGGCCCGGCACGCCCTGTGAGATTGGTGGGAAGTATGTATGAGCCAATTAAATGACCGGCCAGTATTCCTGCCCAGACGTTGATGCCCATTCGCTGCTGGAACCCACGAGCTTTCGTTACGAATGGGTTCTCTTCATCCCACACATGGCTGTTGCGGGAATTAAAAACACCCTCTCTGGTGAATTTCGCCTCATCCGTGAAGAGCACCAACTGTGGAAACTGAGGCGTATTCACGCAACGACGCACAAACCATGTGCAGAAGCGAACACGTGGTTCAAAATCTGTGGGACCCATGGCGTGCACCTTCTGGGGGTGATATGGGTGCAGTTGTTGATCATGAAGGACATTCCACACTACAGACTGAGATACACCAACATCCCGCGCTACGATTCGGGTACTCGTACCAGGGTCTTCGTGCACAGCATGAAGAATTGCCTCCTCCACCGCAGGCGTGCACCTCGTCCTTGGGGCACCTGTGTCCACTCTACTCAGAACAAATGTTCCAGATTCACGAAGACGACGGTTCACTTTTTCGAATATGGTGTGTGATGGCGTCACACATTCCGGGAAACGTTCCTGGTACATCGCATGGGCAGCCCTTCCATTGCATCTCGCTTCCCCGTAAATGAGCATCATGTCTGCATACTCCTCGAAACTGTATTGCACCATCGTGGGAGTTTTCACGTCCACACACACCCACAACGTCGTAATGTTCCCAGAAGATACGTCGTTTGTACGTACTCAACCAATGTGTCATGTTCAGCGCTCTCTCCATACAGTCTTGCAATACCCAGAGGGCGCAAGGGTCAACTTCGACCAGGGATAGCAAGTGACTCCTAGTATGACGTCAGCGCACACCTTCATGCATCACAGAGGCTACGAACGGGAAGGAACGTCAGTAAGTATGGGTTGGTCGCTCCCGTTCCATGTCCTTCACGTGAGAACGTTAATGACTAACGTCGGGCTCGCGTGGGATACCTCTACACGCTCTGCAGTAATGTAGTACAGAACAATACGAACGTGTCCCAGCATTCGTGGGGCACGTGGATACGTATTTGGTGCTGCTCCTCAGAGAGCCGACTTCCGGCTGACCTTGTACTCCCGAGGTCCCGGGTTCAACGAATTCCCAGTGGGAGGGGGCACATAGTGGTTCATATCGCAATTGTAATTGCATGTTGCGTTCCATGTAGCATGCACATGTACATCCATCACTCCGTTTTGCGTACCATCTGGGATGCGCGACAGTCACTGTCCAAGCATGTTCCATTTGTCGCACTTCATGCGCTCCTCTGGGGACTCCCTCCATGTGTCACTTTTCGACCGTCCTGTGACAGCATGTTCCCCCGTCGTCTTTCTCCATTTTGCGCGAGTTTCCGCTCACATGCAGTGGGGATTCCCCATTTCCTTTGGGGATTCCCCTTGCGCATTACGAAAAGCGCCGCAATTTCAACGCCCTGATATTGTTTGGATACGACTTCCTCCACTTCCGCCAGAGCCGATCTTCGTATCTTTCGTGGTTCAGACGTTATTGCTCTTTGAAAGAGGTGTGAACCGATTTTCTCATGGCTCTGGCAGCCACACGGTGCCGTTTTCGTAATTTTGCCACGTGGCACTTTCGGCTTGTTTTTCCTTCTAGATTCACCCCCCTAAGTTTGTATTGGGAGTTCGAAATCACCCTGTATAACAAATGTGGATTATATAATGCTTGTCCAATTCATTTCTGAACACCCTTAATAATGACCCTTCATTGTCATGGGTGTTCTCGAACATTGCGAGTCTGGGTCAGTTTGAGTTCAACATTTTCGTAGCAAAGGGCGGTGTAAAATTATTCACTTATCGTTCATTCGTGCACCACAAAAAACAGTTGTAAGAGGATTCCATACAGCCCTTTGCGCAATAGTGTGTGTTCTATCTGTGTTCCATGAGTGTTATTTAATAATGTCACTCTTGAAACCTAGCACTGGTAGTAAAGGCACCAAGGGTAAAATAATGCATTCACAAGGTAGAAATATCAATTTTAAAGCATATTCTTACTTGAAGTAATCGGCGTCAGAAGAAGTGCATTCTAAAACAGTGTTTTCTCAGTCAAGAACATACCGCTAAAAGTGTGTGGGGTGGGTCTATATACTGTGTGGCATATTATATAACAGGGTATAAAACATCTACCTCAGAAATCGGTGAACCCCTATTCAAATCTCCTGGGAAACATGCTAGAAAACAGAAAAGTGTTATTAACTTTGGAAAATATGTACTCCGCTGTTCTGCAGTCTTTCCCTTCTGCTAGCAGTTAGTTTGGCAACAGTGGAATAGCACTGACTGCATATTGGCTGACCTCATGCTCCTTCTAAAAGTGTGCGCCATATAGATGAAAAGCAACACTATGCCAAAAAGTCACCAGATATGCTGTACAATCATACCAAATTCTTTCGGTTTCTTCACGTGATGTTCACATTTGTCAGTTTTTCTCTGAAACTGGTCTGTTAGGAAATTGTCAAGCCTGTGTATAGGGTATTTAATGGCATGGACAATGGATCCCAATGGCACAATGGCTTTCTGTATTTTGGGGGGGATCATATGGTCTTTGTGGCACTGTTCTATTTGTTGTCTTTTTCCTTTGCTTGTATTTTTTTGTTTTGGCTGGTGATAGTCAGCTGAGAGGTCAAACCAGATAAAACACACTACACCTGATTACCCATCAGCTATACTGAAATTTCCAAATACAAACTACATGTGAACTTATGTAGAAATTTATGGAATAATGCAATTTCAAGTCCTTGTTGAGCCTGAAATTTTTGTTTAAATTTCTACATTGTACGTCACCTGTATGTGCCAAAAGGTGGGGTTTGACTCTTGTCTGTTGTACTTGAATTCCAGAAAATGAGAATGGCATTAGCTCTCAAAAGCTCAGAAACGTTATTATAAAACTCTTGTTGTTGCTAACTCAAGATAATCTCTTCATTTTTGCCTGGAAAACTGCAAGATGTATTCTTTTTTTTTTTTTTCTTTTACATCTTGTCATGCATGCTCGTAAGGTAAATCATAGTGATTTTGTTATCTGAAAGAAAAATTTCAAATGTAACCACCAATACAGGATGATATTTCTCCAGAGTCTTGATATTCCATGAGGTATTCAAAATACTAATTTTTTCACACTCCAGTTTTCATGGAAATTATGCAGAATGAAAATTTAATTTTCTAATTTCTGTGTGTTCATTTCCAACTAAGAAATGTAATTACTCCTACACCAATATTGATTCATATGAATTTTGTTAATATTCTGATTATATCATAAGATCATTTTTAATAGTTTAACCATTAGTGGACAGGAGCCTCTCCAGACAGTTTCAGTTGGTTTTGTTTAGTTTTTTGTTGATGTATCATGCTCTTATTGGAAAATGATATTATGGTATCCCATATATTATCCACAATTTTAAAATTTAAATTTTACAAAAGAGACTCACAATAAACCAATGTAAATAAAAAAAAACCTCTAAAATGTAGTACTCTTAAGGTCCTACAAAGATGCAAAGTTTTGTTGATAAAAGTTCAATAGTTAAAAAAAAAAAAATGTTTGTGCAATACTAAAAAGAAGCATGATACGGGCTGATAAGTAGCTTAGTCTAGCAGCAAGCTATATAAATGTTGTAGGTACCATGCATAGATATATGTCCTATTGTTGCAAAGTGTTTTTGGTGCCCTATGCTAAGTAAGAGTCAAACAGGGTGGGATGAAATTTTAAAAAAATACATTTTTTCAGGAAAATCATTGTTATATATTTTTTTGGATTTTTAAAATGCAAAATAATAATAATAATAATAATAGTTTCGTAAAGAATGTTGTTGTGTGGTAGTAAATTCAAGTAACCAAGTTACATGCCCTTTGCTTGAACTAATAGCCTAGAATAGAATAGAATACTTTATTGGTGATTAGACACAACATGTTTTTATTCACAGCGAATGTAATTGAAAAATGGTACTCTATATTTGATTGCAATACAAGCCATGTCTACTAACCCATTTACAGCTCTGTGAAGCATTATCAGTAGACATTTACATTTTATAGGCCATGACGGAAGTGTTCTTCAAATTCCGTGACAATATATATACAATATCGTAATAATATATTATTAATGTGTTTAGCAAACTGCTTGTTTTCCAAATTACATATAGAAGCTGGTAGCAAATTGAATAGTTTCATTCCATTATGTTTAAAATTTTGCTGAGTCTTGTATAATCTAGTGTACAGCATTTCTATATTCAGATTGTGCCTTGTATTATAGTCATGTACGTTAGATCGCAACCTAAAACTGGGGAGGTTTTCCTTTATGTACATTAAACTATGATAAATATTTATAGAGGGCACTGTCATAATACGGTATTCTTTAAAGATTTCCCTACATGACTCCATATCATGTACTCCTTTAATACAACGTATAGCCTTCTTTTGCCATTCAAAGACTTCCTTTGCACCTGTAAGTTTCTCCATAGTAAAATACCATAGAGTAAGTGTGAATGGAAAAGAGCATAGTACACAGAAATCATTTCCTCACTTACAGACCTTTTTAATTTCCGCAATACATATAAGACAAGGGCAAGTTTCTTACATAGTTCCTGGGTATAAACTGACCAGTTTAATTTTGTATCTAAATATATGCCAAGATTTTACATAATCCTGATTATTTAAGGTGCATGGTGGGTTATTTAGGTAGAAAAAGTGAGTTTCTGTTTTTGTCGTATTTAACACCAAGCTATTTGTTTTAAACCATAAAGAGGAAGCATTTAACATGTATTTATTTTTGATGCTAAGGTTAAGAATACTATGATCATTTGTAATAAAAGTAGTGTCATCAGCATAGACAGCTGTTTTATAAGGTTGGCAATTGAGTAGTTCATTCATATAAACTAAAAACAAGAACGGACCTAATACTGATCCATGGGGGACACCAGACAAAACGTCTAGCTCATCAGATTTCTTATTATTAAATTTTACTATCTGTCGCCGATTAGTGAGATAAGACTTAAGAAGGGATAGTTCAATATCATTTATTCCATTATACTGTAGTTTTTAAAACAAGATTTCATATGCAACTGTATCAAAGGCCTTACTAAAATCTATCAAAGTAGCACATGTATATGAGCCAGACTCGATACCATTAATTGTCTCATTTACCACATTATTAGAAGATAAATCTGATCTGAATCCAACGTGTGAATTCTGTTCAAAATTAGGGGTCAATTGCTTTTCTATACAGGCTATCAGGAAAAATACCATCATTTAATGTCTAATTAATAAGATATGTAATTGGAAGAGCTATTATGTCAATTATATACTTTATAATAAAGGTTCACTATAGGAATTTTTCATTTTTGACACAATAATTATACTAATCTATATACTAATATTAGGCTATACTAATCTGTACCCACTTTAAGTTTATATGATTAAATTGTGGAAAGCCATTAAGGTCATTGTTGACATTGTCTTCATAGTTCAAATGAATTTTGTTTAAATGTCCTTGATGGTTTATAAAGAAACTATTAAACTCATTGGGTGTGATACTTGGCAACTTTGTTTCGTCCGTTATCTTAATTTCCTTTATGATTATTGACCAGGCAGATTTGCATTTATTACTTGCCTTCATTCACTTTTATCTTAGCTAATTTTATTTCCTTTCTATTTTTTCTTTTAATCTCATTATAATTCAATTTTTAACACCATTTTTAGCATTATCGTGTAGTCTGAGCATAATAGCTCTAAGGTTTGCTGATTTAGGAGTGAACCATGTTAGATGTGTTCTCATTTTTTTCTTACCAGTGCTAATAGTTCTATATTTTATAAATATAAATTATAAATATCGACAATTGTATGTGTAAGTATGTGTAAATTTGTTCCATGCTTCAGTCAAATTATTACAAGCACTTAACAATTCATAGAAATTTATTTCATTAAGGCTATCTCTAAGGTTTCTGATATTAGTTTGACCAAGCAATCTAAAACTCATAGTTTTTGTGGTGGGAGGTGTGGTATAAATTAAAATGGGTAAAATAAGCCACAGGCTGCTGTGGTCCGATAAACAGGGTTCAATTGTTCCACAGGATATCATATTTCTGTTTACATTAGTGATCACATTATCAATGCAAGATTTCATTCTAGTTACTTGATCATTAGCATTATAATAATCATAGACCTGAGAGTATCACAAAATAATTTCTTTACAGCATTATCGATTAGAACATTTATATTTATATCCCCCATGTAAACAACATCAAATTGTTTGTACTTATCAATGAACCTTGTAAGTTTTTCCCATTGTAACAAAAACATATTTAAATCTGAATTAGGAATGCGGTATATGGATATGACCACCACTTTCAAACTATTAAATACAATACCGATAGCTTCGAATACTCCTTCAATACATAAGTGATGTATATCTAATGGTTGATACTCGTTATTAAAATTGAGTCATACATAAATACCAGCACCTCCATGGATCAGGGAGTTTCTAGAAAAAATACTAGCTAACTTGTAATTTGAGTGAATGTATATATCTATTTCATCATTAACCAACCAGTGTTCATTAACAGAAAAAGTATGACAAGAAAAAGCATTCAAAAAAGTTCCGATTCTGGTAAACTATTTCTAATAGATTGTAGATTTATGTGAAAAAGTACTAAATTAGTTGCACTTTCAGGCTGTGAAATTTGTTTTTTACCACTATTACTATTTGAAGTGGTTTCGTTAGATTTGATTGTTTGACCTGGCTCCACATTGAAGCAGAGTTTTTTATGGAGTCAGGTATACAAGAGGGTTTCCCTCTTCATACCAGTTGATTGGTATTATTTCTTTGTACATATTTGCAAATATTTTATTGCTTACCTTCTGTATTTCATAACAGACATATTTCTTACCTAGACTATTAAGGTGAAGTCTGTGGCTAGTGTAAAAACCTTCTACCTATCAAACTTATGTCGACAACACTTACATTTTTGAAATATTTTCTAAATTTATAAATTTCTTGATTCACACGATCTATTTCTTTATTTACACATGACCAAGGTAGGAGATCATACCGGTGAGGCACTGTGAAGAGAAGTCATTCGTGTGCAGGAGAAGTTGTAATTGTCTCCTCAAAATTCTAATAAACACACTTGCTTCATTTCTAGCAATGTCATTTGTTCCTATTAGGAAAACCACGAGATCCCTTGAGCATAATTGCTGGTTTTCTTGAGACACCTCCATTGTGGCTTCCTTGAAAGTCGCACCAGGTTTCACCATACTGAATATTGAGTTACTTAATTGATTTTGTAGTTGCGTAGCTACATTCCTTCCTTGACTATCAGTATACAGGCATATTTTCCCCTTGTAACTTGTGTTCCTCAAAGAATTTCTACCAACGGAAATGCTCTTTGTACTATGAGAGTCCGCCTTGCACTTTAAACTGTTTGTTTCTTCACATACGAAGGACACATCTTGAAGTACCTCGAAATGGTTTCGTGATTGGATGTTGATGGAATTTTCCTTAATGGGGCTCTTACATCTTACCTTGTTCTTTATTACAGATGTCCATGTATTGCTTACATTAAAATTTGGCATACCCGCTAGAGTTCTCCAGTCTTTACTAGAACTATACTTGTATAGGTCCTCAGATTCTATGCCTTTGCCCTCTAATTGTTTTTGGAGGATTTGATTTATTGTTCGTAATGACTCTAATTCCTCCATAATATTTATATTTATACTTTCATAGTCTTCTTTCTGAATATTATAATCATCACATTGTGCACTTTCTTTTGTCACTCTTTCTGATTGTTCATGCAAGTCACACACACATTTTCTGGTATATTGTCCTCACTAACACTAGAACACTTTGAGAAATGATACCATTTTTCACAGATATTGCACAAAACTTATGAATAGATGAAAATACTATTCTTTTTCTATTGCATAATATATATTATTTCTTTTACAATAACATAAGGGGACAGTTTTCAACATAGTAGTACTAAATTTTGGAATTTTTCTATTTTTTTCGGGGTTGCCCTGAAAATGGACTTCTTGAACAAATTACCTTTTTCTTCTTCTACTTCTAATTGCATCTGTATTGAGATGGAATGTTAACATTGTATCTCTTGTGAAAGTTCTAGCTATTCAAACCAAATAAAACAAAGTTCAACTCTCTACAGCGAACAGTTTTCAATCTGTGAATTTAAAAAAGAAAAAAACATTTGCATGCATTTGAAAAGCCAGCACTTTAAAATTCTTTACCAAAATAAATAAAACATGCTTTTTACCAAACTTTGAATAGTCTTATATTGACATTAAAGTATGCCATACCTTAATATGTGCACAAATGAACAAAAAAAGACAAAACAGAACTTAAATATAATCTCTGGTTTTCAAAAATTAATGTGTTAAATGTCATTACATGGTGCTTGGACAGGGGTGATCCCAGCCATCCTCAAGACGACACTTTCTTTTGGATACCTGTGGTCACAACCATCCTTACAGGGTTAAAACAAAGAACTGGAGATGTATATGGCATGGCTCCAACATGATACCTTTTGAAACATTTTAGTTACTACAACATTCAAGTTTGGTATGAGCAGGAATTGATAAAACTATCAGCATTGTTGTCAGAGTAAAATGATTATCAATAATATTTCACTAGGATTCATTATTAAAAAGAATTAACTTGTAAATGACTGCACATGGGTAGAAAATGCTAACTATTCTATAAACATTACATAAATTATATCCAGTGTGATGTCATATTTAAAAATACTTATATATAGAAAGCATAATTGGTGTTCAATAGACTGCATGTGATTGTTACATTGTAAGATACACACAAAGAAGAAACAAAACTAGAGAGAAAATTTGCCCTTCCCCCTCTATTTTTCCATATATTCCCATTAACACTTTTTCTGCAGTCTTTCTTCAGTCTAAGTTCCATCTCTCCTAACTGGGCCAGTCATCATAATTTCACAAACCTTACTGTAACGTCTCAGTTTGGTGTTTTTTCTAGTTCTTTATTATTTATTACTCTCAGTGGATCTTCTTTCACTGGTTGATAAATCCTTCAAAGCTCATTTCTCTAACAGACACAGAAAGCACACCCCTCTGTTGTCATTTTCCATGACTTTGATCTAATAGGTCTACAGGAGTTTAGTAATTTTATTTTTTACTTCCATAGAAAAAATGCTAGATTCAAGATACTTATTTTTGCTAAGTATTCTCTGTTGCCTACAATTATATATGTAGTGAAATTATTATTATTTCTCTTTGTCATAGGGATAGGACAGATTAATCGGAACTCTATCAATATATAGGCACATCAGTTTATTGGTAAAATTACCGATAATTTTACCAATCTATATATATATATATATATATATATATATATATATATATATATATATATATATATCTATGAGTATCTTATAATTTAGTGCAATATTGTGTCATTTTGTTGTAATTTTTGTGGAAGCGAACACACAATTTCCATTCCTTACTTTTTTTATGTTCATGTGAAAACATGCAGCTTCTTTTGCATTCCAAAAACTTGGTTCATCTGGTAATATAGATTTATTAAGGGATCAATGAACCATTTGAAATTTTATATCTCATTGGTAGAATATTGGTTATCGGTAAAAATTTTATGAGTACTTTATCAGTATCAGCCAAAATTCCATATCGGTCCATTCCTACTTTACTATAATTCTATTGGGTGATTCCACATTGGTTTTGAATTACTTTTTATGAACCAGGTCGGACCCTATATTTATGATTTTTTATATGTTTAAGAGAGTGAAAAGGTATTTTTTGAGCACTACCTGTTACCAAAATTTGACAAAAAATTTCACTTTACCCTATGGTGCTTTCACCAGAGATCAAACCCAGCACCCCTTGATTGAAAGTTTGTTTTTCTTTATGCCCAATTTATGCTCAGATATTATCATTCTCATATTATCACAACTCATTGTAACAGTAAATTTGTGAACTTTAATATTGTTTATGCATTAATTTATTTCCCTCTATTTCAGGAATCTCTCTGGCCATATGAAGTCACAAGTTACCCTGTTCCATAACTGAAATTCATTAGATGTTGCAAGGAGCAATTTTTAAAAATATTTTTCTCTACTTAACTAAGTACTCTTTATATTGATATTATGTATATTCTTTACTTTAAACTAAATTTTATTTAACATTATTTGATGTCAATGTCAAGAAAAAGGGCAGATAATTTTTTACGTAGGGTTGGCAACACTGATTAAGTTGAGCATGCGCAGGAGCATGCCCTAGTATTCTGTGCTTGCAACAGAGATAGAAGCATCAGAGTGGGGTTGCATTACTTGTGAGTAGCAGTAAGGTGAAATGGCTGCCATAATACAAAATCCCGCCAAATGTGAAGTGAGATCTGTCATACGATTTCTGAATGCCAAAGAACAGAATGCAGCTGACATCCATCGGGAATTGTGTGCCATTTATGGACCAACAGTGATGAGTGAAGGGAAGGTCAGGCAATGGTGCAGAGACTTTTGAGAAGGGCGTTCAGATGTCCATGACGATGAGCATAGCGGAAGGCCTAGTGTTCAGACGGACGATCTGGTGGAACGCGTTAAAGAGAAAGTGCGTTCCAATCACTGGTTCACAATATCTGAACTCGCCAAAGAATTTCCAGAAATGTCTGCAAAAACAGTGCATCAAATTGTGACTGACAACCTGGGGCATCACAAACTGTGTGCGAAGTGGGTACCAAAAATGCTGACAGACGCTCACGAAGAGCAAAGAAGGACAGTTGCACGTGATTTTTTGGCCCGCTGCATGGAGGATGGGGATGACCTCTTTTCGCACATAGTGATGGGGGATTAAACATGGATATCATATGCCACTGGGGAGTCAAAAACATCAGTCAATGCAATGGTGACACTCTGGTTCTCCTAAAGCGAAGAAATTCAAACAAACACCATCAGTTCACAAAATCATGGCAACTGTATTTTGGGACCAAAAGGGTGTGATTTTTGTGGAATTCTTGGAACCAGGATGAACATTTACAGTAGAGATGTGTTGCGAAACACTAAATAATCTGTGACGTGCCATCCAAAATCGGCCGAGAGGAATGCTACACTCTGGAATTTTTCTGATCCATGACAACGCCCGCCCACACACAGCTGCTCGTACTGTTGAGACAATTGAAAGATTTCGATGGGAACTATTCAATCATCCCCCTTACAGCCCCAACCTTGCCCCCAGCAATTTCTTACTTTTTCTTCACCTGAAAAAGTGGCTTGCATCGAAGCGTTTCAACGACAGTGACGTGCTCAAGACATCAGTTCTGGACTGGGTGCACTCTCAGGTGGCAGATTTTTACGCAGAGGGTATACGGAAGCTTGTGCCTTGCTATCAGAAATGTCTGAAGGTTAATGGTGACTACGTCGAAAAATAGCCAAGGTATGTACTTGTTTTTCAATCACAATAAATTTCTTCTCCTATCATTTTCTTGTTTTTTAAAAAATATCGGCCCTTTTTTTTGACATGCGCCTCGTATTTACTGCTTTACTTCTCCACTTTGTTCTTGTGTGTTCCTCTTAATGCCCATGTAGTGGCAGTTGTAGTGAAGGAGACTAAATTTACTATTAGATGGTATATGATCTAGAAACATCAGTTTTAGTAGTTACAAAGTGGCACACTAATCCATATCCCAATGTGGGAGGGGACAAAAAGGGGCTTTGGAGCACCAGTGCAAACGTATGTGGATATCTATATGTCTAGGAATTATTCTAGGGTAGTGTGCATTCTGTTAAGCAAAATGGAACTAAGGGAGGAGAAATTCTTCAATAATCCAGCTTTTGCACCTGCTGTATACATGGATGCATGTTTCATCAGCCTTGGACCTGAAACACGTCTCCGACAAGCAGAGATGCATTTCCTTAAAGTTTGGATTTGGGTTGAATAGGTGGATGCACAAGAAGTAGATATTAACCCTGGAGAAGTTGGAACTGAAGGCCAGTCGATGAGGACTCACTCAAACTGTGGTGAAGAAACTGTCGATGAATTGGAGCTGTTGCTCAGAGAGTTTGATATTCATCTGGTTGCTGCAGCTGGAGGAACTGCTAAAATAAATGTCCTGCCCTTCCTCAAATTGTTCATTGCTTCTCCTCGACTATTCTCTCATACTGGGAAGCAAGGAACGCTGCAATGCCCGAATTACACTCTCTTGCCATGGTGGTACTGGCTGTGCCTGCAACCCAAGTTAGTGTCGAGGGACTCTTTTCCAGAGTAAAATTTGTTTTATCCAATCTTTGAGTCAGGGTATGTACCAGCAGTGTGGACAACATAATGATCATAAGAAGTAATTCAAAATTTAAGTGGAGAACATCATTCCCCTAAATAGACAATACTTTATGATCTGCTGCAAGTGATAAAATTTCTGAATGTCAAGGCAGCAGCTGTTTCACTAATGATGAAACTGACATGCAGGTGTAAGAAATGAAGAACATTTATCTGTAAGATATCAAGAATTTACAGTTATCATTTATTGTTTTTATTTTCATTCTTCTTATTTTTTATAGGTTTATTTTTACAAATTATTGTTGTATATATTGATATAATAATTTCTACTCTCTGACATGGCAGTTTAGTTTGCGTACTTTATTATGTTTTTGATAAAATCACCCTGGCAAAAAGTTTTTATACAAAAACCACGAACTAGGTTTTTAATAAGTCAATTTCTGTTATTTTTCATCTTTCTAAGTAGATACTTCACTCTGTATGAACTTATTAAAAAAAATGTTTGTGTAGAATTAAACTTTTTCTTTAACACAAGTTTGTTAGATATATCAGTTTGTTTAATTTGAAATTATTTCGTTTTCTTTGTTTCCTGTATTATATGTTTGAGATGTTATTAAATATTTCAGTAAAATCTTGAGCTATTATTTATGTACTTCATCCACCTCGTCTGTTAACTACATGTATTCATGTTGCTTTAATTTTGGAGAAAATGTACATCATTGAGGCCTCGTTTATAGTTTTTGCAATTAGTATTTATCATTATAAAATGGTAATTGTAGGCTGTGGATAGTGGAATATGTGTGAAGCCAGTTTCCATAATGGAGTAGTTAGTGTATAACCATTTGTGTCATAGCTTGTATCATGTTTGTCCAACATCTCTCATAAGTTCATCATTTATTACCACGCACAGTGGTCTTGATGCATGGAAAACCTGGTCAAAATTCATATTTTTGGTCTGTGACCCTTGAATGCAGATTTGTTTGCATATTCTATCATTTTAGGGAAAGAAAACAATATTGGATAATATTATGATATTTTAATGCCAATTGCACTCACAATACAGTAAACCATGTCTTATGCGTTTTTCAAAGTATTTGCAATTTCAGTCTGAATTGGTTTCACCATCAACCAGCAACTGAAAGGGAGTTTAAGGAAGTCTAATACATTCTTTTGAAGCATCTTCCTCTGAGTGATCTGTGCCATTGGTTGCTGGGGTGTGGAGATGGCCTTCTCTTGGTATTTCCAAGACATTCCACTTTCCCCTTGCCTCGGTTTGTCTTCAATGATGTCTAATTCCTTCTTCAGATAAGATTGTATGCTTCTTTCCTTTTTTGTCATCAGATGTTTGTATGCCTTTCAACGCACTTGCCATGCTTTGATTTCCATTCAGTTCCATGAAGTATATATCCACACATGTAACATGGAGAGGTCAAACCAGAATGTGTCCAGATTTTCGTTCCTGCTAAAATCAATTACCTCAGTGGTTCTTGAACTTTCCTAGACCATGGAACCCCCTTCAGAGATCACTCAGTAAATAGGCACTGTAAATTTGTATAATTTTGTTCTCTCATAATTCATTCTTAGCATTAAAAAGTAAATGCTCTTGTTGTAGTATTTTTCCGAACCTTTGTGGAACACTGGGAGGGTTTTGCAGACCCCCTGAGAGGGTTCTGCGGACCAGAGTTGAAGAACCGCTGAATTACCTTCATATTTTTCGTCCCTTTCTCCGCCGTGTTGGACATCTACAGTAAGACCCACTTCAACTCTTAATTCATGTGTACATCAACTAGTAGTCCCATACCACAGAGATAGAGAAGAACACTCAGGATAGAAAGAAATTAATATTTAGTTTGTGGTATGGAGCATTAACATAAGTTATTAACCAAAAACTACTGCATGCTAGGCAACTTAAAATGAATAACAAATCCTTTCACCTTACATTACTTAGCTGGTCTTTTCTTCTCTGCTCTGAGGTGCTGGACAAATTACTATGTTTATTGATCGATTGATTGATTGATTGACTTGCTTTATTTTATTTCGCTTTTTGTGCCACTTTTGTCTAATTTGCGAAGATGGGGATGAGCGATGATATGATGAAATTGATGAATGGACACTCATAAACATCCATGCCCAGGCCAGGATTTGATCCCGGTAACCCTGGCATCATATTGTTTCACTTACTCAAATTTGAGTAAGTGCAGGGCATAGCAAGGGCCCTCTAAAGGCTTGTTCATCCCCCACTGTGGGGTTTTGCGGTTTATAGATCTACCTTCTTGCATTTCATAGATACATCCCTGTTCCATATTAATCTTCGAACACTTTGATATAGTCCACCACCCATTTGTCCTCTTCTGTTTACCTCCTCCTTCATAATTCCAAACACTTTTTTTAGTCGAGAATAATAAACATGTCCAACAGTAAAATTTATTCACCACATCACACCTGCAAAGGCAGTCTGAAATTTCATAGAGTTCTTTAACAAATTATGTATTTAATAAAATACCAAAAACAGTATACTTACAATTTGTGAGTAACAATGTTTCGGGAGTTACCTGCTCCCTTCTTCAGATTCTTTCCTTGGCTAGCGCTATCGCATTCTGCCACATCAACTTGGTGTTAAACAAGGAGTAAGGAGAGAGTTTTCACTATGGTGAAAAGGGTTGCTAAAAACTTTCCACTGTTTTGATAGAACTTTCACGCCCAATTCTTTCATCATAAAACCCCATTACGTGTTAAAAGCCAAACTTTAAAAACTTCAAACGTTAAAAAACACACTCTCCGTTGTCCGGTATGCCTTCTTGCCTTGTGCGCAAGCACAAAATATGAATAGAGTTATTTTTGAAAATGTCTCTCAAAACCTTTTCCAGCACCACTTTTTTCCTTTAACACATGTTGACATCATGAGATTCAGACATGGTCGACCATTGTCAATTACTTGTTTCTTCTCTGAATATGAAAGCGAAGAAAAGGAATTATTTAAATACTTTTGCACAACACTTTCACTATTCTCCATCTTAAAATAATCACATCACACCACACGTTTAAAAAATAATGCACAACAATAAAGAGCAAAACAACGTGGGGTGAATGAAAACCAAATCTTCGGTTGAATACAATGCCTTGAGAAGCTAACCATGTGCGGTCATTCTATGTGTTGGCAGTGGTAAGACGTTGCATTTCCTCACCAACATCCTGCCCGGCCCAGACCGATCTGCCTGTCTGACAAGCACTGCATGCTGTGCTGCATTTGAAAATTACTGGGTGCTCGAAATTGACAATTAAGGAAAAATGCTCAAAGTTGTAATTTATAAAAGTACAGATACTTTCTTCTTTATTTCATTTTCCTTTGGGCGTTGACACACGACTTACACACCCAGAGAAATCGCCACTGATTTTAGAGATGGAACACAGACATTGTTGATAAGCCTCGTAGTGGCATACTTAAAACAGCTTCCACGTGCAACAACACAGACCGGATTGATGGCCTTATTCAAAGTTACAGAACAACTGCACGAGAAATTGCACATTATCTGAACAATGAACACAGGGTATCATAAAGACCCTTAATTATCACAAGCACAATGTCATTTTGTAACATGACAATGCCTGTCGCCATTCAGCTGGGCTTACAGTACAGAAAATTGAAAAGATGGGATGGGAGCTAATGCCCCACCCTCTCTACAACCCAGACCTACCCCTGTCAAACTTTCACTTGTTTGCTCCCTTGAAGAACAGCATTCGGGGTACCAAGTTTGACAACAATGACGTTGTGAAGGATGAGGTTTATTGGTGGTTACGTCATGCCGAAATGGACTTCTACAAGAGTGTCATTTTCCAGTTTCCATTACGGTGGCTCAAATGAGTTGACTGATTCGAATGTTAGATGGAAATGTAACAAGAAGGTACAAATTATGTATTGCCATAGGTAGAATAAAAATAGTGGTTTCTGACTTTGAGTAATATCACTTGGCTAATTACTTTCAGTACATACCTTGTATATATAATTTATAAGGTACACAAAGATGCTCAAAATAAAAATAATTTGGTAGCATATTCAATTCTAATCTTCTGAACTTAACATTTTGATTTCCATGTTCATATTGCTGAAAGAAAAAGTTAATTGATCGTCATTTTGTTGCAGATGTGGGATAGCTACAAATGTAAACGAAAAGAAAATATCACCCTCAATTTTGTTGCACATCAATTTTTATGTAAAATTGTATTGGAAATCTTTATTTTCTACATGTAAAATATTCATAGAAACATGATGTTTTTCTTTTAAAATCCTAGAATTGGATTTATTTCGATTAGTCTACTACAGTTATATGAGCAATCATGGATATCTCTGGGTTGTAACAAAAACACTGAACTTTAATAATTTTTTTATAACCCAGAACTTTCCGTGACTGCAATGTATGTCCAGAAACTAAATGCCTGTGCTCAAATCTGGAAGTATTGCTCAGGAATGAGAAATTGTCAGGAACATGTAACCCTGACAGTTCACATTTAAAATATGAAAGATGTGTGAGAATAACTTTCCACAGAAATCTAGTTTTTGAGTTGCAAACCCCCAAGTTAATTATAGCTGTAAAGAAAGCATGAGAAACAGTAGTTCA
The DNA here is from genome assembly GCF_977018435.1 of Lepisma saccharinum. Classification (NCBI taxonomy): domain Eukaryota; kingdom Metazoa; phylum Arthropoda; class Insecta; order Zygentoma; family Lepismatidae; genus Lepisma; species Lepisma saccharinum. The sequence continues at coordinate 137,576,898 of NC_139230.1, forward strand.
AATTAAGAGCTTGAGGTTCCTTATTACTACTTAAGAGAGAATGTCACCACATCACATTTGTGCAGGGTGCTGGAGAAGCAGTAAAGATCTGAATTAGTTATCTACAGATAGGGTGACCAGACGTCCTCTTCTATCCGCTCATGTCCTCCTTTTTTAGGTGTTTGTCCGGCGTCCGGGCAGATTTTTTAGAAATGGGTAAATGTCCTCCTTTTTTGGAAAGAGTATAGCATTGACTGTAGAAAATGTGCTGCATACAGAATGCTTCACTCGGGGCACGTTAAGTATTTGAGCAATGCTCACATAGCATCTGGGAGCTCAACACGATCACTTTTCCAACTGAGTCATTAGTAGGGTGCGTATTTAAGGCACTAAAAACCTCTGAAATAGGTGCCATAAACTAAGAAAAGGTACCCTAAAATTTTTAAAAATATACATTAAAATAGGCAATGGATGTGAACTTATTTAAATGTTCTTCTTACAATGACAGTTATACTGTATTAGCACTTCAGTTTATACATAAAAGTGCGCTAACGATTAACATACTATAGTACTCTTTTGATGGAAATTCACATTTGCGGGGAATCGTCAGTTAAAGTAATTCTCACAAAAAGAGCTTGTGCTAACGACCGAATTTGAGCAAATGATGAAAAAACAATTTGCACCATTGTAACAAAAAAAAAATTAAAACAATGTTCCAATTCAGACCATCAAATCTAGCGAATTCCTGATTTCAGTCAGTACAACATCAACAAAGCCTTATACCTTTCAATATAGGGAAAGCCAAGGCACGTAAAAAAGCTGAAGTATGCAAAATTGCAGAATATCAATTTTTTCCCACGATTAAGCAAAATAGGAATTTATAGGCACTATAAAAATGTATTTTCGGAATAGAAACTTCATGAAACGAACTTTAAAGTTTAAACATGAAAGCCTATGTTTTACTACAAAGGAATGGAAAAGGCACATAGGCAAATTTCCGTACCCCGGTCATTAGTATTAAGCGCTGAGACACACAGTCTGTACAGTTCCTTTTGGGTTGATTGATTTGGTTTATTTTACTTAATTTTTCTGCCACTTTTGGCTAATCGCGAAGATGAGTATGAGCGATGATATGATGATTTTGATGAAGGACACTCGCAAGGAACACCCATGCCCAGGCCGTGATTCGAAACCGAGGCCTCTGGCGTTGTGGCATGGTTTTCTAACCACTCCACCACAGAGGTCGGCCCGTTCCTTTTCGAGTTATACATACGCAATACAGAAACTTGTAGTGAGAATTTTGATTTAGTAATATTTACTTTCATGAAATAACGAAGCGAAAGTGTAAATTCAACAATGATATTGCAAGAAAATATCCAGCTTTAAAGGATGGAAGAAACGAATATGGGGTAAAGTGTAAGGTGGCTGCCACTTTCCCCTGGTGTTGAAAGAGTCTCTACCCAATCTAAACTAACTAAAATTTTAATTTGGCTTTTCGAAATAAGTTAAGCGAATCTTCCTTGTTACATTTGCATTCACTTGTGGGGATATTTCAGTCTAATGTCCAAGAATTAGAAAAGGAGTAAAATTCTGTGCTTCAAATTATAGATATTCTTTGTCATTTGTTAAATAACAGATTAGGAGATTACTTTCTTTGCTTAAAGGTAAGAGGAAGTTATTGAAGAGATCTTCTGAAAAGTATCTGTGAGCAAAATGTTGGTAAGATTTTTGTATATTGATTAAATTATGAGTAATGGTAAATATATAGCCATTTTTTGCGATGTCCTCCTTTTTCGCCATGCTCTGTCCTCTTTTTTAAATGTATGTGTCTGGTCATCCTATCTACAGATCACTGGTTAAAATCTCATGCACCACTGATTTCTTTTTTCTGCTTTACGCTTCTTGGGATGTAGTGGAAACTTTCATTCATTCATTGTTCTCTGAGCAGTTTTACCACTGCAACCTCCAGGCTTTTGAAAAGAGAATCTACTTAATTTAATATTATCTATCAATCGATACCTTCTTCCTCCTCAGACCCTTTCTCTGATAACCATTTCTTACAGTGAATCTTTTACCAGGCAGTTCCTTTTTACTTTGTGTCCTAGCCAATTTATTTTTTTATTTTCTTGATTACTTCCAGCATTGCTATCTTTTTGACAATTCTTGCCAACACATTTCTAGAGCCAGTGGTCTATTTGGTAGGGCATCTGGCTACCATGTGGGAGACCCTGGTTCGATTCCCAGGGTGGGTGATCTAAGGTCGGAATATGCAGGCCTTGTCCCTGCATAAAGTGGCTCTGGGAATCACCCAGACTCAAATCAATGTGTACCTGGGGGCAACCCTGGGGTGTAAAGGTGGCTGGAGCATAGTGCTGATCACATCACCTCCAAAATGGCTGAGATCTAAAATGTGTGGGGCCTACCCCAACATTCCTTAACTGTGTCTTCATGCACAGGCTACTTTACCTTTTACCTACCTTTCTGTTTCATTTCTTACTTTCTATGTCCATTTTTTCTGCTCCATTCTTCACCATGTCCCTATTAATAAAGCAAAATAATCTAACGCAGTTATTTTTAGTGGTTAATATTTTATTTTATTTATTTATATTTTTATTTAGCAGATAAAATAAAATATTAACCACTAAAAATAACTGTGTTAGATTAGTTTGCATCTATAAAAAGTGGTTATGCGAAAGAAGAACATAGATATTAAGAAAGCTTCTAGCAGATGTGGCCACGGTGGCTCAGTCGGTAATGCGTCTGACTACCATGCTAAAGGTCCTGGGTTCGATCCCAGCTGGTTCAAATCCGGGAACTTTTCTAACGTTGGAAGCAGCCCCGGTGCCCACCCAGCATCGAATGCCATGGGTACCTGGGGGAAACCCTGGGGGGTAAAGGTGGTCAGGGGCATGATGCTGATCACCCCCCCCCCTCACGATCGGATCAAGAAAATGTGGGGCGTTACCCCCACACCTCCTATACACCTTCATGGCGTAGTGCTAAGCACAGGGGAGATCTTTACTTTTTTTTTTTTTTTTTACTTCTAGCAAATGTTCCTCGCTTCTTCATAACATCCAGGTTCCACTCCACACAAAACATTTCATTAGTCTCTTCCTTAATTCTTTCCACAAAAGTCCACAGAAGATACTAATTCTATTAAATGCCTCCTTTGCCATTGCTATTCTCACTCCGACTTCTTGACGTCCTCTACTGAAAATTCTGTCTACTATTTTCAGTAGCTGAACTGTAATTCTACAGTCTTCTACTGTTTTTGGTAGCCCAACTGTGTCTACTGTTTTCATTTCAGTAGCTGAACTATACTGCTAATGTTTTCTACTGTTTTCAGTATCCCAAGTGTGTCTACTGTTTTCAGTAGATTAACTGTACTGCTAATGTTTTCTACTGCTTTTGGTAGTCCAACTGTTTCTATCTTAAGTAGCTGAACTGTACTCTTAATGTTTTCAGTAGCATAATTGTACAACCAACATGTTTCATTGTGTTCAGTATATTGATGTATGAAAACAGTACTATTATTGTTAAAGAAAAATTTCTTATCAATACAACTGAAAATGCAATGAAAAAATCCTATAAGCAACTAGGGGCGGCACCAGAAAATTTTGAACAGGTGGGCAGGATTCATATATTGATAAATTAGGGTTGGCAAATATAAAGTATATATATGAGCTTCACAAACATGCATTCTCCCCCCCCCCCCATCCATTTCATTCGGCATTTCTTTTTTCTTTTTAATGGTGTACATTTTCTTATTTATGCTTTACAAACCTTTTACCTTGGCTTGTGTCCCTCCCTCTTTCTCACACACTCTCTATTCTCCATGCCGTCACCTATTGAAAAAACACTTGGCAGGTTTTGGTCCAGGCCCGTGGCCAGGATATTATTTCGTGATAGGAGGTGGCTCATCCTTTATCAGCAGCATTCATCTAAAGTCAAAAACGTTTTGGGGGTAAAGGCCTGAAGATGAATTTCTGAGTTTAATCCTACTAAGGAAGTAAAATTAATTACCACTATACACCATTTAAATTAGGTAATTGTAGGAATTCAGGGGGTGTGCTTCAGCCCTCTTATCCCTCCCCCTGGCTATATACCTGTCTTGACCCCTCAAAGATCTGTCACTGATCAGGGTTTTCTCCTCTCTGTCAATTCTTCTGTCTTTCCAGTGTCAGTCTTGATATAATCTCCCTATTTCTCCATCATTTAAGTCCCCCTTCCTTTCAATGTATATGCTTTCAACTGCTCACTGTGTACTTTGTACAGTGGATATATTATCTCATGTCTTTAAGTTAAGAAGCAATTTTCCACATATTACTTTATTAGGCGAACGGAGCAAATAAAGTACTTTTTAATTCATGTGAAAGTTATGAAACATATGGAAGAAATTCTTTACCAATGCAAAAGGCAGCGAAAGTTATTGCAAGAAGTATTTATATTTGTAAAACCAGTGCCAACCCTAGGAGAGGGGCAAGGCAATGCCCTACATGGAGAGGGAAGCTGCCTAGCAGAAAAAATATTCAGCTACACATAACAGTGTCTCACATGAAGCACAACAGATATGTGGAGGCACATGGTGGTTCGGATTCCATTTTAAACTGAAGATCCAGTCCCCATTACTTAGGAAAAAAAAAACTCCTCAAAAAAACTCAAATGTAATTTTAGCGTTTTAGATTCGGAATGCTACGTCAAGATTCGACATTTACAGTTGCGCAAGTTTCAACTACCCTACTTTATTTGCCACTATTAATGTCCTTTACAAGACTAAATGCCTTGTTTCTTCTTTCGATACAACACATGCTGATTGTACATTATATATTCAAGTATGGCGACAGAAGGTGTGTAAACACAGATAACAGTAAAGATTTTTGTTGATTTCTCCATAATTCAAATGAATGATCTTGAATATGTAGTTTTAATATTGTGAATTTTTAACTGGAATGAATGCTGCTTTCTGGATGATGGTTAATGAATGATCCATTTACTTTGCTCATGGGCATTTTACAAATTGATACGTGCATATGAATCTTAGCATTTAATTAATGTCTTATAGGGAAAGTTTTAAAACACACAAGGATCGCACAATATTTGTTCATTCTGCATTAAACTTTCCCAGCAAAAACGAGAATTTTCACACAGGATATCACTGAAAAATGTTTTTTTAAAAAAGGAATTTGTGCAAAATGAATATCGAAGAATTGATGCAATTATGCAAGCGATCACTTACTGAAATAAATCTTCATCTGGCTAATGCAGAAAGAGAGATTTTTCAATAGGGTTCAATAGAAATATGCAAAGTGGTTGGAAAAACAAATATTTTTACAAACTATATTGTGCAAAGTAATTTAGAGCAAAAAAAAAATAATTTATTTACAATTATCATCGTAGGCATCAACTTTAGAGGGGCAAGACACTTTCTGCCCTCCAAATTCCTCAAGAAGTATATACATTATACAGGGTTTCTATAAATTAGTTATACAAAAGTAACCGTTAATTCTGAAGAAAGTGTATGTGTAACAGAAATAGTTTATACATCAATGAATACAGCATATCTTCAAGTTTATTGTCGCACGTTGTTAGTTTCAGACACTGCCACTGGATGTGCGAGCATTTGTTTACCTTACACAAGTACCAACTTGAATTGATCATGGTGGAACAATTCCATGGCCACCTTGTCGACATTTCTGGGGAACAAAGACACGTTCTTTAATGTAACCCCAGGTAGAGAAATCCATCCACCAATCAAGCGAATGAGGTGGCCATGGAATCGTTCCACCACAACAAATCCAAGTCAGTACTTGTGTAAGATAAACAAACGCTCACGCCTCCAGTGGTGGCATCTGAAACTAACAACATGCGACAATAAACTTGAAGATATGCTGTATTCATTGATGTATGAACCATTTCTGTCACACATACACTTTATTCACAATTAACGGTTACTTTTGTATAACTAATTTATAGAAACCCTGTATATAATAATTATTGTTGTCAATCTTGCCCTCCCCTCACAAAATGTTTATGTGAAATTGGCACCCTCTGATTACACTGGACAACAAATTTTAATTTTTCTCTGTTAAATGGAAAAGAGAAGGTAATTCTTATAGGATTTTTTCAGCTGATTTCAAATCTGTTTACTGTTTTTTCTCTATCGGGCTCAGATTTTTTGTAATACACATTTTTTGTTGTAACGAAATAGATTGCTTTATTGACGTCGACACTTGGGGTAGCAGTCAGTGGCGTACTTACAGGGGTCACACCTGCACCCCTCCCCCCTTTAGGGCCCAGTATTCCTAAAAAAAATAATGTCAATAACAGGAAAAGATTGCAAAATGATGAATGAGTACTAAAAGAAAGTACACGTAACCCCCACCCACATTCGAAATAAAAAACGATTTGACTTCTAAGCCAGAGATCCTGGGTTCGAATCTCGGCTTGACCATGGATATTCTTTGTGTGTGTCCCTTGCCCTTAACAAACACAAAGAACACCCATGCCCAGGTCAGGGTTTGAACCCGGCACTCCTGTTGTCGTAGCGCGCTGTGATAACCACTCCTCCACGGTTGGTTGATTTGGTGTTTTAAGTACAGTGGTGGAAAAAAGTTCTTCCCCATAAGACTTTAATGGCAGTAAATAATGCCGGAAGAGTAGGGAACACACATTTCACCATTAGGCGATCGGGTGATTCTGTCTGTCTCAAGAGCAACTCGTCTTTCATGCAAAAGCCAACAGCACAGGAAATGTAGGAAAGTCACGTGACTTGTCAGGTGGAATGTTGTTCGTCAGAAAATTGCCTTTTCTCAACCCAGGTCACAGAACCGACAAGAGCTACACGTTATATCTCCAAAAATCATTCCCCTAAAAACGTTGAATGAAACGCTAAAACAATTCTTGCCTTAATTACTGTATGTGCCGCAGTAGCACAGACGTTAGGGCATTTTATTATCATGCGAGAGATCTGGGTTCGATCCCCGACGGAGGATAATCGGGATTTTGTCCACCTGTTCAAGCTGCTTCGGTGCCCACTCAGCGTCGTATAAAGTGGGTACCTGGAGGAAACTCTGGGGAAGGGGGGGATAAGGCGGCCAGGGGCGTGGTGCTGATCACATCATTCCCACCTTCGGCCTGATGAAGAAAGCGTGGGGCTATAACTCCACTAACTCCACACCCCCTATACACCTTCATGGCTTGGTGCAAAGCACAAGGTAGGACTTTGCTTTTTAATTTACTATACATCCAGATTTTGTCGTAACAAAACTTCCCAATCTCTACGTGGACTTTCTTCCAAGTTCCGTAGGGATGTGAATAGGCTCCAATATTTCTTGACACAATTCATACATGTTATATTTCCTTATAAGAACAACAGCCGATATATTTTGTGTGCGTGTGCATGTGTGTAGGGGAAAGGGGTATAATCCAAACATGTGAGGTGATCCTTTTCCCACTACTCACTCCATTCTCAGAAATAAATCGCAATTCCACACACTGAAAATGCAGCACTTTCTACGTCTTAGCATGCAAATATCTACATAGTAGCAAAGTAATGTGTGGAAAGAGAAAAATTAACGATTTGTAACGGCACTCTGGAAATTTTTTAGTTTATTTTTTTTCAATTTGAACTGACATTCATAACATTCATTAACAATCCCAATATTGACAAAAGAATAGCTTAATCGTTCTGCTACTTTCAATTCTTCATTATCGTAGTCACCGTAACTCTCTCTCTCTCTCTCTCTCTCTCTCTCTCTCTCTCTCTCTCTCTCTCTCTCTCATCCTTCCCGATGGCGCTGTAGTAGAGGAGTCGCCTTGTAATCAAGGAGTCCCCAGTTCGATACCCGGTGGAGACACAGTGGTTAGGATCCCACTTTAAACTGTAGATGCAGTCTCGATTAGCCTTTGTGTGCATAAAGTGGACTTAAAATACCAAATGAAAATCAAAATTAAAATCACCGTAACTCTCTACAAAGCCGGAGTATCCATTTTTGAAACCTGTTGAGGCTTAGATGTAGCATTGCATTCGTATCATTACCCATCATCTTCATCGTCGCGATTATCGAAAGAGGTAAAAATGCGACACAAAATAACCCAAACAGAAGCTTGGAATCAATCTGAATATTGGTTACGTTGGATACGTGGTAGAATTGTTTTAAATATCACTTCCTGTGATGTAATAGGTTTTTTGATTAGAGACCATTTGAATAATACATATCGTTGTTGCGAACAATAAGTAGTTTCACGTTCACCACACTCTTCGGTTGTTTAGAAATCGTAAGGAAGAAGGATCTCTAAATTTTCGCTTTCACATGTCAATGAAACTTTCCGTGTTTCCTTGAGGAAAGATAAGGCGCCTGCTTGTAGTAAGCAAGCACTAACTACTTCGATCAGTGACCTTCACTGCCAGAGTGACTCACAGCTGGCCTTCCCTCATTCCAGTGTGAGTATAAAACAGGTATTTTATTTCGTTCGTTCCAATCCACAGTTATATCAAGCTAACATTATAATATTTTCGTAAAATATGTAGTAAACAAGTTGTATACAATATGGTCTTCCAGAGTGTTGTTGCCTGCTATTTACACGCGGGAGATGGGGGTATTGTAAACATTTCTGATCCCAAAGGTCGAGCACGAAGGAAAAGTCGTGTAAGCATTGGAGGTAATAACAAGGTAATAGAAGTTGAAGGAAATGCTGGGATAAATGATATTAGAAATTGAGTAAAAACAGTTCTCATCACACACAGGGCTATCAGATCACTCTTCAGCGGAAAGTAGGACAAAATGTCTCAAAATGTTGAACACGATCGTATTTGCAATAAATGTAATAGGTTACTAGGACATCTTAGCATATAACGAGAATATGACACATCTTCAGCTGAAAAATTAATGTTGAAGTGAACGGTTGAGTTCAAAATTCCTCAACTGTTAATTAATAGCACGGCTGTATGTGATATCAACTTGTGTATGTAAGACAGAACGTTTTTCGTCGATATGGGGCCAGGAAGTGAAAACAATCCATGAATTCGGGAAGGAAAAAATTCACAATTTCGTAAGCAAAGTCTGGAAGTTCTTGTTTATTAATATGTAAAAAACTACTATACACTGAGAAAAAACAGAATTGTGTGCCTTATTTCTCCAATAAGGAGAAAAATTACTTGTTACTTCGAACAATTTACCAACACTTATATCGATAAAACTTCACAAAGTAAGCATTTTTATACATATATCCGGACTTTTCCGGATCTAGAAAATCGTGAAGTAATTTCTGAGCTGGGATTGTAATTGCTTTTCCGAACATCCAGTAGCAACCATGCACACTCTTTGATTTAAGCATACTTCTCCAAGGAACCACGTTATTTTAGACTCCCCTCAGTTTTTCTATCTAATTTGAAGTTACGTGATGCCCAAAATACGTATAAGACATTTGAGATTTCTTTCAAATTCCTTCCGGAGGCCAGACATAACTATAAAATGTAGGACACGTCCGGAAATAAGAATGATTCTTAGAAGTCTTTTTATTTCTTATTTAGCATTGTTTTTCTTTCACCTCTTGCTAATAGCGATGACGAGGATGAGTGATATGATGAAATTGATGAAGGGGCACTCACAAAGAACACCCATACGCATGACAGGATTCGAACTCAGGACATCAGACATAGTAGCGCACTGTGCTAACCACTCTGTCACGGACGGAATTCTTATAGCCCTAATCGTTCCTCAAGCATTTTTCCTATCTTTAACTACACACGAAACATAAAGAACAATCTAAATAAACAGGTGCCAGTTCACACTCTAACCGTAAAAAAACATATGCATGTGAAAATGCAAAATAATATTTATTTTTAGGTAGTTGTGATTTATATTATTGTATATTAAAGAAATCTATTAGTGATAAAATGACGGAAGTAGAGGAACATCTCCAATGAAACACTCATGCCTTATGGATATTTGAGTTTCTTGCCGAACAAGGTTCCGAGTTCGAGTCCCGATCAAAATGGGTTCATTGTGTATGTTCATTCATGTCTTTAATGTAATCATAAATCGTCGTCATGAATAATTTAACTTCAGAGGAAGAAAACTGAGGTAATTACTAATAAAAACAATAACAAAAAAAAATTTGATCTTAAAGCCCTGCCTTTGCGCTACATATTCCATCACGGGGATCATAGGCGTGCGCCCATGGGGCCAGGGGAAGGGCAAATGCACCCCTAATCATGGACGTCTGCAGATTTTTTCCACGAAGAGACAAGCAAGGTATTTTTCCATGGGGCATATTACCCCGATAATAGTGTTGCATTATCGCATTCCTGCATCCTCATTATAATAATTAATGTAAATTATTATGACTGAAATCAATTATACATGTGAAAACGTACTTTTTGGTTGACATTCATTTTCTAAGGGTAAGATGTGGCAATCCTTGCTCCCCTTCCAGACATCTATACCCCTATATTATTATATTTTCACCTAGAAATTTAGGATAGATGAATCCTATCGCCGTTATTAAACTATATTATACTCTTAAAGAAAATTAAGTATTTTCAAGCCGATGAAAGTTCAAAGCAACTACGGGGGAAGGAGGTGCAGTGGCGAAACCACACCCCCCCCCCCCACAACCTTGAACGGAAATCAATTTTAGGAGGCAAACATGGAAGTAAAGGAAAGCAAGAGTAGCAGAATCTAAGAGTAGCAGGACAAAAGGATACTCAAGATGGATTTTGTTTTCACGTCTTTCTTGCATTATTTCATCCAGACTGCCAAGAGCACCTGCGGGGGGGGGGGGGGGCAGAGCTGCAATTGCCCCCTTGATTTCAAATTTTATACAAATATAAATACCTTTTGTAAAATGTTCTTGCTCGCTTCGCTCGCAATGTCTGATTTTCTTGCAGTCTAGTCAAGTTCAGAGCCGTAGCTAGGGGTCGGCGGTAGTTAACCCTGGACGCCAAATGATCTAAATGAAAAATATTGTAAAAGAGAATAATATGGCGCTCTATGAATTTTTCCCCATATTAAATCGACATTGTTTTCATTTTGCAAAAAATTGGATCTGAAAATTTATTGGTCGCTTCACTCGCAATTTTTCTGTAATGCATTTTAAATTACCGAGGAGAGAAGTACTGCTGCTAAAAGGTTTTCTCTTAAGTGCATGAACAATTGTTTCGAGGAAAAGGAACGCGAAGGTTTGAGAGACAATTTATATGATTTTTACTGTTGGTATATATGTATGTGTATGTATATATATATATATATATATATATATATATATATATATATATATATATATGTGTGTGTGTGTGTGTGTGTGTGTGTGTGTGTGTGTGTGTGTGTTGTATATATATACATATGTATGTATGTATTTATATGTGTGTGTGGGGTGGAGGGAGGGGTGTATATATAAACACACCCCTGAATGCAATAAAATTTAAACAAGTGAGATGAAATTACGTTATTCTTTTACGGCCTGAACTATCATCAAGGCTATCCCTCCGTAATCAGAGGGTCTGCGCACGCCTATGACACTTTACGTAGGTGTAGACACGCTTCGTACAATTTGATGATATCGCGATTACGTAATGGATGTGCAGCCACTTAACTGAACCTCCCAAAATTCACATTTTATTACTAAATTCTAAATTAGCATAATATCACATAGTTTACCTATTCATAATATGCGCCGCTTTGGTGCACTTTGTGAATTGTGCATTAATCAACATCAGGTTAATCGCGGCAGGCAAAGTGGAGGGAAAATGACAATAAAGCACAACAACGAGGGGGCCCTTGGTTCCCGATTAATGAAACTTTGTCTACATGCAACTGAGTCGCTGCGTGAAATCGCTGAAAATGTCATTTATTAATTTCTTAATTTTGCTTATTTTATATTGCTTTTCTAGCACTTGGCGTCAACAAAGGCGATGAGGATGATTAATGAAGTTATGAAATGGATGATAGGACATGATGATCCATGTCTTACACAAAATTCTAAGTTGGGACTAATGAATATCGATTCGTCTTATCATTTGTCAAGTAGTTGTATTAACTCCAATCTTTTTCAAGTACTTCTGGTTTGACAGCATGTGTGTTGCGCGATAATGATTCGACGAAAACCACCATTTCCGTGAACTTTTTTGACAATGACTCTAATATCAGTAAAGAGAACATTTTCTTACGAATAGCTGTTGTTAAGAAACCAATTCCTGAAACTTTTTCTGGTGGTCTCACGGCACCCAGCTGTTGTTTGTTATGGCTGGGCCTGGGGGTATGACTCACGCTGCTGTCAATACTCATTCATTCCCGAGAATCCAGGTCCGCCAGGCAAACCCAAGCGACAATTTTGTTATTTGGGTTGCATAGACAACAGGCTTTAATATGTTACAATATCGTAGGTCTCGTGGCCCAAGAACTATTTTCCATGACTGTACATTTTATGCACAGAAACAAAACAGGTAACAAAACACACTTTTTTGTAGTTTCTTCAATAATATTCATTTGGCTTTTTGAGTTCTGAGATACATTTTTCATTCCAAATTATTTCATTATTCACTGCAGAGTACAACACATAGTATAAGAATGCACACTCATCTTCTTCTTCTTCTTCTCCCTTATGCCCACTTAGGCATCGGGTCCTTTCAGCCACTTCTTGAAAGAAGTTCTATCCTGTGCCAGTCTTTTCACTTCGTCCGGTGTCTTCCCTCTCTTCTGTGCCAGTCCATAAATGTACTGGTTCCAGTTCAACCTGGGTCGTCCCCTTCCTCTCTTTCCTTCTGGTCGGGCCTCAAATATTTGTTTCGGTTTACGCTCTTCCTCCATCCTAATAAGATGTCCAAGCCAGCCTAATTCCCTCTTCTCGATGATTTCAGTCAGTGGTTCCTGATTCAGGCATTCTCTTCTTATTGTTGTGTTTCGTATCATATCTCTCCTTGTCTTTCCTACAGTTTTTCTTAAGAATTTCATTTCAGTAACAGTAAGTCTGCTCTTCAATTTAGTTTGCATTATCCAGCTTTCTGATCCATATAATAGCGTGGGGAGATAGACTGTTTTATATATTTTCAGCCGAAATAGCTCAGCTGGGAAAGCGTCAGACTGAAGATTGAAATGCGCACTCATCACGGGTTCGAATCCTGGCCTGGATTGTTCATCAATTTCATAATATCATACTCATCCTCATTTTTGTGATAACCAAATGTGGCAGAAAAGCAAAGTAAAATAAACCAAACCAACAACAATATGAACATGCGTTCTCTTGCCCAAATAAATACATTCGTATTTATGACTGTTAGAGGCCAAGAGTAGTATATTTAAATAAAGCACTACTAAAACGAGAGTGAGAGAGAGCCTGAGCACATATTTGTAATTTAATCATTATATATTCCATAATTGAAAAAAAAAAGAAAGAAAGAAAGAAAGCATAACATTATTGTCTGCACATAACACGTTCCCATTTCATAAATAATAAAACTACATCCATATTATACATACATATTGTACAACGTGTAAAAGGTTGTGTAAATACAGAGAACATAAGTACTGCAGAAAATTTTACCCTGAATTCTTTAGAGGATTTACAAAAAAACCTATGAGAAACCAATCCCCTATCTGTCCTATAGGAGATAGACTGGGGGACCTGAAGTCTGGGCTTTCAACCATTGCAGCGGGGAGCGATGGGGCAAGAGAGGTAGAGGTAGAAATCTTCATCTTTCCTTTGGGCGGCCGTTTCTACCTGGAAACTGGTCAGGTGGAAGAAGAGTGAGCTAGGGTATCCAGCCAGCTTTGCCCACGGATCACACCGATGGACGAGAAGCGCGTGGAAAAGAAAGTGTTGCATATGAACTGTGGCTTTAACAAGACAATAAATATTGTGATTTGAATATAATTCGAGATGTGAGATTGATTGATCTATCTCTGCTGGACTAGCTACTCCTCAGTGCACGTCACTGTCCATGGTGTATATTTCCTGATGGAACCATTCTCAAGGTTCGTCACTTACACTGCCGTTGTTGGAGGGAGATAACCCCAAATGTTCGATCAACAAATGGATTTTTAAGAACATATTACATCCCAGTTTCTGTAGTTGTCAAGAAGCTCACTAACAAGTTCTTTGTAGTTATCTGCCTTGTGATTTCCGAGGAAATTCTTTACAACTTCTTGGAATGATCCCCTTGCTCAGCTTCATTCAAACATGGAAAGGGCTGGACTGTGAGGCACAGCCCTTCCAGCTGAAGTAATATCATAGTATACAGGGCTAGCATAAATGATTCATCGTGCAATATGCCCCAAAATGTGATCGAAGCCAAGACCCTTAAGAGAAAGCTCTATCCCCCTGATTATCCATCAAAACAGGTTCAAGAAAGATGCGCATGTTCAAAAAATCAGTATAGACCTAATCTAATTTTTTACTAACACATTTTTCTTTCCACAAAAAAACAACAACATTATTCCAGCCCTGGACACCTATTTTTGTGAAACAATACTCTAATCTCTAGAACATGGAAGTCAAAGACAAAGACAAAGGGGCGTATCTAAAAAAAAGGGTAAATTGAGATAAGTCCACTGGGGCTTTGCTCTTGGTGACATATACAAACTGCCGTAGTGGCGTATCACAAAACTCAATGGGTGTGAAGATTCGGTCTCCATGAGTGACGACGTATCTCAAAAAGTAAGACAGAAGGGCGTAACTCGAGTTACTCGAAATACAACTTTACTATTTACGACCTCAAAACTAAGATGTATCTCTGTTTTACATGGCATGAAGGACAGGGAAAAAGAGGATCATGTGAAATCACCACTTGCTTGAGAATGTACCTCAAAAATCTCAATGCCGAACATAATATCAAAGAAGTAACTTTATTTGCGAATGGATGCCCTGGACAAAATAAGAATTCCATTGTAGTAACCATGCTCTTGCACACAGCATCGAGCTTGGAAAACATTGAGAAGATCAGTGTTCTTTTTTTTAACTTTACCATGGGCAGAACGAGGGAGATTCTGCACATAGTGCCATTAGCACAGCCATAAATAATGCTGGTGATCTCTACGTGCCTTCCCAACTGATCCCAGTCTTCCACCTCGCGAGGAGAAAGAAACCATATATTGTGCACACACTCCAGACTTCTGACTTCCTGGATTACAAGAACATGGCATGTGATCCTCGCATACTATCCATTAGAAAATATGATCAGGGAGATTCTCTTGACTGGACTGCAATGCGAGAGGTGATGGTGCAAAAGACTGATAAGGACAAAGTCTACCTCTAAACCAGTTATCTGGTGGAGCCACTCAGATCCTTGAGTCCGAAACAATTGGTAATTGCCATGTAAATTGTACTCAGAACCTCCTAAGATTTCAAAGGACAAATATGATGATTTTATGTCCCTTTGTCACAATATCTTACCTGTAGTCAGAGTAGCACATTATGTCAGGTTTTTTGAATTCTTGCCACATTGAAAACACGACAATCTTGCTTGCAATAGTTTCTTAGATGTGACTATTTGTATCTAAGGGTCAAAATATGATGTTCTGACAGTTTGTGATTATGTCACTTCATAGTATTTGCGACAGGAGTCCATATACTTCTGCATGTATGTTTACCTTGATATCAATATCGTTACGGCAATACCAAACATGTTCCAGTATTGTATTATGTACTTGAGGTTTATTGTTACTGTAAGTGTCCAGTATTATTTAGTTAATGGGTATGCGATCTATAGTACAATACTTTCCACAATGGAATATTACGCACTAGCTAACTGCATATTGTAAGTAAGTCTCATGTATACTCCATGCCTTTGCAATGCTTTCTTGTGTTTAATGATCTTTGGTGTGTTTCCAGATTTCTTAAATTATTTTTCTGATACTACCAAATGTTTATTTTCATTTACATACCATTAAACAGTTTACCATGTTGCTATTTCCTTCTTTTTAAAACTGTTTTGTAAGCATTAAGTCTAAATAGAAAGCTCTTTAATCTGAACGGCCTATTTCACTTAATTTCCAAACTTCCGCGAAACATTATCATACAAAAGAATACTTTCTGTACTGTTCATCATCAAGATGCTGTGACTATTTTGGGTGTAACTCACTTATTCCCTACTTCATGGCATACTTTGTGTGATCTCCAGTTACGAGACAAAAGGCGTATCTGTGGCATAACTCAAAATATCTCCACTGGAACATGTTTTTCTCACAAGACAAATGGGCATCTCTGTTTCAAACAGCCAAAAAAGCCATTATTACTGATTTGCATAAATGCAAACACACTTACCACAAAACACGGCCCTTTAGCTATCTGTATGCTTCAATACATTTCATTACCCCTGAAAACAAAAGTACAATCAATGATAATGTATGATCACAAACTTTACAATGCTCTCCTGGAAAATCAAGAAAACTGAGATACACCTCTTTGTCTCGGTAGGGACGAATTGTTTATATAAAACAGTGCAAGTGTAGGATAGATAAACTTCTGGGTGAGGTGACACACTCGACTGAAATTTGGTCCTCCCAACCGTTACTTCAGGACCAGCCACTGACTCACCGCAAATATAACAGAAATTGTTTTGGTTGTTAACACACCTATGAGGCATTTTTAAATATATACACACTGTACATAACACAAAATATGCACAAATTAGAGCCAACAAATTTATTTATGTCACAAACTTAAGGAGAACTGAATTTCAACTGAAATAGTACCATTGCTATTTAACCTGATGGTAATAAACCAGTATTTTATCATTGTTGTCAACAATTCCTTTGTTGTCATCAGTGATTGGCTTGCACAGAAACGTTTTAAGCAAAGAAAGTCACTTTCATTTATGTTTTGGAACTCATACTGCTTGTTTTTTTGCTACTGTAAATGGCAAAATGGGCTACAAGGAGAGAAAAAAATGTAAACATGTTACAGAAAAAATTGAGCCTGATAGAGAAATTCTGACTTCATATTTTAAATCAGCATATTTACATGTTGGGTTGTTTTTTTATATATATATATATATATTTGTTCAATGCTGTATGATTTTGTACTACTCCCCAGTTCCCACCTCGGAAAATGAGCACTTTGGCTATAGCCAGATATTGCACTACTTCTAGCCACAGAAGTATTAACTGGATCATGTTTCAAGTTTTAAATAAGAGATAAATTTGAAAAGTGTTATTCATCAACATATTTTCTAATGATTTTTCTTACTCAGTAAACTAATGTAAATCCAAAAACAGCGAATTTGTAAAACTTCTTATTGGATAATTTGTGACACTTTTTAGTATCGACAATATTCATGAGAAAAATGTGCATGGGGTCAAGACAAGAATTGAAGCTTTCACATTTTCCTAAGCACTTACATCTTGAATTTGTTGGGGTGGGCAATCGGGTGAGTAGATGAAGTGGGCCGTCTGTGGAACCGAAAATGGGGCTCGGTGGGGCTCGCCTTAATGGATTTCTCTTGTAAGGCATGAGCCCCATTTTCTCGCAGTGTTGCCAACTCCTTACTCGAAAAAAATCACCAAGGTTTTTTTTGGTCCAACCTAACCTAAAGCAAGGAGCTGACAATACTGCTTGAGGCTTCTTAATGGTTTGCTCTTGTAAGGCATAAGCCTTATTTTCTCGTAGTGTTGCCAACACCTTACTCGAAAAAAATCACCAAGGTTTTTTTTCTGGTCTAACCTAACCTAAAGCAAGGAGCTGGCAACCTTGCTTGAGGCTTGTCTTACAGTGCATAAAGCAAGGTTGCCAACCTACTGCTTTTGCCATAGCTTTTTACAAAAAAGAGAGAGGAGAGAAAGAGAGGGAAGAGATAAACAACCGACAGCCTACCTACAACTTTTTTTGGTCTAACCTAACCTAAAGCAAGGAGTTGGCAACTTTGCTTGAGGCTTGCCTTACAGTGCATAAAGCAATTTTTACCAACCTACACACACTGGGCAAGGAGAGTTGGTACTGCCGTAAAAGAAAGAGAGGTGGGTGGATGGTAACACAGTATGTGTGTGCGCGTGTGTGTGTATAATATGTAGCATTATTAACTAGAGTGTGTTGGCAAACCACCTGCAACTAAAAAATAGAGATGCCAACGTTGCTGTAAGATGAAGAGAGAGAGAGACCTACGGCTGGCAACAGTAATAAGCGAATGCGACATATCGTAATTTTCCAACTCCGTATATCGTGATTTTTGTAAACCTCTCTCGGGGGAACGATGTGCCACACACACACACACGCGCGCGCGCGCTTGTATTGTGACGCATTACATACATGTGGAAAAAAACAACTTTGCCTGTTATTATAAAAAAAACTTTGACCGTATTCTTAAATAACTAACAAGAACAATGAATCTTTTTGGCTTCCGCAAACAGATCAACATGGAGACTGCACCGCCAAATTTCAATAACCTCTTACCTTCCGTGTTATCTAAACTCAATGGTTTACTGATCGTTCATCTCAACAGCATTTGGACGAAATTGGATGATGATGTGGGTAAGATGTTTTATGTTTTTAATAACAATTTACATTTCTACGAAATTCCGATCGACGGGAAACTTCAAATCACCGTGAATCCGGTGAACGCAGGCGAAATCAAAATTTCTACCGGCAAGAACATTTTTCGAATCAAGCACGACAAGATGCTTTCTAACATTACGTACGATGTTTCTGCAGGAGATTATTTTTACATGGAACTCCTCGGAGATTATGACAAACTTATTCCTCTCTTCGTAGAATTACGAATCGTCTATCCTATTATAAATAACCGTTAACCAAAAATGCCTAACGACATTTTCGGCAACACCAAGCGTGTAGACCATGCAGAAGAGATTCTCATGTTGGACATTCGAGTTAAGAAGTTGAGGAGCGATTTGATTGCTTTGCAGGAGACCTTAAACAAAAGTTTAGAGTCGGAAATCGCTACGCTCCAAACGCAATGTCTCGACCCCATTCTGAAAATCGATTCCGAACTGAAAACGCTGATAAAAAATTATGTCGACGTACCTTCTTACGACAGCGTTCAAAATATACAGTTGAGCGTGGATTCGCTTCAAAATGATTTGGCCAAATTACAGCAATTTCAATCGAAAAATGAAGATTTGGAAAAATTGAAACTCGAAATCGAAGAACGAACTTCCGCAATCGAAAAGAATTTCTCTGAACTTCAAACCGTCGTGAACGATATAGACGCAGAACGCTTGCACATCGTCGTTTCCAAATTACAAGAAGAATTCACAGGACGTTGGAAGAAATTAAATCCAAGTTGCAGACTTTGGAAGATACCATGACGAACCTACCATCGTCAGACGAACTGCAGGTCATCGGTAAAAGCGTCGCGAACATAAAAATTCAATTGGAGGCGTATCGAGATTTCGAACACATTCAAACCACCATCGCTACGCTTCAGGCGTCTCTGGAATTGATCAACGAAGAAATTAAAAATATTCACGCTGAAGCGAGAGCGTTGACGAGCATTCAAGACACGTTAAGCACGGTTCAGCAGAAGATCGAATATTTAGAAAATTTGAACGTCGAAACGAATCTCGCTCATTTTCATCACGTACTCGACAACATACAGGGTGACTTGGAATCGTTACGGACGAGCGTGCCTTCGAGCGAAGATTTGGAAAAATTGAAAACGGCGGTGACGGCACTATCCGATTCGAGCGACATCAAAAGTTCGTTGAGCGATCTCGAGAGTAGGGTGGCCAATCTCCCCACCTCCAAAGAATTGCACGCTTTGAAAAGGAACATATCTCGAATGCTGAAACGACTGGAAACGGAAACGGCGAACGTGGAACAGATTCGAGACGAAATCAGTTCGCTGGTGTCGACGCTGCCCACTTCGCAGAGCGTCGCCGACCTTCACGCGCAGTTTACCGAGATGCGAAGCATCGTGAACGATCTTACCGAGAAGAGCTCGAAATTGAATCAAGTCGAGAACCTTCAGAACATTGTCGTCAACGTCAGAGATCAAGTTGGAGTGCTGGAATCCACGCAGGAATCGACGCTGGCCTCTTTCGGTGCCAAGTTGCAAGAACTCAACGAAAACTACAAGCAGTTGAACGTGGAAGTGAAAATCAAACCGTCGTTTTCTACCGTAACGGATACCATAATCGAGCATTTGCTGCCCATCGAAAATAAACTCGGACAAGTTCACAGTAATCTCGTCACCTTCGACACTAAATTCGCCAAATTGTTCACCTTGCAAGCCATCGAAATCAACAGCGTTCCCAATCAACAGAGAATCTCCACGTTCGTCGAAGGTAACAAACTGTACATGTTGCATCCTTATCATCCGTACTACAAGTTTCTCCTCGATGGCACGATTCAGATAAACGAATTTTCGTACTGGTCTCACGGCAGAAAAGCTAGCGTTCCCACCATGACCTTAATATCGAATCGTGGTGTCCAGAAAGCGGGAAACATTCCTCTGGCACGTTGGAATGAAACGCGCAACATATATGAAATACACGAAGACGAAGATCTCACCGTTTTCGACGTGAGTGCCGGCGATAAGCTGATCATTCAAAACACGAGCGAGGTGCCACCCTCTTTGAATCCCATCACGCTGGTGCTTCTCTTGAAACGTAATCTCTAAACAAAAAAATGTCTAGGCAAGCCATCGTCGAAGAATTGCATAAACCTGCACGCCGCAACCACGAACGTTTGGCTGTGGTAACCAAGGGCATCGACGACCTCTGGCAAAGCGATCTCGTGGAGATGAGTAGCGGCAATTTGAAAAACGTACATAAATGGAACAAGGGCAACAAGTACCTTCTCACCGTCATAGACACGTTTTCGAAATTCGCATGGGCTCTACCTTTGAAGGCGAAAACGGGATCGTGCGTCGCGGAAGCATTCAAATTAATTTTTCGCGAAAGCGGCGGCAGACGACCTCGGTTTCTGCACACGGACAACGGTAAAGAATTTTACAACGCCGTATTCCAAAAGTTTATTCAAAAACATGGCATTCGACATTATTCGACCTTCAGTCACATCAAAGCCAGCATCGTGGAAAGATTCAATCGAACCTTGAAAACACACATGTGGAAACGATTCACGCTTCGGGGAAATTACAAATGGGTCGACATCCTGCCGGAACTCGTCGACACCTATAATGATACGGTACACAGAACGATAGGCATGAAGCCAGCTGACGTTACGAAATCTGACGAGCAGCGTTTAATTTCTACCGTTTACTGTCCAAAGTACACACCCACGACAAAAAAAGCTAAATACAAAATTGGAGACCGGGTGAGGATCAGCAAATTCAAACGCACCTTCGAGAAGGGATTCACAAAAAATTGGAGCACGGAACTTTTTACCGTGGTTCGAGTTTTACCCGGAAACCGACACACGTATATAATAAAAGATAGTAGCAGCGAGATTTTGAAAGGAAGATTTTACGAAGAGGAACTCTCTAAAACGAAACACCCCGACACGTACCTCATCGAGAAAGTATTGCGTAGGAAAGGTGACAAACTGTTTGTCAAATGGCTGGGACTTCCGGAAAAGAGTTGGATCGACGCGAACGAAGTGATCTTGTGAGTACGTGGAACGTGGTGAAGCGTCTACCGGATCCGGAAAGTCAAACGAAGAAAAAGAACGGCGAGTTGCTTCCCGACAGCATCCGCTGTCTGATCGTAGGTCCTTCGGGGTGTGGGAAAACGACACTGCTCGTGGACAATTTTCTCCTCGCACCGAATTGGTTAGATTGGAAGAACAGGCACCTGTACGTGTTCTCGAAAAGTTTGGAGCAAACCAAATACCAGCAACTGATGAAACTGTACGATGGTCTGGACATTGCAACGTTCGCCTCGGAAATAAAACCACTCGACGATTGTCGTGAAAATTCAGTTGTTGTGTTCGACGACGCCATCCTGGAAAATCAAAATGAAATTCGCAACTTTTTCACGCAAGGTCGTCACAAAGGAATGGATTGCTTCTACCTAGCTCAAACGTTTTCCAAAATTCCAAAACAGTTAGTACGCGACAACGCTAATTTCATATGTTTGTTTCGTCAAGATCACACCAACCTCAAGCACGCGTACGATGACTACGTAGGCGGAGACATGAACTACAATCAATTTTCGGAACGCTGCTGCTCTACTTGCTGGAACGGTGACGATTTCGGATTCGCGACGATCGACATGACGAGGAAACCCAACGACGGAAAATACAGAAACAAAATCAACGACTTTCTAAACGTTGCAACGTTGTGAGAAACGACGTGTATAAATAACGTCATGACGAAACGAAAAATCGAGGACGAAAATCTCAAGCTTCGCGATTACCTCACGAAACGCTTCAAAGGTTGGAAATCCGAGAATCGCGGATTCTACGAAGAGAAGAAACGTCAGGATCAACCTGTGATCGATGCCATCAGCGGTCTAGGTAAAGAAATTAAAAGTGTCACGGAACAAAATAAAAATTTGATCAACGAACTCGTACCGCTCGCAGCTAAAAGTTACGCCGTACCCACGCCCATTTCGAGCATTCCTTCGACACCGTTCGAACTGAAGGATGCACCGGCACGACGTCGAGCCATAGGTAGCACGTCGTCGTCTTCGGATAAGATCGAGTTGGGACCTTTGGCACGAGACTACCTGAGTACGGGGAAATTCGACAAGGATGAAATGTTCGGATTGTATCCCAGCATGGAAACCAACGAAGGCGGTGGTGTGGTGTGGAAGATTGGGAAATCGAAGGTGACCTTCGAAGGCAACGACATTAAAGTTAATTTAGGCGAGAAGGATAGTTGGACCAGGTATCCGGGTACGGTGGGACTGTGGGAACTCGTTGCCAAAAACCAGCCGAAAGATTACACCGACGAAGATTACCAGAGTTACAAGGAAATTCTGATCATGACGGATGCCTTGTACCAGAACAACGACGCCTCGCAGAATAGGGTGAAATCGAGCAGCGGCGAGAAGTACAGGAATCTCATCAAACCGATTTGGAACCAGGTCAAAACAGGCAGCGGCGTCAAACGCTACAACACGCTACCCAAAGAATTCGTTTGGGTGGACGACGTTAGGAAACTCGTGGACCGATTGTTGGTGATAGCCGGCGAAGAGAATGCAGGCAACCGTAATTTCTACAACGAGAAGGTTGGCATCGTGGACATGATCAGCACGAAACTTTCCAACTTCATCGTGAACGACGACAAGGGCATTGGTTACCTGATCAAAATCATCAACACGCTGCCTCCGAAATTTTGGAACGTGGCCGAAGGAAAGGGGCTCGTGAACGACATCATCAACAAGTTACCTTTCGAGATGCATCTACCTGGCTACCAGTACTGCGGACCGGGTACCAAACTCGAGAAAAGATTGGAGAGAGGAGACAAGGGTGTGAATCCGTTGGACGCCGCATGCAAAGATCACGACATCGCCTACAACACCACGCAGACGGATCTGGACGCACGTCACAAAGCAGACAAAAAATTGGAACATGCAGCTTTCGAAAGGTTCGTGAGCAGAGACGCATCGTTGGGTGAACGGGTCGCCGCACTGGGTACCACCATCGCCATGAACACGAAACAAAAATTGGGGTGGGGTATATAAATAACATAGAGTAAAAAACAACATGTCTCGCATAACTGATTTGCCGCCAGAGCTACTATGTAAAATATTTAAACATG
The DNA here is from genome assembly GCF_977018435.1 of Lepisma saccharinum. Classification (NCBI taxonomy): domain Eukaryota; kingdom Metazoa; phylum Arthropoda; class Insecta; order Zygentoma; family Lepismatidae; genus Lepisma; species Lepisma saccharinum. Next base: position 137,600,491 of record NC_139230.1, read on the forward strand.
CAGTAAACGGCGATTGTGAGGATGTAGGCGCAAGTCTAAGCAGGAGACGGAGGATATCATTACGCACATCATCACGGATTTTCTTCCTCTGTTAAAAAATAATAATATATATACGTGTCAAAAAAAACAACTTGATATATAAATAACACACATCATAAAAAATAATCTTCGGTATATATAAATAACACACATAGTGAAAAACAATTAAATTTCTCTCTAACACTCTGACGACTGAAAAAATGAGCAATCTCCAAGCATTAAAACAAATGCTAAATTTGTCAGTCGAGTATGTAAAAATTCAGGAATTGGAAGTCGACAAACCTTACACGATAACTTCCGGTTCAATCGTTTCTACCCAGTATGGTCCCAAGGTACGCCTGTTGCTCAACGCACAATACAGTCTATTTTTACCAGATCGATACGCTAACATGTTATCCGACGAGAAGCTATCTATTTTAATAGAGAACAAAACTCGAATCGTGTACAAGGGGACAAAGGAACTTCTTGGCAAGAAAACGAAGCACGTAATAGAATTTGTGTAACGACTGCGAGGCCGTAAAAAAAATCTCAGAACATTTATATATAAATAACATACCGTAAAAAAACTACACGAGAAAAATCTCAGAATATATATATAAATAACATACCGTAAAAATAACACATAGAGCATCAACATGAAGCCCAAGGGTGTCGTGTACCAGATACCATACTCCAATCTTAAAAATCTAGGTGCCCTCGATGGGTTACTCACCAAGAAACAACGCGAGAAGAAACGTTCTTGCTTGAGCAAAGGACACGGAATGAAATTACTTCTCAGCACACCTCAATTGAGACGCTTGCAGCGTTCGCGGAAACAGCAAAAGGTCGGTGGTTTCATATTCAGCATCCCGGCCATCCTGGCAACATTGGGGGCCGTTGGAAGTTTAGCGGGCGGTAGCGCCGCCATCGCGAAAACCGTCATCGACTCGAAGAAGAACAAGGCGGAATTGGAAGAACAGAAACGTCACAACCTGGCCATGGAGAAAAAAGGAGGCAAGGGCGTGATGAAAAAGTTTAAAAAAAAGAAACAACAGCACTCACCAACCGAGATATTGAATCTCTGATCGAACCGTTACAAATCAAACACTTCAGAGGAGTTTTCATGTCCGACTCGTTACCTTCAAGCGTTAAAAGAAGAGAATGCGGTGTAGTCAACTTGGACGGTCAAGAAAATCCGGGCACGCATTGGATATGTTACCACAAAAATAATGATAAAGCATTCGTTTTCGATTCTTTCGGAGGTGTTCCACCTACAAATTTAATTCATTATCTGAAAACGAACAAAACCTCTATATACTACAACGACGAACGCATTCAAAATTTCGGAGACGTGAACTGCGGTCATCTCTGCCTCTCCGTGCTCGCGTTTCTCTCTAAAATAAATAACCCTACGATCGAAGATTTCCAGAAAGCATTGTGGAACCTCAAACAGCATCACTATAATGGGCGTGTTCCATCTCACGAGCGAATCTTCAATCTTGAAACTCACGCTGCACGACGACATCGTCTATCCTAAATCCGTGGCTCTGCGTGCATTCTACAGCATGTACCTCATACCTAACGTCACGCAGCACAACAACAAAATTAGCGTCGGAAGCGAACACATCGTCGTCACGCCAGGCCAATACAATCTTTCCACTTTGCAAGCTCAATTACCCAAAGGCACGTACCTTTCTCAAAATTCGGTCACGCACAGAGTGGAAATCCTATCCGCGACGGAGACCGTGGACCTGGGCACCATGGGAGAACTTTTAGGTTTCGAGAACAACCACCCAAAACTCGAAGCTGGCATCAAGCACGTAGCAACCAACATTCCTAAATTCTTGGCCATAGAGACTCTGAACGTACACTGCAACGTGGCGGAAGGCATGATCACGAAATCTTCGGACGGATTATTAGGAAGTCACAAGCAGACGGGAATCATAGCCACTTTCAAACCAAGTTCCGAGTTCATGGAACCGATCATCTACACGCCCTCTTCGCCGATCTATTTTCCAGTATGTCGCAACCGCATAGACGACATAGAGTTGGTGGTGACGAACGAGAAAGGAGACGTGGTGGATTTCGCAGGTGCCACTACGACGGCCATCGTGGAGATCAACGTATAATAAATAACACACATAGTGAAATGGAGCAAATCGAAAGTTACGAATTGCAATCTTTCCCTCCCAACCGTCGCACGTTCGCCAATTTGAACGAAGCGAACAGGGAGATCGAATACGACGTGGACGTAGGCGACGGGTTCGTTCATCCTCACAGAGCGGACCTCTACCTTCAATTCGACGTGGTGAAGAAGGAAAGCTGAGACGCGTTTCCCGCAGCAGCAAACTTGATACTCGTGGACAACTTCGTGCCTCACCTGTTCTCGCAGGTGGAGGTGAGGAAACACAACACCGTCATCGACAGAATAGATTATCCAGGCATCACGTCGACGGCAGTGGGAACGTTGAAATTATCCAAAACGGACGCAACGTACTATCAGGCCGGGGGATTCGAAGCCGGGACCAAAATATCGACGACAAGTCACACGGTGCTCTTTCCCATGCGTCTGCTGCCTGGTTTCTTCTCGGACTACAAGGAGATCATGTGGAAGGGAGGACTGCGCGTCACGTTTCGAAGAGCGGCCAACGACAACGACGCACTGATGCGATACGCTACTTTGGGTCCGGACGGCACCACGCCGCTGCCCAACACTTTACCCGAAGCGGCCAAGTGCGTCATCCGGAGCATGGAATTGAGAATGCCGGTGGTGGAATACGAAACGAACTACGCCCTCAAGTACAAAGCGGAGATCTTGAAAAGTCCCCAGGTGCCGATTCACTTTCACGGTTACCAGTGCGTGCAGAAATTGGCGTCGGGAAGTCACATGGAATTCGACGTGACGACGCAGTTCAACAACATACAGTTCGACATGCCAGATTTCGTCGTGGTGCTCTTTCAGACCGGACGCGATAACGTTCAGGAAAAAGATTCCAGCAAATTCGACGACTGCAAGATCAAGAACGTTTATCTGAGGAACGGTAGGAACGAAGTGTTCCCGCGCGAGAATTACAACCTCGACATGACCAAAAACGATTACCTCAAACTTTACGAAGCTTACACGGCTTACAAACGCGTGACCGAGGGAAGCGTGGACGTGTACTACGCGCCCAGCGAATTCAAAACACGCAGGCCGATGTTCGTCATTAACACATCTAAGAGAAAGCAGGTGGTGGTCAACGATCGAACCAACATCAAGGTCGTCTGCGAGTTCCACGACGCGCTGCCTGTCGATACTCTGTGCAGCGTCATCCTGATTGCAGAGAAGTCTTTTGTGTATGATGTCAAAAATGAAAGAGTGACCGAACAGTTTTAAGTAAAAAAAAATCACATAATTCTCAAAAAATTATACTGACCGCAGGTTCAAATATTAAATTAACCTGCAACGCAATGTTTAGGATGTACTGCGAGGAACACCTTCTTACATTTGTGAGAATAATCTGGAATAAAAAAATAATAATAAAAAAAATAATTTTAATGCATTTATAATAAATCACACTTGAACGCACAAAGGAACTTCCCCTTTGGCCCTGCGTGTGCCCCATATTCACCCCGTAGGGCGCGGCAGGGAGTTAGTCCCGCTAAAAATTCCAAACCTCCACCTGTTTTTTTTTTTCGCATTTGAAGATAAACACTATTGTTCTAATATTTTGGCTATATTAAATTAGAACTTCTGTTACATAAATTGTTTTTTTCATACATACATACATACATGCCATTTACCACATTCGAAACTAATTTTTAGACGATGGTGGCCCCATGGGAGCGTGTGAATCCCACATTTCAGAACGCACCTCTTGTCGTCGCGTGCGTCCAGGGCAACCTTTCTCACCTGGTTGCTTGTCAACACATGGTCGACGCTTTGGATGCGCTGCTCCACTCCTGCAATTGACGTCCCATTTATAAGGACTTCGCGGTAATGCTCTATCTCGAGTAACTCTCGGACGACCCGCCTGTCCACACCCTTAGCCTTTTTCGTGATGGATCCTTCTGCCTGAATAGCATAGGTTTTGGAGCTAAGACCGACATCCTCGAGAGCCACATCACCTTTCTTCTCGTCTTTGGATTTGCCGGGCACCATCTTGTTGCGAGCCGGGATGCCGTACTTGTTCGGCTGGGGATAGCCCGAGGTGTCGAAAAGGTTAACCAAAGATGGAACCGTGGCCATATCCTCGTACGCGTCGGCTGTGTGAACCTGGTATATTAAACTGTCCGTGTCTATGTAGAGAAGCGAGATGTTGTGGCCGTAGTGTGCACGTAATATGTCGTAGTACGTCTCGAACATGTGTAGCTTGCTCAGATCCAGAACCGCGACTCCAACGTAGATTGGTTTGTTGAGCCTCACCTCACCTCGCTTCATGTGAATCAGAGCCAGCTGCTCATTGTAAATGGTCCTTGATTTGAATAACGGGTTTGCTACGAGCCTGCGACATTGTGCTTTGTTTGATATTAACCTCACATCCACACGATTTCGCACATTCTCCATAGTTTTCCCGAACACCGCATTGTTCATTAACTTGAAGAAATCGCGATCGAAATCAGAAGTGGCGACTGTGCGATGTTCGGTGTTGAGCTCGATGTATGGCCTCAACCATGGAGAATGCTCGAACATCAAAACTCGATGTACCGTGCGGACGGTAACCCCCCGCTTCATCAGCCACCGGAGGTTTTGGTAGTGCAGGACATAACGCTCTTTGGGTGCAAAGTCCATGATGAGCTTTGCTTGGTTCGAGCCGGGCGGGCATTTGAATTCCGGGACTGGCGGAAGATCGCAGAACAAATCCTGCACCTTCTCGGAGAACTCGATGTCCACCTCGGCAAAAAATCCACGCTCCGAATCGTCGAAACCTTCAACGTCGAAGTTGGAGGGGTCGGCCCACTCGAAGCCTCCAAAGGGGAGCGGCCGCATCATGGAGTGTCCGTAGAGGTTGTTGACGTCCGTGTGCATGATGTAGCTGGACGGTTGCGAAGAGTCGTAACCGGTGGCCATGTGGTGATTGTTGGAGCGTGCGTATCGCAGCGGCACCTGGACCATTCCACCCCGCACGGCACGTTCCACGAACAGCATCATGCCCACGTCCGAAAGAAGCTCAAGCCTGATTTTCGTAAGAAGAAGCATGGCCGACCAGGCCAGTCCGGGGAGACTGTAGAAGTATGCAGGGTCCAGCTTGTAGATGGTCTTCGCAGTTGCACGAAACGCCTGGAACACGTCGGCGAGGAGCGTCACATCAAGTTTGAGGTACGCATCGTGGTAGTCCCCGAGATTTTGGCAATCCAGCTCGCGCCACATGGACTGAGCATGGTTATAGTCATCCTCAGATATGTCCGAGCCTCGCAGCTTGCTATAGAAGTTTGCTCGAGGAGGTAGCGACGTCTCCGCGAACTTGGTAGGGTCCGTGACGTATTCGTAGGGGTAGACCCCCTTACGCCTGAAGAGACCGGCGTCCAAGTTCGGAAAATTCGCAGAGGTGATGAGTGTTTGCTCGTCGCTGAGTTTCCCCGCGAGAGCATCGAGGCTGGCCGGGAGGAACGTCAGGGAGTCGAGGAAGCGAAGCTCGACGGTAGAGCGTGATCCCGGGATCGACACTCGTTTGCTCAAGCTAATGTAACGCTCCTCGTTCTGCGCCAGGACGTTGATTCGCATGTCGTCGTACCCCAAGTGAAGCACCAGATGGTGGAAGTCGTATCCCGAGCCATTGTGAAAAAACACAGGGATGAAGCGCGGGTCCCGGGCCATTAGGTTGCAGTCGTTGCACCAAGGAACAACATTCCTACCGTTAAAGTGATCGTGGCGATGGACTTTACGGTTGTTGGCGGTGTACTCCTCGACGCAGACAGGGCAAGCGAAGGCCTCGTCGTGTCTACGTTGATCGTCGGGGGACAGTGGGAGCATAGACTTGGGGGCCAACAGTACCTTCCCTATCTCGATGGCCTCGACAACCATCCTCTCGAGGAAGTGTTTAACTGCGTCGGGACCGCGATACACGTAGGGCTTAGGGGCGATGTGCTGGTCTCGTCGCACCACAACGTATGCGAAACTGGATGCCTCGTGGAGTTGGTAAGGGGTGGTGGAGGAAACTTCGGGATCGGGATCGCAAGTGGACAGGGGTTTGAGGAAGGCCTCGAAGTCCGCGATGATGATAGCGGGGTGCTCCACCATAGCTCCGTGCATGTGGAAACGCTCCACGGTGCCAGGTTTGGGCAAGACTGCCACCCCAGGCTCGTTGGCATCGCAATAAAGTTTGTGGCGAGCGAGCTTCTCTGCAGCGATGTTGGGACCTCTGATGCGCTGGTAATCCTGCTGATCTCGATTATCAAATATGGACAAGCACCTGCGACAAAGTTCTATGTGGTGTTCGTGTTTGCTCCGTTGGCTCGAAACAAGTCTAGAGAGGGAGCGAATGAGGGTGTAGTGGTGATGAGTTTCATCCTTGATGAGCAGAAGGTGAATTTCCCGAGCATCATCGTCGTCTACATCGCTCACCCGGATAGGGTACATCACATTTTTGTCGGTGAGGCCGTAAACGTTGATGGCCAACCGAGGGTTGTGTGTACGGGCCTCGAACTTGCGAATGTCCGGGAGCGCCACCGGGTAGTCGATCCCAGCCATAGCATCTTCCAGTTCCGACTCGTAGGGTAGGTAGTGGTTAACCCGGCGTGGTTGGTTTTCCTGTTGACAGGGTGCAACGCTGCAAGCACACACCATACGAAGCACTTGGCGTCACTGTTCTGAATGTTCAGGACGGCCTTTTTTGCCGCGATGGAAGGTGGTAAGGGGACGTAGCTGGAGGCGGAGAGAGGCGTAAACTTGCAAAGTTTGACGCACAGTTCGTGAGGCCCGCCACACAGAGAACCCCCCGAGCCCTCAGCTTCATGTTCTTCTTGTTTCACCACCAGCTCCTCGGCAAACTGGTTGTAGATGACCTCGAGGTTGTCGACATCCGCCAGATGCAGCGTCTTCGCCTTGGTGTTGTGGCAGAAGCTGTAAATTTCATCGGACGGCTTCTTGTACTGGCAACGTAGCGATGCGTAGAATTTGGTGGAGGAGTGCGTAGCCAGTGCATTACAAAGAATGGAAATTATCTCTGCTCGCTTCTCCTCTAAAAAGCTACGAACGTCGCATAAGCCCTCCGAAGTGAGGACAAAATCCTCCAACAAACGCTCGAAGGCAGATTGGTTCGCTTTCGTCATACGCTTGACGCGTTTCGTGGGTGGTGCATTGATGCAGGCTGCTTCTGCCTTCCTTTTGGTGGAGGTCGAAGGCTGAGCCCCAGATGTACTTTCGCTTAGACAAGTAAGCTTATGCTTCTTGGCATACGCAATTGTGATGCGTTTATTGCATCCGGAACACAGTTCGGTGGCAGCCAAATGCTTGCCTGGCACGCAGGTGCGACAATGTCTTGCAAAATGTTTGCTTGATATGCTTGTTTTGCACACAGGGCAACTTTTCATGGAGCGCATTTTTTTTGGGGTATGTTTATTTATATGTGATCTGTTGGTGGTAGAGTGTTTACGAAAAATATCTTATGAGAAAAATTTTGTAAGCTAATTCTAATTAGCGTTAGTTTGGGGGGGGTTATTTATATATGGGTGGTGTTGTCTTCCTCAAATATGTGCTTTAGTCAACCTTATTTTTGCTACAAGTAAGTGTAAGTGGCAAGTAAGCTGGTGTCGCTTGAAGTTGGCAATAGAAATATTTTTCCCACACTTAGAGCACAGTTTGGTCGCACATATTTGTTTTCCCGGCACACAAGTACGACAGTGCCTTTGAAAATGTTTACTTGACACAGCAGTTTGGTACGTAGGGCAATTTTTTACAGAACGTATAATGCAGAGATTTTTTGAGGGTATGTTATTTAATATCCAATGCTGTGCAATGCAAAATATAATTGTTCACTTTTTTTTTAACTATTCTCTATGACCTTACTTGGGTTTTTTGTTTTTTTTTCGCCAAATTATATGCTTCTAGTCTCCTATACAATACAATATACGTACAATATTGTCAACAGTATCATATTTGAGCAGGTCGCTTGTCACCTAAACACTACAGCTTACAGGTTGGCAAAATCTGACATGAAAGCAGATAATACGCTTAAGTCTTATTTATATATAATTTTCACGGGGCGTACAATATTGTCAACAGTATCATATTTGAGCAGGTCGCTTGTCACCTAAACACTACAGCTCACAGGTTGGCAAAATCTGACATGAAAGCAGATAATACGCTTAAGTCTTATTTATATATAATTTTCACGGGCGTACAATATTGTCAACAGTATCATATTTGAGCAGGTCGCTTGTCACCTAAACACTACAGCTCACAGGTTGGCAAAATCTGACATAAAAGCAGATAATACGCTTAAGTCTTATTTATATATAATTTTCACGGGCGTACAATATTGTCAACAGTATCATATTTGAGCAGGTCGCTTGTCACCTAAACACTACAGCTCACAGGTTGGCAAAATCTGACATAAAAGCAGATAATACGCTTAAGTCTTATTTATATATAATTTTCACGGGCGTACAATATTGTCAACAGTATCATATTTGAGCAGGTCGCTTGTCACCTAAACACTACAGCTCACAGGTTGGCAAAATCTGACATGAAAGCAGATAATACGCTTAAGTCTTATTTATATATAATTTTCACGGGCGTACAATATTGTTAAGAGCGTCAGTTTCCGTAGAGCTCTCTTTTTCCATCTTCCCTCTATACAGTGAAGCTGTAGAAGACACAATTAGCTAACCTAGCATACAACATACTTTCCTAATTAATATGGATATTGTCACACATTCCTCTTATTTTATACTGTTGTAAATGGAAAAGATTATGTACGGTAAATGTTTTATACATTATAGGGAAAAAATGCAAAATATCCCCCAACTTTAATTCGATCCACCTCTGAATCGAATTTTTACATATTCTCACGCCGGCACATATGTTGTTCTATTTTGCTTGCCTTGCTTAATTAACTCTCGCTAATTAGCATTTTTTTTTGGAAGAAGTCAACTAGAACAACATATGGCGGTATGAGAAATATGCAAATTAAAGAATATTTTAGTAATATAAGGGCCCTAGCAATTAGCTTCGTCGACTAAGAGTACTCTTTTAAACGTCTTCAGCTAGATCGTATTACTACGTGAGGACGTTTAAAATGTTTGGGTGTTGAAAAAGTTGGACCTATTTTTTATTTCTATTGTTTGCTAATAGATGGCGCTGATAGTACCTCCTCTCTCTCTCCCCTCTTCTCCTCTCCCCCTCTTTCTCATCCTCCTCTGCTGTATGACAAATAGCACAAACATAAAATCAAGATTTTGGAGAGCAAACCATAAAATTTGCATGCATCTGATGTCGAACTAGGAACTTTATCTTTCGGGGAGTCAACATTATTTTTTTACTCAGTCGTCATATAACATGAACACACGCAAACATTCACATGTGCTTTTATTATTTTGTGTTCGGTAAGTACAAGTATATTCTTACATAAATTATTGTTTAATTTAATAAATTGTAAACTCGAAGCCTGCTATACTAACACTCCTTCTGTGTTTCATTATACTATTGAAAGCGAATGTTGCGTGCATACGGAAATAACACAGAAAAAAAAAGCGGATGGAAGCAATTTAAAATCAGTGGAGCAAGGTTAGTATTACGAGAACGTAAAAACATGTGCTTTCATTCAACTTCGAAAAATAAGAATAAATATGTGCATACAGAACACATATGCTTTCTTTTCACAGTTGTAAAATCATATAAATTGTACATGAAGTAAGTTACGGGAAGGCTCTTTCTTTTATGTCTGTGTATATGTATGTTGTACAATTAGGTACAAGTATTGTACAATTAGGTACAAATTGTTGTACAATTATTTCCCCCAGTTGCCCAGTTGGAGTTGGGGGCATAACACTGGTACTATTTGTTTAATATTTTATTTCAAATTCACTGTCAGAAACTAGTGTTGCCAGTTCCTGGATGTAGGTTTACCTACTCTGTTGGTTGTCACTGTCAAGCTTCCAGTATTCGTACAGCATAAAAAGCTATAACCCCCCCTCTCAAAATATATACATTGTATACGCCAAGATGCTCAATAGTCTAGCAACACATCATGAAAAAACATGCCAAGAGGACCCAGTGGGTTTATAAGTCAGTGCTGCCAACTCCTATTTGTAGGTTAGCTTAGCCTGTGAAAAATCATATAGTAGAATTTTTGTAGAGTGGGTAGGCAACACCGACGAGCATCAAATAATGATTTCGAGCCTCAAATATATAATTCGGGCCTCGTCAGTGTTGCCAATTCCTATTTGTAAACCTTTACTTTTTTGGTTGGGCACCACGCACTCCTGGCGGGGTTATGGGGGCCAGGAATCCTAAAAAACAACAATTATTATTATTTTGTTTGTTTGTTTGTGTTATAATATAAGTGTGTGTGCGCGCGCGCGCGCGTGTGTGCGTGTGTGTGTGTGGCACATCGTTCCCCCGAGAGAGGTTTACAAAAATCACGATATACGGAGTTGGAAAATTACGATATGGCGCATTCGCTTATTACTGTTGTTAGCCGTAGGTCTCTCTCTCTCTTCATCTTACAGCAACGTTGGCATCTCTATTTTTTAGTTGCAGGTGGTTTGCCAACACACTCTAGTTAATAATGCTACATATTATACACACACACGCGCACACACATACTGTGTTACCATCCACCCACCTCTCTTTCTTTTACGGCAGTACCAACTCTCCTTGCCCAGTGTGTGTAGGTTGGTAAAAATTGCTTTATGCACTGTAAGGCAAGCCTCAAGCAAAGTTGCCAACTCCTTGCTTTAGGTTAGGTTAGACCAAAAAAAGTTGTAGGTAGGCTGTCGGTTGTTTATCTCTTCCCTCTCTTTCTCTCCTCTCTCTTTTTTTGTAAAAAGCTATGGCAAAAGCAGTAGGTTGGCAACCTTGCTTTATGCACTGTAAGACAAGTCTCAAGCAAGGTTGCCAGCTCCTTGCTTTAGGTTAGGTTAGACCAGAAAAAAAACCTTGGTGATTTTTTTCGAGTAAGGTGTTGGCAACACTACGAGAAAATAAGGCTTATGCCTTACAAGAGCAAACCATTAAGAAGCCTCAAGCAGTATTGTCAGCTCCTTGCTTTAGGTTAGGTTGGACCAAAAAAAACCTTGGTGATTTTTTTCGAGTAAGGAGTTGGCAACACTGCGAGAAAATGGGGCTCATGCCTTACAAGAGAAATCCATTAAGGCGAGCCCCACCGAGCCCCATTTTCGGTTCCACAGACGGCCCACGGCACTTGCCCACCCTTGTTCACCCGTTGCACCTTCCCTGTAAACAACTTAAATGAATGTATTGTAAAGCATGTGGAACTTTCTACTTAGGAATGTGTTCACACAACAAAAAAAAAATTAAGTGTAGTGAACACGTTTGTAAGTGTGCAGCTTCATTGTGGTTAACACACTTGTAGAAAATTGAAAAACATACTGTTTTATACATAAATTGACGTATTGTTCTTCATATATTCACACGAAAACAGCAAAAAATTAGTTTAAACAAAGACCTGACCCTCAATGCTTGAAAAACCAAAACAAGCAAACACTGTTGACTAAGTTGATCAAGAGATGGCATTACACAGATATAATAATAACTAGAGCCCGGAAGCTTGGCAAAATGCCTCTTTTTATCTACTGCATATATTGATAAAATTTTTCCGGATATACGTTTTTTATGTTGTTTCGAATGTTCTAGAAGCCTTTTCATTTTGCCTATTTTGCCTATTTGGGACCCCACTGCCCATTTTTAATTATAATGCCTTTTTTTTGCCTTTTTCAATGAAATTTGAACATTTTTTAAAAAAATGCGTAAATAAATTATTTTTCTCCCAAAAAACGTTGTTGGCATTTATTTTTCTTCCGTTTATTATGTGAATAATTTTCGCCATATTTAAGTAATATTGAACTCATGCATGTTTCAACATTGCTGAAGGAGAAAAGTGTGTTTTAAAAAAAATAGTATTTCATGCTGAGTTAAGATATTGCCATGTCCTTGTGAATGATTGACTGCTGAAAACCTGTTGCAGAACACCTGCACAATTACGTCATCATGTCCACCGTCCGTGTCAGGAGGTTATTGACAAGAAACAGCACTAATGTCCAAGGGCCTTTGCATGGATTCCAAAATCAAGTTCTCTATCTTTAGTTTAGTTCTGCACTTTGGAAGGAAAGGATCGTGTAGTTGTCATCATGCCAAAATTTAGTGTGCTATTAAGTGATAAGTTACATGGTTACGTGCATGAATTTGGTGAAAGCACATTTTTGACAGATGGTACTATTCTTCTCTGCAAGATATGTGAAAAAACATTCAACCATGAGGAAAAAATACTTTATATCTCAGCATGTGTCAACAGCAAAACATAAATCTGCAGTTGCCAAAAAGGTTGGACAGAAGAAGATATCCCTAATTTCAACAGTGGGCACTTCATCCAACAGGCAATCTCAGTTTTCTCTTGAACAGTGCAAAGCTTTCATGGAAGCAGGGATACCTTTCTGGAAAGTGGAAAACAAGTCACTGAGGAAATTCCTTTAGAAATACACTAAAGAAACGGTGCCGTCGGAATCTACGCTGCGGAAAACATATTTAAGCATCTGCTACAAAGAAGCTCTGCAAAGAATTCGTGCTGAAGTTGGTGGAAAGAAGGTTTGGATTTAAACAGATGAAAGTACTGACGCTATGGGATGCTGAATAGCCAACGTCATCATATGAACTATGGAACCAACATGCGGAGAATCCTCGTCATTTCTTCTCACGTCAGAACAACTAGAGAGAGCCAATGGTTCGTCAATAGCTTAGTTATTCTCAAATTCCCTACTTCTGCTCTGGCCAGATGGTGTACATCATGATGACATGTTACTTTTTATCAGTGATGCAGCTCTCTATATAAAGAAGGCTGCCATAGCATTGAAAATTCTCTTCCCGAACATGCTTCATATCACATGTGTAGCCCACGCAATGCACAGAATCACCGAAAAAGTTAGAGTGTTGCACCCAGAAGTGGACAGGTTGATTTCGAACACAAAGAAGATATTTCTGATATCTCCCTCTCGAACCCGAACATTTCAGAAAGTTGCACCTGAGCTTAGTTTACCTCCGCAACCAGTCTTGACGAAATGGGGAACCTGGATATCAGCAGCTATATATTATGCTAACCACCTTGAAAAAATCAGTGAGGTGATCGATGCTCTTCCAGAAAATGAAGCGAGACAATTACAAAGCTAGAAACAAGAGGTGAGACTCCATCCATGAAAATCTTCAAGGAATCTATGCAGCAGATGATGGAAGTGTCAGGAGAAAAGGGGTCAGCTGTTGTGGAAAAGTGCAAATGGGTAGTGAGTGCAAATGATGACTTGAAACAATTGAAAACAATTTGTGATATTCTTAAAGGTGAAAATGCTGTTATCGAAATGAGTCCAGCTACATTTGCTTGTTTTATGTATGCTTCATTAACATTTTGCCAGAAATTATAGATAAAAGTAAGTGACTTTCAAATGTGCCTTTTTCAGTTTATTTTGCCTTTTCCCCCATTTTAGTGCCTATTTTCCACATTTAAAATGCCTTTTTGCCTGCCTATTTTAACGAAAATAAATGCCTGAACTTCCGGGCTCTAATAATAACCATAGAAATTCTATGCTGAAAAGAAATCAACTGATATGATAAATGTATTCAAACTACTAGCTGCTTTAAGGATAAGTTACTTCTTAAGAAATAGTTGTAGTAACTTATTCATTACGATATATCTGACTTGAGTAGTATTCGTGAGAAAAACAGTAGAAATTCAGTTCATGTACTGTTTTTCCAATGCACTTCAAAATCACTGAAAATATGGTGTCAAGAATTAATTTGTCTACTCTTGGAGTCAATAAATGATTTTATAATATATTGAAGCAAGTATTATGCATTATTATTTACATGTTTTTTTCAGTACAGTAGCTCTCCTGCACAGTACAGTAGTCCTACTGTAGAATGCAGTAGCTGTACAGTAGATCTACAATAGGATTTCAGTACATTTCACAGTACACAGTAGAAGACATTTGAAAACAGTAGAAATTTCCCATGTCACTGCTTCATTAGTAGGGCATTATCAAAATTACAAGAAAAATTGTAATGCTATTTCATTACTTTGCATTACCTTGCTAAATAAAGAACTGTTGTAAGTTTTTACCAGGGCAAAACATGATATCTTGTGTTATTTTAAACTTGTACATGAAAAGTTAATCTGAAAATACATGCACTACAGAGAATAGTTGTAATACTTGTGTAAACAGTTAAAGTTCTAATTGTATGACAAACATGTTAAATTGGATGTAAAGTAACAGTAAAGGTTTGCTTTTTGGAGCAAAATAAGTGTAACTGCTTTTTCTTTCCTTCTTAGGAACTCACTAAACTTTGATCTTAGAATTTCTGTTCTTAAAACTTTGATATTTTCTTGTTTCTCACTTTGAAACAATTTTCTCCATCTTTGAAATATTTGATTTTCTTCTACCAACAATACTTCTGCATTTCATTTTATGCTTCTGTTTCTTGGTTGGCAGTTTGTATTAAGTATTTTATCTGCTTGTAAAATTTCCTACAATGTTTTTTTTCCTGCTGCAGAAATTCTGTTCTAGTCTTTAGTATTAGATTTTCTTTCTGTAAACTGTCATGCTATTTTCATCTTCTGCACATATACTTTGCTATTTGATCTTATTTTCTGTGAGGAGACATTTACTTCTATCTTCATTTTTTCATTAATTCTACATTTCTCACAAATTCAACTCTCATATCTAATGAAATTTTGTTCCCACTACTGTGGCGAAAGCTTCGTTTATTATTCTCATTCTACATTATTAACTAACTAACTAACTCTCTAGCCTTCTTAAACCCGAAGGTTCATGGCTGCAGCAACACAGGCCTTCCATCTGTCCCTATCTTGAGCAAGATCTATATACTCTTTTCCATCCCTACCGATTTCCTTTAGGTCCATCTCAACGTTGTCCCTCCATCTTCGTCTTGGCCTTCCTACAGGTCTTTTACCATCTGGTTTCCCAACAAGAATTCTGTAAACTCCTCTTTCCTCTCCCATTCGTGCCACATGGCCTGCCCACCTAAGTCTTCTTGATTTAATTATTCTAATAATGTCTGGACATGAGTACATATTATGTAGTTCTAAATTATGTAACCTTCTCCACTCACCTGTCTCCTCATCCCTTTTAGGTCCAAATATTTTCCTAAGGATCTTATTTTCAAATACTCTCAATTTATGTTCCTCTTTCAATGTAAGGGACCAAGTTTCACATCCATATAATACTACAGGCAAAATTACTGTTTTGTATATTTTAACTTTTAGTTTCTTAGATATTAAACGAGAAGACAAAAGTTTATGAAGAGAGAAGTAACATGCATTTCCTGAATTAAGCCTACTTTTTATTTCCTCTTTAATATAATTTTCATTTGTTAATATTACTCCTAAGTATTTGAATTTGGAGACTGGTTCAAATGAGTTGTTATCAATAATTAGATTTTGATTATTACCTAACACTTGGTTTTGGCCTGTAAGCATATATTTAGTTTTCTCTTTGTTAACTTCCAAACCTATCTCTTTAGCAGTTTTGAAAAATATTTTAGCATTATTCTTAATTGTATTCACATCATCCCCCAGTAAGTCTACATCATCTGCATATGCTAACAACTGAGTCACACCATTTAATTTTAGTCCTTCTTTAGTTTCTTTTACCTTCCTTACAGCATATTCTAAGGCAAAATTAAAGAGCAATGGAGATAATGCATCTCCTTGATACAGATAAATTATATAATATATTAGTAGAGTTTGGAATACCTAAGAAGCTTGTTAGTATGATAAAAATATGCACCAGTGAAACAGAAAGTAAAATTCGTGTGGGTATTAATATGTCTGACAAATTTACAATTCATGATGGATTAAAACAAGGAGATGCATTATCTCCATTGCTCTTTAATTTTGCCTTAGAATATGATGTTAGGAAGGTAAAAGAATCTAAAGAAGGACTAAAATTAAATGGTATGACTCAGTTGTTAGCATATGCAGATGATGTAGACTTACTGGGGGATGATGTGAATACAATTAAGAATAATGCTAAAATATTTTTCAAAACTGCTAAAGAGATAGGTTTGGAAGTTAACAAAGAGAAAACTAAATATATGCTTACAGGCCAAAACCAAGTGTTAGGTAATAATCAAAATCTAATTATTGATAACAACTCGTTTGAACCAGTTTCCAAATTCAAATACTTAGGAGTAATATTAACAAATGAAAATTATATTAAAGAGGAAATAAAAAGTAGGCTTAATTCAGGAAATGCATGTTACTTCTCTCTTCATAAACTTTTGTCTTCTCGTTTAATATCTAAGAAACTAAAAGTTAAAATATACAAAACAGTAATTTTGCCTGTGAAACTTGGTCCCTTACATTGAAAGAGGAACATAAATTGAGAGTATTTGAAAATAAGATCCTTAGGAAAATATTTGGACCTAAAAGGGATGAGGAGACAGGTGAGTGGAGAAAGTTACATAATTTAGAACTACATAATTTGTATTCATGTCCAGATATTATTAGAATAATTAAATCAAGAAGACTTAGGTGGGCAGGCCATGTGGCACAAATGGGAGAGGAAAGGTGAGTTTACAGGATTCTTGTTGGGAAATCTGATGGGAAGAGACCAGTAGGAAGGCCAAGATGAAGATGGAGGGACAATGTTGAGATGGACCTAAGGGAAATCGGTAGGGATGGAAAAGAGTATATAGAACTTGCTCAAGATAGGGAAAGATGGAAGGCCTGTGTTGCTGCAGCCATGAACCTTCGGGTTTAAGAAGGCTAGAGAGTTAGTTAGTTAGTTAGTTAGTTAGTTCATGCCTTATCTCTTTTCTTCAAAGTAGTGATCAGAAATGTCATTTTTATGAAAAAATAAATATGCTGACCAAGGCAGTAATTTATTTTATTAAAAACATAAACTAAACGTAACGTTTCAACCTTCTAGCAAGGTCTTCTTCTGAGTCTGAAGAAGACCTTGCTAGAAGGTTGAAACGTTACGTTTAGTTTATGTTTTTAATAAAATAAGTTACTGCCTTGGTCAGCATATTTATTTTTTCATAATCATGGAAACAAGGCTTAATGGTGTTTCATTTTTGTGTTATTTCTTTATACTTTCTATTTGTTTTTCTCTTTATTGACAGGTATGAACTTCCATCCATTATTTTCATGGTTTCCTTAACATATCATAAAAGCAATCACATAGAATACCATTTAATTGTGTAAATAGGTATAATGATGTAGCACATACATTTGTCTTGTAATTTTTCCACCTTCAGCGTTGAAGTGGAAAGAAATCTGTGTACAATGCTGGAGAGAAAATAAATGCTGAATGCATCCTCTTCTAATCCTCAATTTTCTTTTTTTCAGATTAATTTTGTCAGCAGTATATTCTTTTTGAGAAAAAATAATTGAAATGACCACTTTTGTTACTGCTACTGACATATATTTTTTTTTTAAACACAATATTTCTTCTGTTTCAACAATCTTTCTGAGTAAAAGTGAGTGAAAAGAAATCACTTATATTATTTATTCCTGATAATGTTGACACAAGGCTCCATGTTGTGTAATTTCCAAGTTACCTGTGAAAATTCATTTTAATCAGCTGACTTTTCATGAGGAACAAGAATTAATTTTTAATTTAATGAACTATTCTCTTCTCCTGTATGGGAGAAGGGGGTTGAATTAATTGTGTAACATTTTTTTAATGAAAATGTTCTGCATATCAGTAAAAATAAAATACTACAAGTCTGAAACTTGTTACTTCTATAAGTATATCAGTAGATTAAAGTTTAAACATACCATGTGTTTAGATAATAGATGCCCAGGAAATAAATATTCCTGTCCAAGTATTCAAAATATAGACATCCAGTTAGACTAACAATGAAATATCAAGGAAAATCATGAGATTAACCTAAAAGTTTTGAATAAAACGTCATATCATTCAGCATTTCAAACTGTACATGACATGAATACTTTGAATTCCCCTCCAGTTAAAAATTATATGCATGAATAAAATATGTGTTCAGTTGGAACCTTGCATGTACAGTCGGAATGAACATCTTCACATGTTTAATTTAATCTGATTCAAACAGCTTACCATTGCAGCTAAATTACCTTTATCAGTGCAATGGGCAACTGTCTTTACCTTTCATCCACACTTACAGATGAGATGTGCATTGTTACTCTTTTGTATGAACAAGAATCCAACTAAACACTTACTGCACTAATAATTCCTTGTATATTGTTCAAGTCATTTTACATAGTTTCAATTCTGAATCGAATGATGTAGATAATGTCTGGGCAATTGCTCTTAATTGTGAAAGAGTGCTCCTTTATGCTCACATCCATCTCCGAGCAAGCAAGGTAACAGTAGAAGGGGCCGAGAGGAGAGAGCAGCATTGTCAAAGACATATGGAACATATAACCACTAGGGTGGAGTGAAAATGGGCCAAAAATTTTTTTTTTAGAATTTCAATTAGCTAGATATGTCAAAAGGTGCCAATAGATCAATAGAACACTGTGTAAAAATTTCAAGACTTTTGAACAATATTTTGATCGCCCTTCGCAACCTTTTATTTTACAATACTAAGCGACATTACAACGATATAACGATATAGTCAGTCAATAGTGACTATTAATCAGTTTAGTCACCTTAAAACTCAGTTAATGCAATCAAATGCCACAAACAGTTACAAGGTGAAGTGAGATAAGTCACGTTTCGACTCGAACGTTGGCATTAGCTGTCGAGAAGCGATGCATGCACGAATGAAGCCATCTCGCGATTTCTGTCCACAAACAGCTTTCGACGCCTTGATCACCAGCTTCACCTGTCTTTCCACAGCCTGTGTGTGGTTGGGGAATTTTGAGAAGGTGAGAGTTCGAGTCACCTTCGTCGTGATAAGATCCCTGAGCTCAGTGTCTGTCATTGTCTTGATTACGGGAGGATCCGAGATAGGGCAGACGGTCCGGTCGATCACGTCGAAGTATTCCACGGCGTCGAAGTTGAGTTTTGCGGGAACCTTAAACCTCCGTATTTGTCCACTGGGGTCTGCTACAGCTCTGGCCTTCATCACTCGTCGGAGGCCCAACTCACGTATGTGTGATCGATGGTCCGTCATCATGGCTAGGAGCAGATTCTCCGGGTGAGCGAAGTATGCATTGTGATGAATGACGGGGTCAACGATCTTCTTGTGCTTAGGGCTAAGGTATCGTCACTTGACGAGCATCTGGTGAAGGTGCCTCCTTTGCGTGACCAGTGGGCTTTTACGGCAAACCACGTTGGAGCATATACGTAAATGATGAACGTCACCAGTGTTTTCAGATTCTCTGACAGTTCCATGTCGCTTACATATAATCGGAGGATTCGATTGGCTGTCATTATTCATCGTGAGTGATTCAGGTAACCTGGGTTTTGCATTGCCAGATTGACCTTACATTCACCTTTGCCGCTGCTATTGCACATTTCCAGTAGATAGCGCTGATATGTGCTCAACTCCTTCGGGTCAACATTGGACAGTTGCTCTGTCAGCTGCACCGGTACAAATGAGGAGACAGGCTGTTCGCCACACGTCACTAGCCGCTTTCCGATATCTACAGAGAATCTGCGTGGGCCTGTAGTCGTGCCATCGAGTGCCTGGAATAGATGGCGCAGGGGCAGCTCATTGGCATGGAGCAGACATACCAGCCACTGCAGACGACGCTCGAAGGTTTCTTCCAGTTGGCGGATAACGCCCTCTGTATGTCCCGTGTTCACATTTGTGCCGTCACATCCATCAACTTTAATGTTCTCTCTCTGCGCATTCCGCTTTTTGAAACTAGCGACTAATGACTCAGCTATGTCTTTGCTGGAGCCTGTTGGCGGAGTCGTGTGGCTGAAGTACGAAGAACCCGGCTCTGCGATGATGCTTGTGTGTTCTTCCGTGAGGGGTTTTCTGTAGTACTTGTTATCGTCGCCGAGAACTTGTGTCAAAGTTTGATCCTTGCGGCCATCAAAGAATACTCCCTCTTTGCCACTGTGAGTGTGGTCAAACTGGTCATCATTGTGAAGGAGTTCCTTACGAGTTTTGCTGCGTTCTCGGCGGATCTTGCTTCGATCGATTACTTTAGATCGGTCGATTGTCGACACGTGACCAAGATCATGCAGAACTGATGTTGTTAATAGAGCAGCCGATCTATCCGAGATTCCGATCCGATCGCAAGCTTTAGCGAGTGAAGGTAGAGAGATTTGTCATTTTCTTACATTGGCGATTCTGCTTTGGCTCAGTCTTGACTGATTCTGTATCTGGAATGTACTCATCGCCAGTGGCACTGACCGACGGGTACGTGTCATCTTCGGCACTGTCGGCAGAATCTGCTTGACCTTTGCTCTCAACGGTCCTCTGCTTCTTCATTCGTTCGAGATTGGCTTCCTCTCTTTCAGCTTTCCTCTTCAATTTTGACGTCTCCTCTTGATCTATACCGCCGATTATCATCTTTCTTGATCCTCTCTGGTCTTCAAGGAAATGGCGTTCCTTTCCCGGAATTTTGAATTCTTTCGCGCATTTGCAGTTGGAAACCATGTCGAAGCACTTGCATTTGCTGTCGCGAAAGTCCGATATTCTCCGTTGGTAGTTGTGTTGATCCTTTTTCCCTTTGTAGGCCTTTAGGATTGTGTTGTATTTGTCATGGAACGATCTGAGTTTTTCAATCGCTTGTGCGTGAGTTACTGTTGGAAGTGAGGCCCTTTCTCAGATCTCTTCGACTTCATAGCACAGTTTGTGAAATATGTCCAAAAATGATGGGTATTTTCCATTGTCCGTCCTCAGGTCTTGTCGCAGTTGAATATATTTCTTCATGAGATCGGTGTAGGTCGGCATAGTATTGGTCGGTAGGTTTCGTGGAGCGCCAAATATCACGCACGATACTTTGTCTCTTGTAACTGCCATCTCTCTGAAAATAGAAATTCTGGGGATGGGGATATCCTGAGGATAACATGATGTCCCCAGGATATCCCAAGGACATCCTGGGGATAACGTGTGTTGTATAGGTAAGCTATAGGGCAAATGACACATTTTCCATAGTCTAGCTCAGGGGTTTCCAACTGGCGGCCCGCGGGCCGCATGCGGCCCCCGTTGCCTTTTACTGCGGCCCGCGAAGCCAGTTTGCAAAATACGTTAATTTTATTTATTTTTCGAAGGCTTCACTCTGTGTGTTTAGAAACGAACTGCGGCGCTATAGATATCTGTTTCACTACGCACGAAGTACGAAGAGATTTCCAGTGTTCCAACTCGGATTGTACTGTGACTGATTGTTAAAGTTTGTGCAAATATCGAAATGAGCAATATCTCCAAACAACGTAAGATTAAAAATGAAAATAGCTTCGCTCGAACCTGAATTGCTTGATTTGCAAGGCGATGTGTTCCTTCAAACTAGGCAAGAAAAGGGGCCAGAGTTTTTCAAATACCTTATAAGGGAACGCTTTCCAAACCTTCGTAGTTTTGGGCAAAGAATGACATCAATGTTCGGCAGCACATACACGTGTGAAAGTGTTTTTTTCTTCAATGAAGTTTATCAAGAACCGCTACAGAAGCAGACTGGCAGATTCTTCACTCCTTCACCTTATGAGACTTTCAAATACAGAAATTCAAATACATCTTTAATAAAAGAAGCAGATCGGGCTCAATTTTCACATTGAACACTTTTTTGTGAAATAAATTGTAATTATACAATTTTGATTTGTAATTCCGTTGTTTTATTGCCTCATTTTCGAAATGTAGGTCATGCGAAAGTACTACATTTTCAGTTCAGTACTTACATTTTTTGTAATTTTTAATCCCCCCCCCCCCAAAAAAAAATGCGGCCCGCCTATCAACTGCTGGATATACTTTTGGCCCTCGGACCTTTTGAAGTTGGAAACCACTGGTCTAGCTTCTATAAATTAAAAAATAAAATTTTTTACTCCACCCTACTATACAACACACATTATCCCCAGGATGGCCTTGGGATATCCTGGGGACATCATGTTATCCTCAGGATATCCCCATACAATGTATAGGTAAGCTTAAGATGGACAAAACCTTTTTAATAAGTAGCTCGCTTAGATTCGCTACTTAATAAGCCACGCTGAAATCAGACTGAATCAGGCTATAAAGACATAAAAATGGTTAAAATGCCAATTATTTCAATAAGGTGAAGGGCAATCAAGGAGTTGACAGAAAATAATGTGATTTTGCAGGATTCTTACTATGGACAAATGGCACATTTTCCATAGTCTAGCTTATAATTTTTTTTTCACTCCACCCTACTCACCACCCACATATACAGGGTGGGTGAGAAGTAACTACACATTGAAAATTTGCTGTGAATCTCAATTAAATTTTCTGTACATATACATGATATGCGTTTTTAACTGTCCGCTGCACTAATGCCGGGACAGGTAGTTGCAGAGTTCTTGGCAAAAAGGGATGAAGATCACTGTGAAATTAGCTTTGTTTTATCTACGTTCAAGCGCGAAGGGGAATCAGCAATTTATACTTATCCTCTTCACTTCTGTCTTTCTTGTGACTGCCGTATCGGCCAATGATGGCTATTTATTTCCACCGAAACCCGGCCCCCGTGGCTACGATGCCGGGGTTCGAATCCCGGCCTTGGCATGGATGTTTGGGAGTGTCCATTCATCACATCATCACTCATTCCCATCATCGGAAATTAGCCAAAACTGGCACAAAAAGCGAAGTAAAATAAAGCAAATCAATCAATCAATCAATAATTTCTGCCAAGATTAGATTGGGAACTTACGGCTTTGAATGACAGTACTAAGAAAGATAAGCTAATAGGAACTGGACCTATATTTTAAAGTGGGACCCAAACCACTATGGGCCTCCACTGAGTATCAAACCTGCGATCTGTTGATTACAAGGCAACAGCAACACCATCGGAGAGGCCCCTCTAAAGATTTATGTACACCACTACTTACAATAATGTACACAAAATATTTATCAGGAACTTTCATTTTCATCAAATGGACGTACCATCATTTTTTTTTTTGTTATTCAATAAATATTCAATATTTTACTTCTTTGACACAAAATTCCTTACCATGACTGTCGTTTTTACACATGTTTTACCGGTCTTGACTACACGTAAGTTAGATGATGAATGTTTGCTGTTTTGTCTCTGATTTTATAGCGTCATTTTACTATTTATGCAATAACCATTTTTTAGTCAAGATAGAAAGAACAAAATAATATTAATGTTGTCTTTCCTCCGTTTCTTAGTCTGTTGTTACATACAACAATTTTCCATACGCATCAGAGGAATTAAGTACTAATTAATTAATTTTCATATTATTACAAATAATTATATTAAGTTTTAACATATTAAATAGAAACACTTTTATTATTATATTGTTTAGACACTTGCTTCGGACTGGCTCCCCAAATTATATATTTCTAAATATGTGCCTAGTGATGTGACGAGTTAGTATGATTCGGTAACTAGCCTTTGTTATTTTGTACTGGAATTATATAAGTATTGGTATCGGCAAATGGTGGTATTGGCTCAGCTCTAAAATATGTATATATACATCAAGGTGCGTTAATAAACCATTATTTACTCTTCAAATTATCAATTGAAGGATTGAAGGGCTCGGGTGTAAAACATGGTATGTGACAAAATGCAAATTTCGAGATATTGAAAGTTGATGTTTCAAAAATACCTGATTTACAAATTAAAATAAATGTCTAAATTATTTACAGCAAATATGATTCACTTGTATGTTTACTATCATACAAACATGATATTTCATCCAAATTATTTTATTCGGTGGTGCTACATGCAATTTGTTTGAGGGTTGTTCAAGGAATTGTTGTAGTTACCTTGCTTTACATGCAACGATATTATGAAAATGAGTGATCAGATACCCCTTTATTCAAGCTAACTTGTGGTGTTAGTTCAATAATAATATTTTGACATTAGACTTTTTATAGCAACCATAACAATTTGTAACACAAAAATTAAAGCCTTTAAAAATAATAATTTTATTCAATAAACAATAACCTGAGCTACTTGTTGTAACAAGTTTTTCCTTTCCTATGTCTATAACCGAAATGAACACCATTAGAAAAGTAGATTTATTGATTTATTAAATTAGAATTTAAGAAAATATGTTCTGAATGCTTGTGATTAAAATAACTTCCTTTTATCTATATGGATATCAATATTCGTAAAAAGTTTCTTTATATATGAGCGGTTTTTCAGCTTCACATATCTACCTCATCATGCCAAGCAGAATGCGATTCACAAGCCTCTCTTGATACAAAGTTGCATTACGTAGACTATCCAAATTGAATACAATGGCAACATTAGATTTTTCTGATTCAATAAGCAATTTATACATAAAATAGGGATGGCCTCTTTTTTTGAAAAATTGAAAATCTAAAAATATTTTTTTCGAAAATGAAAAGTGGAAGTTCGATAAAATTTTCGAAAAAGAAAGAATCGAAAAACGATTTTTTTCTAAAAACGAATTTCCTATGAAAAACAAAAAACGAAATTTTTCTGCAAAACCAAAAATTAATTTTCGAAAAACAAAGAATCGAAAAACGATTTTTTCTAAAAACGAATTTCCTATGAAAAACGAAAAACTATTATTTTTCGAAAAACGAAAAATATTTTTTTTCGAAAAACGAATAACGATTTTTATTTCAAAAACAAAAAGCCACTCTAATAAACAAACTTTTTCGAAAAACGAAAAACGATTTTTTTTAAGGGAACTTTTTTCGAAAGACGATTTTTTTCGAAAAAGCGAAAAATCCAAAAATTTCATTTTAGAAAAAGGTAAAAGAAAATTTAGAAAAGGCCATCACTAGTTTAAATCTCTATCTTCAAGATAACAATTACCAGCCCTGTGGCAGAGTGGTTAGGAAATCGCGCTACAATTCCAGGGTTCCTGGGTTCGAATCCCGGCCTGGGCATGGATGTTTTTGAGTGCTTATTTATCATATCATCACTCATCTCCACCTTCGGAAATAAGCCAAAAGTGACACAAGACGCGAAGTAAAATAAAGCAAATCAATGAAGACACAATTATGACCTTGTAACTTTCTGTTGTATTTTTCTTTAACTTGATGTGTTTGTAAAGAATGATTTCAAATGTACACAGGGCTAAAGTGTTTAATAGTTTTCACTGATATTTAGCTCTTATGGATTAAAATAGTTATAATTTCGAACCAAGAAGAAGACATATTTGCAATATTAACAATAAAATAATTTGCTTTCATCAAAGTCAAACATATCATAAATACGAAAGTTAATTAAATTGCAAATACGTTATTAGGTTCACCATAAAAATATTATAACTTTTACAGAAATATTTTATAAAAAAAACTAAAATGTTCCAAATAATTGCTATGATTCAGATCAAAATACATATTTCTTATTTAAGTGTAATACATTTTTGACGTTGGGTTGTAAGGCATGGAACCTTAAAGCAGCCTTAAATGCGCATACCCAATTAAAAAAATCAAACGAATTTCTACGTGACTACAGTTATTTATATCTAGTAGAAGAAAAGTATGTGCTTCTCTATCCCTTAAACGGGCAAACATTTATGACATGCTCAAAAAAATTAATTAATAAGATACATGTTATGTTTTCAGTATAATTATGATAAAAATATTTTATTTTTACATATTTATGTATTACATAATGAGATACATAATGTGTCCTGTGAGATACATTGCCCATTAGAGACATGCATGTAATTATTCATAGGTAAACAGTGATCCTACAATTATTAGAATCGTACCATATAAAATATAATCGTTCCAAATTTATTTGTTAGTATAATGAATATTCAAAAATATATTTACTAAGAAAATGAAGAGAAACGTAAAATTAAGTATTTTTATGTTATAATAATGTGCTACAATCACCGATTACATAACGTTTTACAGACATATGCTTGTTATTTATCTTCTACCTACTTTTGGTGAAATGCTGTAAAGCAGTTCCTTGTTTTTGAACCTGTCACGAGACATAATCTCACGTCACATTTTTCACACGCAATAGTAGTTTGACCATTCACACATAATCTGCAACGACCTTTCTCTGTAATTTTTGGCCAATCCCCAACACTCTCATATCTTATATCTTGAAGTGGACGTGGTGCTATTGGATGCTTTATTTATTTCTGTGGTAAGTCTGTTTGAGATGGTCTTCCCCGATTTGGTGTATGTGAGTGAATGAGACCATTAGCTATGTCCATCCTGAAAGTTTTCAATGTTTTCAAACTTTTTTCTTCCTTTTGCTTCGACATCACGACGATCCTTGGATATACAAGAGCTAGCCAGAGTCACAGTTTATTCTGTCCACATGGGTGGTGTGGATCTGACAGATATGCTCATAGCATTGTACAGAACACCTCTGAAAACACGGCTTGAATCTGGAAACAAATTCTTGAGTCATCGTAGATAATGATTTTCTTCTTTTCGAAGAAATGAAATTGAAATAAGAAATTATGTTATTGTTTGAATTTATGTTGGATAATTGTAATTTCTAATCGTTGAAAGAAATACAAGATGCACTAAAGTCATCCTGTGTCAAGATTGATGTATCTCTTCATATGATACATTTACTGGTTTTCAATTTTCAAATTTTAAAATAAAATGTGGCATTATCTAAAATTATCACAAATCCGTGCTTTTACTTTATTCTTCCCTCTTCAAATTTGGTCAGTTTTGCTGCTCTGTGAGGATGAAGTTAGTTCATCCTCACCAAGAGATGACAGTTCTTGTGGTGGAGCATGATCTGGATCAATGTCACTGTCATCGCAAGAAATATCACCCTCGTCGCTAGATGAGGATCCAATATCTGACACATTAGGATTTCCAGGAGGAACCAGTATTCCATGGTGACCATAAAACTTCCATGGTGGTATTGTGATATCCTGTGAAAGAAGAGGCAGTTGTATGAAAACAAATGTAAAATGAAGACAAAACATTTTTCATTTCATTCAAATGCTCATACTCTATTGGAAATTATTATTTTAGAAATGGTGTAACTATTCATGTTGTTCAAAGTGGAGTCAACGTAAGTGCTGTCATAATATTCTAGTAAAAACGAAAGAGAAAATATTGATAACTAAAGCAAGGAAAAAGAACGAGACACGATGCAATTTCTTTTACAATGATACTATATTTCTACATCTTCATATGTAAAAAAAAAACATTTGTATATTAGAAAATAACCCTACAAATTACAACATAAAGTACGACATTTATACTGAGCAAAAGCAATGGTAGAGTACACAGAATGTTCAAGAGAACATGCATCCTACATGCATTTCCTTCTGTATTTGCATAGAATGTGATAAGGTGAAATTGTCCTTTTTTGGGCAATGTATCCCTGTAGATACACACAAAGAAGGAACTGGCTCACAACGCACTTGGTAACAATTTCAAGTATTCTAACTATTAGAAGTTTTCTAATACCTTCAATACACATTTATTTCATGCTCACGTCTTACAAAACAAAATAAAAATAGGTCAACAAGAAATAAACTTACCACGCCATTGTTAGAGCTCCTACTGCAAGATGCCATGTTCCTCTCCATGCAACTGTGCATGCAGTTCTACAAACATCCAACAGATGGCACACGAGTAGAAACGTCAAAACGCACGTATCTTACGATCCACATTGCCCGTTTGCTCAACTCAAGCGCAGAGATCGTTTAAGAACGCATCGAATGCAGTGTATCCCACAAGATACAACGGCCAATTAAGGGCTATTAGATCCAGGGTTGGCAAAATTTTTTTTTTAAAAAAAAACTGTTTTTTTTTTGTATAAAACATATTTTTTTGTTTTAAACACAGTTTTAAACATGTTAAAAAACATGTTTTAAACAAAAGAAAGTCAACCTTTTCCCAGCAAATTATAGTTAAAGTCGTTAAAGAAAAAATATTCATTGTTATTATTTCCCTTTGGAGATAAGGTTTACCATACTGCAGGGTAGGGGTATGCGGGACAGAATTTTTTGGGTCGGGACGGGACATTCAGGACGGGGAAAATACTCAATTTCACGACAAAGTCGGGAAATTTTCGGGACGGGATATGTTCGAAATTTCCCAAAGCTCTTGAAATCTCGAATTCTACACGTAATTTCCATCTTAAGTGCTTGTTTTTGCACTTGTGGTACAAATACTAACAATTTCCGATAAGTTCCAGACATTTACAATGCAGAGAACATCGACAATTGACGACTTTTTAAAATTACCATTTGGCATTTCCCGACTGCTTGGTATCACGAAAAGTCGGGAAGTCATTTCCCGAAGTCGGGATATGGACGGGAATTTTTTCCCGATCCCGGTCCCGACTTTTCTTAATCCCGCACACCTCTACTGCAGGGTCAAAAGTTGGGGGTAATAGACCCCCTCTTTCCGCCACTGCTGATGTAGGCTAGGATTCATATTCATCTAAATATCAAGAAACTAAATATTATAGAATTACTATCCTCGTCCTGGAAAAAATCAGATTGAAATATTTCCTGCTGCCTGAACAGTTTCTATAGCAGAAAACAACCTGCAGTGTCATAATAGATTCTCCAGATCAACTTATCTTTCCAAGTACAAAATTATGTTACCGAAAGTATCTGCGCTTCATTCAGTTATACAAACCAATGAATCGTATCGCAAGAGAAAAAAAAATCACGTCATGATCAAAATCACCCATTGTGTATTCAGATATTAGTCTTCAGCTTCCACCAGTCTCAAATTTATAGAACGGTACGAAACAAAGTACTGAGAAGTTTCGAATTCTACAGTAAAGCACGGGTATTTATTGTCGCACAACAGTTTTGGTACCTTGTCCATACATAGGTAGCCTGCCTAACCTAACAACGTAGGCATTTAGCCTAAAATTAAAAAGCCTTCTCCTTTGACGTCAGAACATAAGGTTGCTCAAGTTTTGTGCGATAAGTGAAACCCGTAAAGCACGGATTAATTTACTCAGATTCAATGAAAAGACGGGTTGCCAAACAAAAAAAAATTATCACAGACTATAAAATATCAAGTACCAAAATGTGTTTTAAACACTTCTATAAAAAACATGTTTAAAACACATTGTTTTAAACGTTTAAAATATTTGTAAAAAAACAAAGCCGTGTGTTTTATACGTTTAAAACAAAGTGTTTTAAACACTTTTGTTCTAAACATGCCAACCCTGATTAGATCGCAGCTCACATCCAGGTACTATAGTAAAATTTAATAAGAATACCAGTTAATAAGAAATCCTGAGCACTTTGCGTTACTAAACGACTTAACAAACCTGTTGTCGAAAGAGGAACATTCCCTCTTCAAATCCGGCATCACTCACCTCCCCATTCAACCCCTACTTCCGGAATGTATTATACCCCCCAGAAGATCACAAATAATCCACCTTCGACAAACTCAACAAGAGGACATCCCTCCTTCGGACTAAGATCACCTAGAGGATAATGAAGCAGAACCTCCCACAGGAACATCAAGAAGGACACACTAATACACAAGACAGTGATATGCTAAAACGAAAAAAAGGTTACGCCTCCCCGGAGAAAGGTAAAGGATAACACTGCAAGGATTCGACACAAGAACCAACCGAATTTAACCCAGATTTTTCTTTTTCGTTTCTTTCTTAAACTGTAATCTTACACCCCTTCTTTATTCTCGTTACTAAACACTCTGCAAACTTCTCTCACGGATTCTTGACAATTCTCCATATTTCCACTACCGAACGTACTAATGTACCCGATACTTCCCAGGAAATCCCTCCCTACTTCTTTCCTTCCTGACGATGTCCCGGGTACCAACCGTCGTACCAATGTTCATCCCAGTCCGACCAACGCTTGCTGGTCTCCCGCAAGTCTCCTTGCATCAGGTACCACTCGTTCTTTCATATCCCTTCCTAGTATTAATACTTACATCTCAAAGCCAATAATACTCTCACTATCTCAAACATAACATACTAGAACATAGACCCTGCTTAACATTCATAGAATCGTGTTAATGTCTATTCCTCATCTCATCCATCAACACTAATGCACACGACTCACAAAAAAACTTATCCTAAGAAAACATTACCCACCCAATTACACACTTATGTAATTTCGTATTTGTGATCATAAATAATATTAATGTTAAACACTAACACTTATTTACTTCCTACTATTTCTAATCTTTATCTTAATCTTCTTACATTTTTACCTTCACATTTGGGCATTCTTGCCAATGTCACAGTGAATTATTGTAATAAAAAAATGGAAAATAAAGGATGAATCAAAGAAAAGCGGGGGAATCCGTAAAAAATTCGCGGAACTGACGCCCTGGGTTAATTTTCAGGTACCAGGGCATAAGCGCATACCTCCGAAAGTAGTTTGACTACTTTTTTATACATAAAATAATAATCATTCTATGTAATGTTGTGATGTTGTCACGGTCCGTAGTAATCGGTCATACTACTCGACCAAGGAGATACTTTCTCTCGCGATGATTTTCGGCGCAATGTTCACCAACACTTCCCGCAACTGCCTAGGTGTTGTGTAATATCCATCACGATATAGTACTAACAGATCGTTAGCGGATAACTGTACGTCCATGATTGTACAATGACTATTTCACGAAGACTGTCTTGTGGAGAGAACACCGTTCTTTATATACGCAAGCATGGCAAAGCAGTTATTTCCGTTCTTAACGGTTCTACTGTGCCTATGTAATCGTCCCGGAAATAGCTAACCGTCTTCACCAGACGTTTTCCTGACTGATATGAAAGCTCATATAAAATTCTCGGAAATAGTTAACCGTCTTCAGCAGATGTTTTCCTCACGGATATGAAACCCTTGTAAAATTCTCGGAACTGGTTGACAGTCTTTAACATATGTTTTTTATGAGTGAAACATTCTGTTATTCAAAGGGTCCCTGATCCGACCTTAATTGCCCTACAATTAAAGTGATTCCAGATTAAGAATCTGTACGTCGAGACCTTTCAATAGAGTGGTCGGAAGGGGGCTATACGATTGAAAATAAAGGAAGTATTAAACCTGTACTTCTAAAACAAAGAAACCACTTTCAATGGACAAAGGGCTTTATTCCTAGTCCGATGACGTTCTAACCATCCTTCTAGCTCAATTACGGACGGAGATAAAGCGGTTTGAAATTTCCGAAAATAATAATAATAATAATAATAATAAAAATATAAATACAAAAACACAAAACAATATCAAAGGCTCATATCTCCGCCCCTAATTGAGCTAGAGTGAATTTAATTTTATGAAAATAAAGGAACTCGAAAACCACTGGTCGTAGGAAAATGGTATTGAAGAGGACTTCGTCCCGAGTCCAACGACCTATCAACCATTCTTCTATCTCAATTAGGTGCGGAGATGTGGCGATTTGAAATTTCAAAAGAAAATAATAAAAAAGGGGAAATTTCACAAAACCCATTTTTTAAAGGGTTATATTTCCGTCCCTAATTGAGCTACAGTGAAAGCGATTGCAGATTCGGAATCTGCACGTCAAGACCTTTTCATGGAGTATATGGAAGGGGGTCTACGGTAAAAAAAAATGCCGGCCAACATGGCTGGCCCCATTCTTTGTGAAATAATTTGTAGATTTAGAATCTGCACGTCAAGTCCTTTTCATAGAGCTTATGGAAGGGGGTCTACTGTCAAAATGATAACAAAAAATGGTGGCCAATATGTCGGCCCCCATCGTTTGTGAAAGTAATTGTAGATTTGGAATCCGTACGTCAAGACGTTTTTATAGAGTATATGGAAGGGGATCTACAGTCAAAATAAGCAACGAAAATGGCGGGCAACATTGCGGCCCGGGCCTCCCCCATGGCGCAGTGGTAGCGTCGTTGCCTTGTAATCAAGGGGTCCCGTGTTGGATACCCGGTGGAGGCACAAGTGGTTCGGATCCCACTTTAAACTGTAGGTCCAGTCCCGATTAGCCATACTGTGCATAAAGTGAACTTAAAACACCAACTCAACAACAACAACAACATTGTGGCCCCATCGTTTGTGTAAGTAATTGTAGACTTGGAATCTGCACGTCAAGAACTTTGCATAGAGTATATGGAAGGGGGTCTACGGTCAAAATGAAAGCAACCAAAATGGCGGCCAACATGGCGTCCTCCATCGTCACACAAACATGGCGACCTGATATGACAATTAATTGTATAATATTACCTAGTAAGCGTCGGCAATGTTTATTGTCAGCTAGGTATTGTAGGTAAATTTGAAAACTTTAAAAACCTGTCCGGTCCTTGACCGGACCATAACCGAACAGTGACCGGCTGTATTGAACACTGTAGTTTTTGTCCCACGGGTCCGGGTTCGATACATCCTACTCCCGATTAGCCTCAGTGCATAAAACGGGTTCTGTCCCGATTAACCTAACAGTGCATAAAGCGAACTTCAAACATACAGGGTGGACGAAAAGTCCCTTTACATGTTAATAAGCATAGTACAGTTAGACATGTAGATAAACATTGTTATGAATACAAAACACTATATTATTTTTAAATTTCAACATTTATTTTGAATAAACAATGTCTGGTTAACATTAACATTTATTGTGAATAATATATTAACATTGTTACACTGGTTCAAGTTTCATTAATCAACACAGTCCGGTGTGGTGAAGTCTGGGCTTCGTGGAGGCCATGGCAACGGTGCTGGAAGGTGCTGATCCACGTCCAATCCAGCGGTTTGGAAACAGTTCATTTAGCCGTTTGCGGACACACAGCAAAATGTGGTGGAGCGCCGTCTTGTTGAAGTGTAACGATGTCAGCTAATCCTCTTGCCGTTAATTCTGCAAGCAACCACGTGTTAATCATGTGAAGATAGCTGTGCTGGTTCACAGGACCATCATAGAAATATGGTCCAAGCAGATGGTCTGCCGTTATCCCTGCCAAAATCATAACATGCGGCGGATTGCACTCGATTTCCTCATAAAAGTGCGGATTGTCTTTTGCCCAAAAGCTTCGATAAATCGCACACTCGTCGGAGACCATAATGTTTTTTAGATCATTTGCATGCGGGAAGCGTGCGAGCAGAATTTCACATGCATGCACATGTTGCTCCAAGTCACAATCACTCAACTCATTCACTGAGGATGGCCGAAAACATGAAACATTCAAGGCCTTCCGCTACTTGGTACATCGAGAGCACTTCCCGTCGCAAAGGTTTTCTTCTCCCGTGCGAATAACGTTGGTCGTGATGGCGGCGGTTTTCCAAACCGCACAGCTAAGTCCCTCAAAACGTTTGTCATTGTCTTTTTTGTGTTCTGACGTTCATGAACCCACACAGAAGCCACCAAATGCTCCTCAACAGTGAAAGCACTTGTATCCGCCATGGTTTCACTCTCTCGACTGAATGCAGTGGACCACGTACTTTCACCTACGTCCTTCCCACACTAACCGAAGTGAACGTGACATGCGCGGGAAATTCTTATCTCAACAATCTGTAACAGAACAACAATAATGTTAATAATAAATAATAATAAAGAGTCAATCTGCACAACAATAGTAAAAAATATACTGTTTTTGTATTGTTTTTGTATTCATAACAATGTTTATCTACATGTCTAACTGTACTATGCTATTAACATGTAAAGGGACTTTTCGCCCATCCTGTAGGTTCAATCCGCACAGTAGGTCCAGTCCCACGGGTCCCAGGTTCGATACATGCTACTCCCGATTAGCCCCAGTGCATAAAACGGGTTCTGTCCGAATAGCCTAACAGTGCATAAAGCGAACTTTAAACATCGGTTCAATCCGCACTGTAGGTCCTGTCCCACGGGTCGCGGGTTCGACACATCTTACTCCCGATTAGCCGCAGTGCATAAAACGGGTTCTGTCCCGATTTACCTAACAGTGCATAAAGCGAACTTTAAACATCGGTTCAATCCGCACTGTAGGTCCTGTCCCACGGGTCCCGGGTTCGACACATCCTACTCCCGATTAGCCACAGTGCATAAAACGGGTTCTGTCCCGATTAACCTAACAGTTCATAAAGAGAATTTTAAACATCGGTTCAATACGCACTGTAGGTCCTGTCCCACGGATCCCGGGTTCGACACATCCTACTCCCGATTAGCCACAGTGCATAAAACGGGTTCTGTCCCGATTAACCTATGAGTGCATAAACCGAATTTTAAACATGGGGTTCAATCCACACTGTAGATCCTGTTCCACGGGTCCCGGTTCGATACATCCTACTCCCGATTAGCCGCAGTGCATAAGACAGATTGAAACATCAGTTCAATCCGTCACTCGATTATCGGACTCAAGAAGGCACCACTGTTCCTCGCTGAAGAGTCTGTACCAAGACGGGTCAAGGACGTCCTGTAAAAATCAGACAATGAACTGTTGTGCCTCACACAAGAAAGCGTTGTGATCTCTCATGCAGACTTCTAAAGCACTTTGCAAGAAATAATAAATTTGATTGCTGATTTGCGTCCCTATAAGAAAGTGGATAGATTCCTTTTGCAGAATCCTTCCCTCCAGTTTATTTCCTCTGGACTTTTTGCAGCAAAATGGAAGACCAAGATTTCTTCCGTGTTGTAAGGACCCCTTTTGTACTTAATGTACGGTATTTTACTTTGTATTCTGTGTGTTTTGACTAATTTGCGAAGATGGAATAAGTGATAAATGGACATTCACAACCCTACCTGAGCGGGATTCGAATCAGGGCCTTCCTTTATATAAACATAGTTAATTACAGGATATGAACCCTGGGTCTCCGGCAACATTCGCAACCATGCCTTAGCGGGATTCGAATCTGGGTCCTCTTTATGGAAACATAGTCAATTCCGGGATTCGAATCAGGGGTCTCAGGCAGAAGTAGCAACCATGCCTGGCAGGGTTTCGAATCCGGTACCTCTTTCATCAAAACGTAGTTACTTTCGGGATTCGTACCCTGCGTGTTCGTCATTCTGACACAATGTTAGTTATATACAAACACAACATTCTTTCTCTGTACAACATCTTTTATTAACAAATTGAAAATCTATAGAAACATCGCAGGGTTTATTTTGCAAGAAATGGTTACTATACATACAGCTGTCTGTTTATTGACACACTGAATATCTATAGAAGTGTTACAAGTTGATTTTACAAAAATGTCCGCAATATACCCAATATTTATTTTCTACAAGATAACCAAAAAGTTCTTGCCGTTCGAGGGCAGTGATAAACAAAGAGCAATACAGTGGACGGTACGTACCTTCAGGTTTCGAAGTAATCTCCATCAGCATCCAACACCTTTTGCCAACATTCCTGCAGCTGCACAATACCCTGGTGCTAAAACTCGGCGGGCTTGGATGCAAATAAGTCCGTGAGTACGATCCACAGGTCTCCCTCATTTGCGAAGGATCTCCCACGGAGGTTGTTGTCGAGGGAATGAAACAGATAGTAATCTGTTGGTGCAAAGTCCGGTGAATATGGTGGATGGCACAGTGTCTCCCAGCCAAGTTGCTGAAGGGTCTCCCGGGTCCTCTTTGCCACATGTGGCTTGGCATTGTCGTGCAGGAGCAGCACATCCTTGCGATTCACCAATGCCGGCTCCTTCTGCAGCAATGCACGGTGCACCCTTTGCAACTGCTGAGAGTAGAGGTCAGCAGTGATGGTCTGACCAGGTGGAAGGAGCTCGTAATATACCACTTGCCGACAATTCCACCATACAGAGATAATAACCTTTCGTGGGTGCAGAGGTGGTCTTGAGGTGTGAAGAACAGGGTCACGTGGCGACAACCAATGTCTGGTACGCTTGGGAGTGTCATAGAGGACCCACTTTTCGTCACCAGTGAGCAAACGATCAAATATGGGTGTGTTCAGGTGCCGAGTGAGCAAGGACAAACAGGCTGTCACTCGATGTTCCTTGTTGGCTGCCGACAATGTGTGGGGTACCCACTTGCTTAACTTGTATGACTTCCCTATCGCATGCAAGTGCAGTCTGACTGTTTCAGCGGAAACATGGAACCTTTCTGAAAGTTCATCACACGTTAGACCACTAGGTTCATCCGAAAGACTCACATCTCCTGAACGGAATTTCTGGAACCAATGCCTGGCAGTGCGTTCGTTCACGGCAATCTTCCCAAATACCTGGCAAATGCGGCGACTTGATGCGGCAGCTAACAGGCCCACTTTAAAGTCTTACAACAAACACACGCGAACAAGCTGCTTCGATACCTCCATTTCTCTTCGAGACTGGACGAGCTATGACTGCTGTGTGTGCGCAATGTGCATGTATTACTGACAGTCGATGGTCAGACTAACTCCCGATCGCTTGGCAGGCACGTGCGTCATTTCCTTTCCTCTCTGTGAGCGCATGATTAATGGGACGTCAAAAACGGCAAGAACTTTATTGGTTACCTGTATATACAACATATTAGTCCGTGTTGGATGTTAGTGTATTAGTAAGTGTTAGAGTCGAAGAGCTATATGAATCGGTTGACCTTGAACAAGCCTCGATGCGCAGTAGCAAAAGGAGGAGGTACAGACTGCCGTGGAAAACGCGCCATATCGTTCTTTTGTTTTTCGAGCGGTAAGAATCGGTTTGGTTTTCGTTGTGACTGTTCGTGTTTCTCCAGTGTGGTCACAAAAAATTGTCAATATACGTGTGCAAGATGGCCACAGAAACACCTAGGCGTCGTGTGCTACACAAACAAGCGCGAGATATATTGTACAAAGTGTATCAGTTCTTCCAAAGTGAATCTCGCAGTGCAGAGAGTGCCTTGTGCTCGTCAGGGAGCAGTGTTGCCAAATGTCAGGAGCGTACAGCGGCTGCATGTGGGATAGGCCTGCGTACAGTTCAGACGATTGCGAAGGAAGCCAAGTCGTCGATCGGGGATACAGGGTCGGTTTCTTTTCGCTCGCCTGGCAAACGTCGTAATCGGCGAAAGAATATTACGCACTTGGACGATTTTGATAAAGGGGTATTGCGTAATATTATATTTGATATGTACGCAAATGGCAAATTTCCTACTGCAGTGAAACTTAGGGCTAAATTGAAAGAAGCTATCGGGTTTGCAGGAAGTACGTGGCCAGTGTTAAAAATTTTGAAGAACATGGGGTTCAGATATAGGAAAGGCAATGAGGGAAGGAAATTTTTAATGGAGAGAGGTGATGTTGTAGCTGCGAGAGTGATCTTCCTCAGAACCATGCACGAAATCAGGAAAGCTGGTACTGCAAATATATACTATTTAGATGAAACCTGGGCCAACCAGAATCACACGACAACGAGCTGCTGGAGAATGAGTGATGGTTCTGGTTGTCGTTAAAGGTGCCATTAGGAGAAGTGTTCGTCTTATAGTGTGCCATGCTGGTTCAGTTGCTACAGGCTTTGTGCCCCAAAGTAAATTGGTTTTCCGCTCCAAAACAAAGAGTACTGAGTATCATTCAGAAATGACGTCTGTCGTGTTTCGAAAGTGGTTTTGCGAGCAGTTCTTGCTGTTTCTCGCTCCTGAATCGGTGATTGTAATAGACAACGCGAGCATACATTCCTTGCAAGTGGATAAAACGCCTTGTTCGAACACAAGGAAGGCGGATATTATGGCATGGCTCTGTAACAAGATCATTCCTCACACAAGCACGCAAACCCGAGCAGAATTGTTGCAGTTGGTGAAACATCATACACCAACTCTCAAAAGTTACGAAATCGATATAATAGCAAGAGAATATGGTCACAGAGTTGTTCGTCTCCCACCTTATCATTGTCAGTACAACCCGATTAAAAAGATTTTGGCCCAGGTGAAGGGGTACGTAGCTGACAAGAACAAGACTTTCCAAATTGCCGACG
This sequence comes from Lepisma saccharinum, assembly GCF_977018435.1. NCBI lineage: Eukaryota > Metazoa > Arthropoda > Insecta > Zygentoma > Lepismatidae > Lepisma > Lepisma saccharinum. The sequence continues at coordinate 137,638,471 of NC_139230.1, forward strand.
TAGAGAAACTAACTCACGATGCAATAGACATAATAGGTGTTTCCGAGTGGGCAGATTGTGTAATTCACGTAGAGAAAATACAAAAATATTACTTCCAGCGTGAAATAGTCAGAGACGATGCCATCGATCAGGTCATTATAAATTTACAAGACACGGATTCCGAAGAACTTGAATTAAGTGACGAGGTTGACAGCAGTACGGAATGAGCGTTATGTACGTAAATGGCATTTTAATTTTTCTTTTCAGTTTATATTATACATGCCAGGTAGTTGTTTTGTTATTGCGAGTGCTCTAAGACCTGTGCTTGGTATCTGCGGCGAGCGAGATTTCTTTTGCCGCGCCGCGAAAGAATGAATCAAATTCTTCTCTCGTTCTCTCAGTAACCAAATAACATATCCCTTTAAATATTATACGAACTTAAAATTTGGAGTTTTCTTTGTAACTTTCTCACTGGAAGTTATTTCAAGCCTCATTTAATAAAAATCGACTCGCAAGAGAACTTTTTCTCTATATAATAATGGCCAATAAAATATTTTCATTTTTTTCACTCACTTTTAAGATGCTACACGTTTAATTTACAGCACAATACGATTGTCTCAAGCTTTCTGGTAATACTCGTGCAGGATTGGTATCGATTGTTGCAATAATAGTCGTGCAGCGGCAATTTACAATTGTTCGAATATACGCCGTTGTGTTTTATTTTGTAAGAGCTGGCGAGAACCCCGGACGGTGAGTAGGTGGCAACAACGGAAATGTATCTCCCTCTCTCTCTGCACGGAGTTGTCAAGGTCAGCTGCTTTCGTATCGCTCTTCGACTCTAGTTACTCGTTCAGTTTTCTTTTCTTCAACATTTCCATCATTCGTTCATTCCCCTCTTTCTCCTGTCTTCTTATTTCCAGCCTTCTCATTTCTCACACCTTTAAACAACTCCATCAATTCGAAAGAGATTCTTAAAGATAAATGGGAGGGTACATATGGGATCTTCGTATATTTTCCATAAAATCGCCAAACACTGGCGTATCTGTTTTTTTTTTTCAACAGTGTACGTAAATATTTTGACCAAAGAGTCCACCGATACCTCGATATCTTTACAAGTCTCTTCTATTATCGCTAATAACTTTTCCGTCAGTCCATTTTCTTCACAGAAATTCACATAGTTGGCAATATGATTTTTACCCTGTCTTCTCTGTATTTTACTCCATAAGCTCCTTCTTTCTTCCGGACTTGCTGTCTTTTCCTTAATATCGCCATACACCAAACTGAATCCGAGGGGGAGTGTCGACATCTGAAAATATACAAAAAATTTGTTAGATGTGTATTGCACGCAAACCATGATTACAGTTATACATTTTCTGTTTCTGAACTCGGGGCTGGCTTTTCGAGGCCTTCCTGCATTTTCAGTCTAGCGCCGAAATGCGGGAAGATTCGAAAGGCTGCGGGCAGCACTCAGACGTTAGACAGAAACAACGGAGGGGATCGACGGGGAGCAACGGGCAGATAACGCTCGCCTGGGCGATGAATTGGGTGCTGTTGCTCAACATATGGTGGATACATTGCACCGTATGTTTGCGGAACACAACCAATTTCTCGACAAGCGTAGTCAGGCTGAACGGGAATTGGAGGCGGAGATCGGCGAGATCCAGGAAATGTGATTATTATTCTTTTCTCAATTATATCTATTAAAACCATCACGCCCCCCCATCTGTACTAATTCCGTAGTTTTTCAGACTTATATGTAACTATAATATACTATTATTGTAACTACATCGCTTTTTTGCAAGTTCCGTCGTAGCCACGGCGAACAAGCCGCTCGGTTCTTCGGGATACTACTGGACCCCCTCATGGAACTTGCCAGGAATGCCGATGCTGCCCCGCCCCCTCCTGTTGCTGCACCGACCCCTCCTGGTTCACCGCCCGTCATCGATATCGTTGAGGAAGACGTTGATTTGCCGGTTGTTATTTCACCGCCTCCCGTCATCGTTATCGCTGACGAGGAAGATGATGTATAACATCTACCACATCGATAAATAAATACAAGTAATATATTTTTCTTCTATCACCTTTTACTCTGCTTCTTCCACTTCCGAAGTGTCTCTTTCTGCAAGTATTTCCGGAAACTCCCGATGTGGACTGCGACTCAAAAATTGTTCCTCTAGCTCGCCGATACTGGAAAGAAACAGATATTTCCGTCTGAGATTCGGGTGGGTTGAAGGATGGTCGGAAAATTCCGCCATCTGTTCAACAGGACCTTTTATATCTAGCGTCTCACCTAATGACTCATCCAACCGTATATCACACCTAAACCATTGCAATACCTCGGCCATCTTCAGCACAGATTCCGTATACGTTTTACGGAATTCGTGCGTCAGTGGCGCGACGTCGTTGCTCTCAACACTCATATATTTTTTTTGACAACCTACACGGTACAACTCAGGAATTTCCACATCCAGCAACTCGTCCAGATTTTTATACATCACCAATTCCAAATTCGACGTGTACATGCGTCGTCTGGTCTCATAATATATTTTTTAGCCAGGCAGTATGGGGACACATGCAGATGCGTCACATCCACATGTTCGGAATTTAATTCCGATTCAGCATCCATACACAGACATTCTAGTGGGGTGATTCCCGACGCTACAATAAAAGGTCCTGCACAATATCCTTTTACTGCTATCTCACCCGCTACCCTGTTACTCCAGGCACGAAAAGGTAGATGACCGTAAACAGGTGCTCTCTCAAGCCGGTAACGTGTCTAGCATAAATTACTTTTCCCCTCGTTAATGCTGTACATGCCGATCGGCGTAATCAAAAGCGATTCCCTGTATCTAACAGGGATATCGAATATTAACAATTTAGTATTTATACTCGCTGATATTCTTTTTTTTTGTAACCTATTGCTTTTTCGATGCGGATACTGTTACAGAATAAGCGAGATACGTTTCGGGCCGGGAAAACGCTTCGTATACCCGTACATAGGATTAACATCAACTCTACGTTTCCGTTTCCTCGCACCACCAACAATATTGTCTATCCCGCCATCTTTAATCTCTTCATACTGATGCTGTTCAGGTTTCTTTGTTTCCCACATTGTCCGAATTGTTGTTCCGTCAGATAATTAGGAACGCTTACATACGGTTTTTCTTCTCTGGTCTCTTCTTCCGTCGGCGATCCTGACATTATCGGTGATTGTGGGAGCGACGGTAGCGGGCGTGAACTATATGCTGGGTCAATCTGCGGCGGTTGATCGGAGGACTTGTTATCGATCACACCACTCAGAAGTTTCACAAGCCACGATATTATACCCATACTTATCTTTCAGCTGATTTACCTCGATACCTGCCTGGACAGTTGGTGATCCTGACTGTTTTTCTGCGTCTTTTTGCAAGAATAGATGCTCGTCTCTGTGCAAGGTGACTTTGCTGGCGACAAAGATGGTGATTCTGGTAAAGGTACTACAAGCACCCACTTTATATATCTACGCCATCAATCGATTCTGATCGCATTCGTTTGCGCAGAGCATCCAACGCCCATGTGCCTCTCATATCTTCTTCCCTTCCGGGTACACTGTACACTGTTCTCTTTTCCGAGAAATGTACTTTTTCACTCTATTTTCTTTCTTTACACCCGACACATTTTTCTCCTTTTGCTTTTCTTCGATCGTAGCATGCACATAAAAACGTTCTTCTTGTATCTTCTCTTTTTATCCTTCACTTTCGACACTTTCAAACAATGCACCCATTCACAGACAACTGAATCTGCTTCTCCTTTCACACTCCAACAAATAACAGACCTCAACATCATCTACGCACACAATGCAATCATTCACAGACAACAGACACACTCACACAAATTTTCCATTCATCCAACTCCATCATATTTAATTTCCACGAATCACTTCAACTCACGTAACCGTTCCAGGAGCACACAATGCAACCATTCACAGACAACAGACACACTCACACAAACCTTCCATTCATCCAACCACGCCTACATTAACACCATCTACCGACAATTCCCGGAACCAACAGACATCCATAACCGTTACGAGCTTTTAAAACGGCTCGCGGCATTTCACAAAAACCACTTACCTCCTCCCCAACATTCAATCAAAATCCTCCTTACAAAATAAGTCACGCCCATTTTATGACGTCACACCTATCACAACAACCAATCAAAATCCTCCTTACAAGAAAGGAACTCCCTTTTTATGACGTCACACCAATCAAACAATATTCCCACCCTCCTCACCTTACCCCCACACCTACATCACCAATTGATCTTTATTCGATTTCCACCCAATCAATTGATTTATCGGACCAAACGCGGTACCATAACTACTCCTAGACATCGAAAAATGTTGGGACCGTTGATTTTTTTTTTTCAGAGGGAGTGATGGACTTTGGTTTATTATCTCTACCAATAGTTCCCCAAAAACACAGCTTTCCATTAATGTGAACGTCGCATACACTTTTTTTTACCTCTAGAGTAAGTATGCTTTCAATTGAAAGTTGTTTCAAATCTAATTTTGAATTGAACACAAATCAAGATTATTCCAACTTAAAATGTAAAAGTAAACTATGAGCAAATTATATAAATCAGCTGTATAGATATCTAACTAGAGCTGTTCCTGTAGGTTCTAGTTGTTTTGTCAAGGGCTCTGTGATGCTTAGACTTGATCCGCTTTGTTGCAAATTTTTCTCCATCGAAGAGATGCACTGGAGGTCCATTTATTGAAAGGATTGATTGATTATTTGAGTTGGTGTTTTAAGTCGACCTTATGCACAGTAAGGCTAATCGGGACTAGAGCTACAGTTTAAAGTGGGATCCGAACCAATATGTGTCTCCACCGGGTATCAACACGGGACCAAAAGACGCTACCACTGCACCATTGGGGAGGCATTTATTTTTTCAAAGGAGGACCAGATTTGCAAGTATTGAAACTTCCAAATGATTGCTCTGATCAGTTAAGGTTAGAATCATGGCACTGAACTGACAAATTTGATTGGATACACAAGGTTTTTGATTGAAGTTGCAGTGTGTTGATTAACTCTCTAGATGCAAAAATCTTCAGTTAATGATGCGGCACATGCAATCATTTACCTTAAAGTTCATATTGTCACATATACGACGTTAACACTCATTAGATTGCCATGTATCTGCAATTCATAATACTACTACATCCGTAAAGAAACCTAGGCTTTTAAACCGACTATTCATATTACCCACCAAAGATGGTGAAAAATTCTTCCGAACGGTTTGTTTCCTCTAATTTTTCTGAACTACCATCCTCCCATGGTAAATCAATTGTTTTCAATGTTTCAAGAGTTTTTCATGATTGCCGCTTCCATTTAGTGGATCTATAATTTTCTCATTTCTTTGTTCACTCCCTATGCCCCTAATTGAAAAGAAAATCCGCTATACTTAATATCTTATTTTATTAACAGTTATAAATTTCACAGACCCCCCAAAAATATATATAATTTTCTATATTTCGATTAATTCTTGAAAAGTGCACCACTTCCCAAGTAAAGCTCATGAACAATTCGCATCTAAACCTACACGAAGACCTAGATAGTTCCCTGGACCAAATCCTATCCCTTGCAACAAATATAAACCCCCTACCTGACGCACTACCTACCCCATCAATAACAAGATCCAAAACCCTCGAAGGTAACTTCAACCGGTTCCTTCAAGCTCTAGAAACCCCAAAAGAAGACAAAAAAATCCAAAGCCGCACAAGCACCCCAAAAGAAAACACAAAACCCAACCATTCAAAAATGGCAACGTCCATCCCCAATGCATCATACCCATCACCATACAGTGGAAAGTCAAAGAACCCCCAAAAAGTCGATCAATTCGTAGAAAGATTTGAAACTACAGCGAATGCTATGCTATAGGAAGAAGAGGGGAAGAAAGAAATGCTTCCCCGCTTCCTCACAGACATAGCACTCACTTATTTCAATGACTTAAAAAGAAAGCCAAATTTCAATACAGCGACGTTCACACAAATTAAGAAGGAAATAATTCAAATATTTAAGGGTAGCCACTTGTTGAGCATGTCCATTCAAATACTCTTAGAACGTAAGCAAAGGCTAGATGAACCATTTCAGGTTTTTACTATATCCATGAAAGATCTAGTCCTCCAGTACTTTCCCCAAGCCACAAACCTGCCAAATCCTCAGTTATCTTGTTCAAGGGCTCCGCTCTAAACACATCAAAGCAATGGGAAACAAAGGATTCATTGCAAGAAATGCTAATCCAAGCTAGGCAAAAAGAAGAGCAATCAGAAGCTAGGAAAATTCTAGAAGCCGCTAAATTACTTCAAGGGACATACACACCTTCTCCTCTCCTTCCGCCGCACCAATTCAACGTACAGATGCACACACACACACACACACACACACACGGAAAGAAAGAAAGAGAGAGAGAGAGAGAGAGAGAGAGAGAGAGAGTGAGAAGATATGTCTTGTCTTCTGTGTGGAGGTGAATTTTGTACCCCCCAAGAGAAAAACGTATGTGCGCCACTGCTAAAGACACCCAAATGTTAACCTCACTTGCATGTAGTACACCCTGGTTTGCATTATTGCAGACAAACGATGCTCTGGCGTCTGCATTTGCAACCAGTATAATCTTTTAAAGGGCTTGTGTTATGTCCTGTCCTTGTGTGTTTGAGATTGTCGTTCGCTAATTTAATATTTTCACCATCATCGTCATCTTCGCGATTAGCCCAAGTTGGCAGAAAAGCGAAGTAAAATAATTCAAACAAGTACTGTGCTTGTAGAGCGTCGTAAAATGCAGCCCATTCCATTGTGAAGGCTTCCAATGGATTAGTCGAGAACGAATAGGCAACAATTTTAAAAGAAACCTCGTACCAATTTTTCTCTTCATGCTATTATAATATATATATACACAGGGTGTTTCAGAGCAACCCAGACACTACCTTTTTCTCGAGAACGGGAGATCGTACAAATTGAAACAAAAAAATGCAACTAAGTTGGACCCAAAGAATCCGTAGAAAGTATTTGCAACAGCCCGAAAGCCACCCTTTGTGGTTTTAGTGGGGGACACATGCCCCGTTCGTGCGATTTTCAAATGGGAAGGATATGTTTGGAATGTAGATTCGGAAAGGCGGGGAAAAAAATACGATTGTCATATGAAACGTTTGTCTGTACCACCTACCGTTTCCGTGTAGAAAATGGTTTTGCAAAAAAAGGAAGGTGAGCCAAATCGAGTATACCGAGCTTAACAATTAAGATAAGTGCAGCACCATAACAGTTTAGGAAAGTGCAGGACACAAGCTTTCCAACGACATGCGACATGATGACTGCGGGACTAAGAAAGGATGAAACCGCGTAACCCAAAAAAGGGGGTCTAAAGTTAGGGAAGAACTCGAAAATTTCAAATGGCAAGGGGTGTCGAGTAATACCTCGTTTTAAAGGTCACAGAAAACGTGAAAACATCCATGAGCGTGGTGTTTTCATAGCTAGGCTGTGTTCTTCTACATTGAGAGGAATGGTTGGTTGATTTCGTGTTTTAAGTCAACTTTAAGCACATAAAGGCTAATCGGGATTAGACCTACAGTTTAAAGTGGGATCCGAACCACTATGTGCCTCCACCGGGTATCGAATACATTGAGAGGAGAACTAATAATTACGTCTTATTCCTATCACTATGAGTAACCTAACAAAAAAAAATACGCAAAGTTAGATAAAATATAGAACGAAAATAGATCGATTCAGAACCTCTATCTAAATGAATTTAAAAATAAACATACATCTTACATGCTACTGTTCCATTACAACTTATAGTTCAAATCCAGGCGGCGATTATTTCGGCAAAGATATCAATCACAGCATCATGGAATCACATCATCTTCTTTAAATCCTTCAAGAGTGTTCTCTCTATTGCCATCAGCGATAGTTTAGTAAGTCTTTCCTGGGTCTGTGTGCTGCGCAGGTAGGTGTGTATCCTCTTCAAGGCAGAGAATGTTTTTTCAACGGATGCATTAGTTGAAGGTATGGTTAAAATTAAGGCAGAAAGCTTTATTGTTTCCGGAAGAGCATTGCACAGATTTGTTGAAATTAAATATTTATGGAGGTCTAAGACTGAAGGTTTCAAAAACTCCTGCGACGAATAAATAGCAGTAAGTTCGGTTTTCAAAATTAAAGAATAAAAAAAATCGTCCATATGATATCAATAATGATTCGTAAGCATTTATTGGGAATTTTAGAGAATAATTTTGAAAATTATCAAAATCCAGCAAGGAGAGAAATTGAGGACTAAAAGTGGTAAACGTTGTAAGTGCCAAAAGCGAAAGTGTTTGGAAATCGCATCGTTCCGCACATCAACAAGTAACAACGTGCACACTAGTGACCTCTTTACACGCCCTTTGAACTAGTTAGAGGGCTACCAGCCACTTTTTACGTTTACCACATTATAAAGCATGGCACATTTCACAGTTTAACGTGGAAAACGGTGTTTGAATTATTGTGGCACTTACAGCGTTTACCAATTTTAGTCTTCAATCATAGTTTCTGAATATCGAAGAATCTGTTGTCTAAATGGACTTTCATGGTATCAATAATTTCATACTAAAGTCTTCGATAAGAAGCTTTCCTCTCATTACTGATGAGAACAATTATCTGTCTTTTGCTTGGCACCTTTAAGTGTTCCTCTCCCAACCTGGCACTGTCGCTTTCGGACCACACTTTTCAAAGTCTTCCCTCTTAGTACTCAAGAAACTTTGATACTCTTGTACTTTTCGAGTACAGTAGCCGATGTCATTCACTCTGGTTTGCAAAATTTCGAAAAGTATTTTAGCTGGTGGAAGAATGCCCGAAAATACAATTAACATAAAATTGAAATCAAAATCATGAAGAGTAGTAAAATATCCACGAGAAGAGAGACGCGTTTCTCCATCCCACTGCTCTTGGTTCTGTATCACTGATTCAAGGAAATTAATTAGATCTGTTTTCAACTGGGAAACAACTTCAACCAAAATCTCTGCATAGAGCCATCGAGTAGGAGCAACTGATGGCAGACGTCTGCTTACCATTTTGTCCAGCGCAGCTTTCCTCTTTGAAGATTTAGAAAAGAATTCTGCAAAAGCCGACAAAGTTTCAAAAAAATACTTTACATTCTTTGATGCCCTCCACAGATTGTTTGAGAACTAAGTTTAACTTGTGAGCATAGCAATGGACAAAAAGCGCTGTCTCATACCTGTCTCTTATCAACTTTTGCAAACCATTGTGTTCTCCAGTCATGACAGCTGCTGCATCATATGTTTGAGCAACTAATTTCTCGCCACACTGGAAGTCATTTATTACACCAAAAACATGGTCTGCCAGGGCAGCAGCCGTGCGATCCCCACTGACATCCTTAAAACCTGTGAACCGCTCCTCTACGTTACCATTTGAAGTTACATAACGTAGCACCGATGAAAGTTGGGATTTCTGAGAGACGTCTACTGTTTCATCTTAGATGACAGACACAAATAATGCATCTTTCACTTCACTTTTTATTTTGTTCATCATTAAAGTTGTAATTGCGTCAATCAACTCATTTTGGATATCATAAGTGCCAGCAAAAACTGTACATGATTCCAAATGATGACGCAGTTTTTCATCATAGCTTTCCCTATAATGAAGCATTTCTACGTAATTACCTCAATTGTTTGATTCTGAACCCTCCAAATGACCTCTGAAAGGGAGCTCTTGTTCCGCCAAAAAACAAGCACTGTCGATTACACAACTAACGATGTATCCATTTGCTTTGACTTTTTCGTTGTGTTTCTTTCGGTTTATTTTCAATACATGGTTTAAACAATCTTCAATTCGCGTATTTCCAAATTTCAAAAACGCAATCTTTGAATTTACGTGTGCTACGGAGAGTTCATGTCTTTTCTTTAATAAATGATCATTATTAGCGTCGCCGACACATTTTTTGTCCAAGCAGTTTTTCTGTTGAAAAGAGAAGGGAGGGCCAAAAGAAAAGTGCTGAAGACTTTTTACAACCACATAACCAAGTATCAGCTTCGTACCATGAGTCACAGAATCGGCGTACTTTATTTTTTGTTTCCGTTACCATGCCTGCTAGAGAAGGAGTGGGGATACCTACATCCACAAGTTTCTTCTTTGCAGCCTTGCTGGAAAAGCGCGTCTTCATCAAGTTCTCCACCACACAATCACACTCGTTTTCTTCCATAATGCACTTCGTATCACACCACAGTACAGGGACAACTGCACCACACCGCCCACTTTTCAATAGATGGAATTTGCAAAAAAGAAAAAAAAATACCACGAGAATTTAACGATGCACACAACAAGAAAGGGGAAACAAACCAAACCCAAAAGCGGCCACTGCCAAAAGCAGTGATATTCCGGACTCGGAGTGAAATATCCCTTTCGGAAATAAATAAATTCCCTCTCTGGTCTTAAAATTCCTTATAATTCGTAAAGAGAGAGAAAATAAATTCAAAAATAAAATATAAAATAAATGCTCACTAATTGTAGAAGTTTATCCAGACGTTTCTATCAAAGGAGATGCAAGTGATTTCTAAGGGGAGTGTAAAAGAGACACATGCCATAAATAAGCTTTTCGTGCGTTTTCGGAGAGTGTTTAAATCACGGACTATGTAATTAATGATATTTGGTTCACATTTGATATGATAATTTGTAAAACTGGTTCAATCTTAAGTTTTCATCAAACATTTAACTTAAAAAAAACTTTTTGCACTATTTAGCTCAATTACTACCAGCAGAGTTCAAATTAAATACAGAGATCTTAATATTTCCGATGTGTATACTATCCTACAAGCAAAAAACAAGCGTTAAGCACATTAATGTATATATTATTATATTTTATCATTTTCTCGTTTTTCGCTAATTTTAGGTGTTTATCTTTTTCCCATTCCTTTTAGTTCCTTTGCTTCAAAATTCCCTTTTCCTGAAAAAAAAAAAAGCCTACTTGAAACACCACCGGCTGAAATTTCCTTTGCAACCAAATCTTCATAAATAATTGCCAGATGCTGCAGTTACGATAGAAACTTAGAAAGTCGTCTGCTACTCTTTGACTGAGTGCACTGCATACAGTTCTCGAAGTGAGGAGGGGAGGTGGTGCGGTGGTTGTTAGCTTTCCGATCTTTCCTTCAGGGGGATGTGCTTATTAATATTTGTCAAGTGTGGTCTTGAACAATGTGAGTTGCTAAAACGCCAGCAATATCAAGATCGCCTTACTACAGAATGCACATCTGGCCATTTTCCTTTCCTGGCTAAAACCCGACAACGCTGTGGCTTCCTCCTCTTGCGGGGCAATCGGTGTCTTGCTGGCCTATTTGGGCACGTATTCACGGTTAGCCAGTGATGCCACCCAAGCATAATAGTGTTAAATCTCGCACAAGTTTAAAAAGTTGTTGGACAGTTGGAGATATAAATAAAACAAGAGGGCCGCTGTTCGTGGGTGTTGAATTTTCTCAATCTTTTTTCACGTTAACGTCGAACCCATCTCGTTGGTTGAACCATTCTCATTTATATTATACGGAAGAAATTCCGTAGTTTACTTAACTATAGTATGTAGCTAATTAATAATGCAATTTTAAAACTCTTGAATAGATGCATAAATTGAACTTGAAACTAGTCTTCGGAAAATAATAAGTTATTGTTTTCTTTATAAATATATATTAATAATATATAGAGCATGTAGCATAATTTCAGAGTATAAACGACACCATCGATGTTCGGAAAGGGTAAGAAGGAGGGGAGACCCCTCCTGGAAAATGAATGTCAACCATAAAATTATATACTTCACACATATAATTTAATTTTAGTCACAGCAAATTATGTTCATTATTGTAAGGGCATTGCAGAAAAATGTTAAACTTCAAATTGAATTAGTATCTTTTGAGAAGGCAACTCTATTAAGGGGGAAATATGCCTAGTTTGCCCCCACCCCCTGAAATAAATACTTTGCTTAATCCTCCCTGGTGGAAAGAAATACCGCGGACATCCCTGAACAGCACTTTTTTCTAAACATGAGGTTTGCAACGCTGCTGTAAGCCTCTGACCGAAAGGTTTACAGACGTAGGGTTTTTGCCCGCTCTTCTCCACGCAGATAGGGTAGGCAGAGAGAAGGAGGGTAGGCACTGGCACTGCTCGCTCGCGGTCAGCAACTTGTAAGGCAAAATTCAGAAGCCTTACAATCAAAATTTCAGTAACCACCAAACGTCTCTAATTCCCTTATTTTCGTATTTTTCACATTGATACTTACATATTCTGCATTCCTAAGGGTTCTTCAAATTCGCGTTTCTTTTTTTGCACGCAAATAATGTTAATTTTCGAAGTATCGAGTATTTTTATTTTGTTCGCTTTCGCTTGCGTTACACGCGATATGGCGGAGAAATCTTGACTAGCGTAGTCCATGATCAGTAGTTATGCAGTGTTGCAACCTTCTTCATAGAAAAATACCTACTTTCGTGTTACTGATTCTGTATTTTTTCCAGGTTCGAAAACCCCACGAACCATGCACGGATAGACCCACGAACCATGCACGGCAAGCTTAGGTTAGGTTCTGTTAGGTTAAGCAAACATAGTTAAATTTGTTTTTCAAAATTAGAATTTCTTTTCTGGTTCGAAACCCCCACGAACCATGCACGGCAAGGTTAGGTTAGGTTCTGTTAGGTTAGGCAAACATAGTTAAATTTGATTTTCAAAATTAGTAATTTTTTTTCGGGTTCGAAAACCCAACGAACCATGCACGGATAGCCCCACGAACCATTTATAAATAGCCCCACAAACCATTCACGGATAGCCCCACGAACCATTCATAAATAGCCCCATGAACCATTCACGGATAGCCCCACGAACCATTCACGGATAGCCCCACGAACCATTCATGAATAGCCCCACGAACAATTCACGGATAGCTCCACGAACAATTCATAAATAGCCCCACGAACCATTCACGGATAGCCCCACGAACCATTCATATATAGCCCCACGAACCATTCATAAATAGCCCCACGAACCATTCATAAATAGCCCCACGAACCATTCATATATAGCCCCACGAACCATTCATAAATAGCCCCACGAACCATTGACGGATAGCCCCACGAACCATTTATAAATAGCCCCACGAACCATTTACGGATAGCCCCACGAATCATTCACGGATAGCCCCAAGAACCATTCATAAATAGCCCCACGAACCATTCATAAATAGCCTTAGAGATACTGGGCGAAAGGGGGGGGGGGGTTATAAGCCATCAACCTCACATTGAGCACGCCACTGATCCTGTGCACGTCATGTTGTCGCAAGTTCGTAATCAGAAATAATGAACAGTAACTCACGTTTATTTACGTTCTAGAACTGTTACACAGTTACAAAACCGCGTATTTGGAAACACTGACCGGTTGTTACGTCATGAAACGCTCGCAAATATTTGGTTCACGTAGTAGACGGACATCAAGTGAACAGCTTTCGTGCATCGGAGTGACATTAATGTCGAAAATTACATGATTTACCGGCAAAAAAATTTCAACGAGGTGAAATCAAACTTCCAAGACCTTCCTAAAGTATAAATAAACCCATTTCGGTAAGTACTTTCTCCTGTAAAATTGAAGAAATACGTTTTGGGGATACGAAAAGTTTACCGATTTTCAGCTTCACACAGGCATAAGGCGTGAGTTCCCACGTGTTGTGCCGCCTTGTGCTGAAGTGTTGCAATCTAACAAACAGGATCTTGAACACTGGTATCGACCCGAGTTCAACTTTGAACTTGTTTACGAATTTTGCCACATAATTAGATACATTTCACTAGATGTATTAAACTGTAAGCCCGGCTTACACGGCTTACATGGACGCTCCGCGCCAAACCTAACAACTAAGTATTTATATTTAGCCTAACAATGAAAGCATTCCGCCGTGACGTCAGAACGCAAGGTTGGAATGGCGTTGTGCGAAAATAAAGACCCGTGGAAAGCAGCCTTGAGCGTGTGCCTGCGAGAAACGCCCTCTACGATTCGCCACACTACGTAGATCAGTAGACGAGGCAACCAGTCAACAAGAAATAGCCATCCAGTTTGAGGGTAAGATACAAGAGCTTCAGTTAAAATGGTAAGTACAAGTAGCTTCGTTATAGACGTAATTTAATCTGTAGTGCAACTTCCTCAATTTCATTACTTTGTATCCGTGTGTAAATGTTTTATATTGAATTTTATAGGGCTAAAGTTAGGGCATGTTATTTACAGCAGAGTACCACGTTGTTTTGGACAAGAGCTTTGGCAGGAAGACCAGCAACATTCTAGTACCCTGTTTGTAGAAAGACGATAAAATCCACAAATAAGTTGCAAATTATATAATTTGAACGGAAAGTCTAGATAGAATTGGGATTTCGAAATCCACAAAGCTAATGCAGTAACTCGCATCAATATTCGGACAGAGAGGACATTTCTATTTAAAAACTTTTTACGTACATTTTAAATGACACGTTAAAAACTATAAAAAATATATTTTCAATGTTATGGACAATAATGTCATGTGAAACTATTGAGGATAATTGACCGACTAGACTCCCTCGAGAATAATGTTGAAATATTTTTTGGTAACACTTTACTATACCGGAGACGGATTTCTTCAAATTTACAGGAGAAAGTACTTACGCAAATCATTTTCTGTAGCTTTGTTGGATGTTCGGGAATGTAGTTTTGATCCATTTTAATGCGAATGCATGTGGTTTTCTACGAAAATCTATTTCCGACGCGCTATTGCTGCTGCCGCCATTTGCTTTCTGCACGAGAGCACAATACGCGCTATTGCTGCTGCTACAACATGATGTGCCGAGGATGCGTCGTGATGTTGTTACCGGGTGAGGAAGATGCCGTGGAATTTGTAATTCCGATGTTGTCCGTATATGCTAAATTGAACGAAAGGAGTGCTAATGGAACCTAACCTAACAGGCCTAACCTAACCTAGTAGGCATACCTCGTCCCCGTGATGGTTCGTGGGGCTATCGTATGTAAGAAATAGACATTATTTTCGTCAGAAATCCATTATTTCACCTAAAGAAATTTTCTGCAACGCAGAATAGTAAGTTATCAATGTAAAAAATTGCGAAATAAATCATTGATAGGTGTCTCCGGTATAGTAAAGTAGTACCTCACGAGCATCAGTTGTCGAAAGTCTGTGTGACGTCAGCGACTCAGCTGTGGCTCGTTATCTTTTGGCGTTGCGAGTGTCTTACAGGTGAAGCACTGAAGCTGCTCGCAAGGCCAAAATGTTTGATTGTACCAGCAGTTTTCAAATCTACGAATTGGAGCGTGATGTTTGATGCAGTTCTTTGCCGGTTAGGAGAATTAGGTCTGATGCTTGTCCTTTGCACATCTTGGAATAATATTGTATTTATTTCGTAATAAATGTCACTCGATGCATTACGCAGGGCCGTTAACCCACCGTTAACCTTCTAAGACAGACTTATTTTATTTCACAATAACACACCTAGACAAGCTAAAAACAGAAACACACGACGTAATCTTCATAAACCACGCAAAATATAGCTTTCTCGAGGAGATACAGAGGGTAAAGGGTACGCCCCTGTAACCACGTAGCGTGAAGTGTATATTTTCCATGTATGTAATTTTATTATGATTTTCATGAATGTGATCGATTTTTTTGGCAAGAAATGTGTGGAGCCGCCTCGATGGCGCAGTGGTAACGTCATCACCTTGTAATCAAGGGGTCCCGGGTTCGATTCCCGATTCCCGGTGGAGGCACATAGTGGTTCGGATCCCGCTTTGAAAAACTGTAGGTAGTCCCGATTAGCCTTACTGTGCATAAAGTGATTCAATCAATCAATTTGGCAAGAAATGTGGTGCAATGTATAGGCGGTATTGGTAGTTTACGTGGTAAGGTTAGGAGCGTTGGGATTGAAGGTGATTGTTCGATGGCGATGGTAATTTTATGTTCTTGTAGCTTAGGAGTGTTGGGTTTGACGCCCATAGTTATTTTTCGTTATTCTTCGAATTTTCTCATGTTTTACCTGTAGAACGAAATTCTTTTAAAGATTGTGGTGAACGTGGTCAGCGATACCAGGAATTTGGCGTACTTTTGTCTAGGGCTAAATATATTATATTATATTTAAATATATATATATATCGGACTGACTTGTCTTTCGCATCTTGAAATAAAGAATTTATAAAGAATTTAAAGTTGTAATTAAAAAACAAAAAGGTTGAAATTTTCGAGTGTCTACGGTCTGTCATAGACTGTATAAAATTAATATTTATTGCAAATTTATTGACTCGTCATTGATGGTTTGTGTTTAAGAAGCGGCAGACAACATTCCGTCTACTGGTTTAGTGTCTTGTTGGGCGCTCCGTTCTTTTGTCCGAAGCCTACGGGATGGGCGGCTTTACTCTAAGGTAAAGGGAGTACTTCTTCACTTCACCATAACGTATCTCTGTGACCAAGAAACACAAACCATGCACAATGTTTCAATTCAGCGGGGGTACAGAGGGTCAAAAGTACCACTATTATGAGAAAAACGTAATTTTAAGTCAGAAAATAAAATTCAAAATGTTAGTGTTGATATTTCAGTTACTCAAACATTCGGACATCATGAGCAAAATAAGAGCTAACAATCTGTAAATAGTAACATAACAGGTTAATATTTCGTGTCGTCATACGTATTTGTCTTGATAACTTCCGTCAACAGTTTCTTCATAAAAAAATACAACATTTGTGTTGAAGTTTCACAAAATATTTAATTATTCATGTTACCTTTGTAAGTCAGCTGTTGATTGCTTTTTCTCGTCAGTTTATCCAATTATTGTCATAAGTATTTGAGGTTTAGATTAGGAGAATGAGGCACAGTTTTCAGAGCCTTAAGACAGTTATGCAACGAAAGACTACTTGTGCTTGGTATAATTATCTTGGTGTAATTTGAAACCTATTCTTTCAGCACTCCTGTGCAAGATTTCCTTCGAAGCTCCCAGATAATGTCCCTTGTTCATCACAATTAGTACAAAACTAATTTCTTTCACTCTAGCTATCGCCAAATGACCACATAACAACTCCATCCTAGATGTTTTGTTGCAGACTTTTAGAATATAATTAATAATATGACGTGCACCATATCACCCTCCTAACATCTGATCTTCAAACATTAAACTTAACTCATCTGCGAAAATAAGGGCCTCCACAATGGCGCAGTGGTAGCATCGTCGCCTTGTAATCAAGGGGTCTCGGGTTCGATACCCGGTGGAGGCACATAGTGGTTCGGATCACACTTTAAACTGTAGATCCAGTCCCGATTAACTTTAATGTGCATAAAGTGGACTTAAAACACCAAATCAATTAATAAATCTGCGAAAATAACTCTCCCGCTGCTTTTTGTCCTTTTGCAGATGGTCTTTTAAGAACTGCAGCTTTTAGTTCTTTTTCACAACAATGATGTGGGATTGTTTTGAGATCATTCTCAATGTTAGCATGCATTCCTGAGTTGTAATTGCCATATTTTCGGCTGTACAGAAATCTTAATATCTGCACCAAGTAATTCCTGCTTTTGAGCACTTAGCTTTCTCACCCCCTTGATTTTCACATTACAGCAGCTCGTTCATGTCGTCCGTCTATTTGTTTGGCCGGCCTTTCGGAGATAAGAAAGCTATCCTATTTTCCTTGTTTTATTATGGTACACGCCGTACTCTATACATATTTTACATTTGTGTAATTTACTTGCACCAGAGCCGGCTGAATTTAAATAGGTCCAGGAACATTTTTCCAGGTGAATTTAAACTCTTGTCTAGGAATATTTTTCGGGGTGAATTTAAATTCGGTCGAGGAACAATTTTACCGGCTCAATTTAATGTCTGTCCAGGAACATTTTCCCCGGTTGAATTTAAGTTCGGTCCAGGAACTTTTCCCGGTTGAATTTAAGTTCGGTCCAGGAACTTTTCCCGGTTGAATCTAAGTTCGGTCCAGGATCTTTTCCCGGTTGAATTTAAGTTCGGTCCATTAACCTTTCCCGGTTGAATTTAAGTTCGGTCCACGAACTTTTTCCCGGCTGATTATTTAAGTTCGGTCCACGAACTTTTTCCCGGCTGATTATTTAAGTTCGGTCCAGGAACATTTTCCCGGCTGATTACACTGGTCAAGAATGAAAATGCTTCGGAGATAAAAGTAACCAATTCTTACTAATTTGAGGGTGCTGATAACGAATATGATATTAGTTTTGGAAGATTGGTTCGAGTTTCGAAGAAATACATTATTGCCGGATGTGCTCCGGTGCGCAAAATGAGAGTTCGTGACAACAGCCGCTGTCTCCGTGTTTCAATTGCTTTATCACTATCCTTATCTCTAGCACTTGAGCGATCAACGCTGACCGAGAATCATCAACCGCATCACGCTTCAGTTTGTATTGAAGATTTTGCCAGGGGAAACGTGTTGTTACGTGTTCCAATTTGAACTCCCGGACATGGTCGTGACGAAATTTTGTGTATGTTTGTGGTGTATTTTCTTTTATTGTTGTCGTGTAACTGTGTTGTTGTTGTGGGATATTGGATGAGTGTGTTGTTATTTATTTTTATCGTTATATGACTCTACTGACCAGAAACATGTCCCGTAAATGTGTTAACAGTGCAGACAATTTTTGTTATGGTTGCGGCGAAATAACATTTGTCGATCAAAAAAGAAATTACACACCAATCATAAAGAAAGCCTACCACTTGTACTTTGGTTGTAAAGTGGGAGATATGGACAAGAAGTGGGCACCACACATTTGTTGTAATACGTGTTCGACAAACTTGCGGGACTGGCTACATGGAAAAATACCATGCATCCCGTTTTCAGTTCCAATGATATGGAGAGAACCGACAGATCATACTTCAAACTGCTATGTTTTCATGGTTCCTCCAATTAAAGGCCTATCCAAAAAGAAAAAGTGAACTATTACTTATCCCAATATTCCTTCAGCTATTCGTCCTATGCCACATTCGGAAGAACTACCTGTTCCACAACCTCCCGCATCATACTCCAGTGATTCATCCGAAGAAGAGCAAGAGGCAGCCAAACTCGATGCAGGAATGCCAAATCCTGTTGCAGATTCCTCGTCATCCATCGATCCTGAATTCACAGCCAACATGCCATCATCCAATCGCCATCTGATCACTCAACATGAATTAAATGACCTTGTGAGGGACCTGGGGTTGTCAAAAAGTGGCCCAGAACTACTGGCATTCAGACTCAAGCAGTGGGGAGCTCTTGCTGAAGATGTTAAAGTATTCGTGTTTTGGACACGTCAGAAATCCCTGAAAGAGTATTTTTCAGTGGAAGGTGACATAGGGTGTTGTAAAAATGTGACTGGTCTTATGAGTAAACTTAACATAGAACATAATCCCAATGAATGGCGGCTGTTCATAGACGCATCAAAACTAAGTCTGAAAGCTGTGTTAGTGAACAATGGAAATGTGTTGCCATCAATCCCAATCGGTTATGCAGTGCACTTGAAGGAGACACATGCCAACATGGAAAAACTGCTGAAAGCCATAAATTATAACTAACACAATTGGAATATTTGTGGCGATTTCAAAGTTCTAGCCATACTTCTTGCTCTACAGCTCGGTACACAAAATACTGCTATTCTTTTTTATGTGAGTGGGATAGCCGTGATAGACTTCCCACTACTTAAGAAAAGACTGGCCACTCTGTAAATCTTTGGAGCCAGGAACAAAGAACCTTCAACATGTTGCTTTGATAGCTCCCAGCAGGGTTTTACTTCCTTCTTTACATATCAAACTAGGTTTAATCACGAACTTCGTTAAAGGTATGAACCAAGCCAGTGATGCATTCAAGTATATTCTGCGTAAATTTCCACGAATTAGTGAAACTAAAATCAGGGAGGGAATATTTATTGGCCCTGAGACTCGAGAACTCCTCAGTGATCCTGAATTTGACACACTGTTAGAAGATATGGAGAAGATTGCATTGAACTCTTTCCGACACGTGATGACAATTTTTTTTAGGAAACGTGCGGACTCAGAGTTATAAGGAACTAGTAGAGCACCTAATATCTTCCTACCAAGCAATGGGGTGTCATATGTCACTAAAAATACATATGTTACACACCCGCATAAATTTCTTCCCATGAAATTGTGGAGCAGTCAGCTATGAACATGGATAACATTTCCACCAAGTTATATCTACAATGGAGAAACGATATCAGGGCCACTGGAGCAAGTCTGTGCTTGCGGATTATTGTTGGACAATCGCCAGAGATGTTCCAGAACCACAATACAAGCGACAGGCAAGGAGGCACCGTTTGTAATATCCATGTAAGTAATGTTTTTATAACTTCCATTTTGTACACATGTTAATTTCCTATTAACACCACATAACACATATTTATTTCGATTACACTTAAACTCGAACCAATTTAGCATTTTTATTATTATTTTCGTATTCAGCACCCTCAATTCCATAAGGAAATGTACTTTTCATTTCCGAAGCATGAAAAAAGTTAAAATTTCTTGTCCAGTGTTATTTAAGTTCGGTCCAGGAATATTTTTTCGGCTGATTTTTTAATTCGTCCCAGGAACATTTTTTCGGCTGATTTTTTAATTCGGCCCAGGAACATTTTTTTCGGCTGAAATTCCAAAAACATTTTTTCGGCTGAATTTAAATTTGGCCCAGGAACATTATTTCGGCTGAATTTCCAGGAACATTTTTTCGGCTGAATTTAAATTTGGCCCAGGAACCTCTTTTTCGGGATGAATTTAAATGCCGTCCAGGAACTTTTATTCCGGATAAGTTTAAATAGGGTCAAAGTTCCGAATTGAAATGAAACAATACGCAACTTGAACCGAATTTAAGTTTTGTGAGAAAAAAAAGATTCCGGTCCTGTTACTGAATCCAATAGAACGCATTAGAATGTATTGGTTCTTAAATATTTAACAATACCAGGGTTGGATAAAGGTCCAAGTATTGTGAATAAATTCAATTCCCGTTCGGAAGAGAAAATCAGCAAGCGTAAATGGATTCTAGCCGTAAAGAACCTTTTTATGTTTGTATTTCAATTCGGTCCAGTAACCTTTTTTCTGGATGAATTTAAATACGGTCCAGGAACCTTTTTATGGATGAATTTAAGTTCGTCTCGGGAACCTTTTTCCTGTATGATAAATTCAACCCAAGAACCATTTTTCGGGATTAATTTATATTCCATCCAGGTACCTTTTTTCGGGATGAATTTATATTCGATCCAGGTACCTTTTTTCGGGGTGAATTTATATTCGATCCAGGTACCTTTTTTCGGGGTGAATTTATATTCGATCAAGGTACCTTTTTTTCGGATGAATTTATATTCGATCAAGGTAACTTTTTTCCGGATGAATTTATATTCGATCCAGGTACCTTTTTTCCGGATGAATTTATATTCGATCCAGGTACCTTTTTTTCGGGATGAATTTATATTCGATCCAGGTACCTTTTTTCCGGATGAATTTATATTCGATCCAGGTACCTTTTTTCCGGATGAATTTATATTCGATCCAGGTACCTTTTTTCGGGATGAATTTATATTCGATCCAGGTACCTTTTTTCGGGGTGAATTTATATTCGATCCAGGTACCTTTTTTCGGGGTGAATTTATATTCGATCCAGGTACCTTTTTTCGGGGTGAATTTATATTCGATCAAGGTACCTTTTTTTCGGATGAATTTATATTCGATCAAGGTACCTTTTTTCCGGATGAATTTATATTCGATCCAGGTACCTTTTTTTCGGGATGAATTTATATTCGATCCAGGTACCTTTTTTCGGGGTGAATTTATATTCGATCCAGGTACCTTTTTTCGGGATGAATTTATATTCGATCCAGGTACCTTTTTTCCGGATGAATTTATATTCGATCCAGGTACCTTTTTTCCGGATGAATTTATATTCGATCCAGGTACCTTTTTTCCGGATGAATTTATATTCGATCCAGGTACCTTTTTTCGGGATGAATTTATATTCGATCCAGGTACCTTTTTTCGGGATGAATTTATATTCGATCCAGGTACCTTTTTTCGGGATGAATTTATATTCGATCAAGGTACCTTTTTTCGGGATGAATTTATATTCGATCAAGGTACCTTTTTTCGGGATGAATTTATATTCGATCCAGGTAGCTTTTTTCGGGATGAATTTATATTCGATCCAGGTATCTTTTTTCGGGATTAATTTATATTCGATCCAGGTACCTTCTTTCGGGATGAATTTATATTCGATCCAGGTACCTTTCTTCGGGATGAATTTATATTCGATCCAGGTACCTTTTTTCCGGATGAATTTAAATTCGATCCAGGTACCTTTTTTCCGGATGAATTTAAATTCGATCCAGGTACCTTTTTCCCGGATGAATTTAAATTCTGTCCAGGAACCTTTTCTCAGTCTGAATTTAAATTCTGTCCAAGAACCTTTTTTCAGTCTGAATTTAAATTCTGTCCAGGAACCTTTTTTCAGTCTGAATTTAAATTCTGTCCAGGAACCTTTTTTCAGTCTGAATTTAAATTCTGTCCAGGAACCTTTTCTCAGTCTGAATTCAAATTCTGTCCAGGAACCTTTTTTCAGTCCGAATTCAAATTCTGTCCAGGAACCTTTTCTCAGTCCGAATTCAAATTCTGTCCAGGAACCTTTTCTCAGTCTGAATTCAAATTCTGTCCAGGAACCTTTTTTCAGTCTGAATTTAAATTCTGTCCAGGAACCTTTTTTCAGTCTGAATTTAAATTCTGTCCAGGAACCTTTTCTCAGTCTGAATTCAAATTCTGTCCAGGAACCTTTTTTCAGTCTGAATTTAAATTCTGTGCAGGAACCTTTTCTCAGTCTGAAGTTAAATTCTGTGCAGGAACCTTTTCTCAGTCTGAATTCGAATTCTGTCCAGGAACCTTTTTTCAGTCTGAATTTAAATTCTGTCCAGGAACCTTTTTTCAGTCTGAATTTAAATTCTGTCCAGGAACCTTTTCTCAGTCTGAATTCAAATTCTGTCCAGGAACCTTTTCTCAGTCCGAATTCAAATTCGATCAAGGTACCTTTTTTCGGGGTGAATTTATATTCGATCCAGGTACCTTTTTTCGGGGTGAATTTATATTCGATCAAGGTACCTTTTTTTCGGCTGAATTTATATTCGATCAAGGTACCTTTTTTCCGGATGAATTTATATTCGATCCAGGTACCTTTTTTCCGGATGAATTTATATTCGATCCAGGTACCTTTTTTTCGGGATGAATTTATATTCGATCCAGGTACCTTTTTTCCGGATGAATTTATATTCGATCCAGGTACCTTTTTTCGGGATGAATTTATATTCGATCCAGGTACCTTTTTTCGGGATGAATTTATATTCGATCCAGGTACCTTTTTTCGGGGTGAATTTATATTCGATCCAGGTACCTTTTTTCGGGGTGAATTTATATTCGATCAAGGTACCTTTTTTTCGGGGTGAATTTATATTCGATCGAGGTACCTTTTTTTCGGATGAATTTATATTCGATCAAGGTACATTTTTTCCGGATGAATTTATATTCGATCCAGGTACCTTTTTTCCGGATGAATTTATATTCGATCCAGGTACCTTTTTTTCGGGATGAATTTATATTCGATCCAGGTACCTTTTTTCGGGGTGAATTTATATTCGATCCAGGTACCTTTTTTCGGGATGAATTTATATTCGATCCAGGTACCTTTTTTCGGGATGAATTTATATTCGATCCAGGTACCTTTCTTCGGGATGAATTTATATTCGATCCAGGTACCTTTTTTCCGGATGAATTTATATTCGATCCAGGTACCTTTTTTCGGGATGAATTTATATTCGATCCAGGTACCTTTTTTCGGGATGAATTTATATTCGATCCAGGTACCTTTTTTCGGGATGAATTTATATTCGATCAAGGTACCTTTTTTCGGGATGAATTTATATTCGATCCAGGTATCTTTTTTCGGGATTAATTTATATTCGATCCAGGTACCTTCTTTCGGGATGAATTTATATTCGATCCAGGTACCTTTCTTCGGGATGAATTTATATTCGATCCAGGTACCTTTTTTCGGGATGAATTTATATTCGATCCAGGTACCTTTTTTCCGGATGAATTTAAATTCGATCCAGGTACCTTTTTTCCGGATGAATTTAAATTCGATCCAGGTACCTTTTTTCCGGATGAATTTAAATTCGATCCAGGTACCTTTTTTCCGGATGAATTTAAATTCGATCCAGGTACCTTTTTTCCGGATGAATTTAAATTCTGTCCAGGAACCTTTTCTCAGTCTGAATTTAAATTCTGTCCAAGAACCTTTTTTCAGTCTGAATTTAAATTCTGTCCAGGAACCTTTTTTCAGTCTGAATTTAAATTCTGTCCAGGAACCTTTTTTCAGTCTGAATTTAAATTCTGTCCAGGAACCTTTTCTCAGTCTGAATTCAAATTCTGTCCAGGAACCTTTTTTCAGTCCGAATTCAAATTCTGTCCAGGAACCTTTTTTCAGTCCGAATTCAAATTCTGTCCAGGAACCTTTTTTCAGTCTGAATTCAAATTCTGTCCAGGAACCTTTTCTCAGTCCGAATTCAAATTCTGTCCAGGAACCTTTTCTCAGTCTGAATTCAAATTCTGTCCAGGAACCTTTTTTCAGTCTGAATTTAAATTCTGTCCAGGAACCTTTTTTCAGTCTGAATTTAAATTCTGTCCAGGAACCTTTTCTCAGTCTGAATTCAAATTCTGTCCAGGAACCTTTTTTCAGTCAGAATTTAAATTCTGTGCAGGAACCTTTTCTCAGTCTGAAGTTAAATTCTGTGCAGGAACCTTTTCTCAGTCTGAATTCGAATTCTGTCCAGGAACCTTTTTTCAGTCTGAATTTAAATTCTGTCCAGGAACCTTTTTTCAGTCTGAATTTAAATTCTGTCCAGGAACCTTTTCTCAGTCTGAATTCAAATTCTGTCCAGGAACCTTTTCTCAGTCTGAATTCAAATTCTGTCCAGGAACCTTTTTTCAGTGTGAATTCAAATTCTGTCCAGGAACCTTTTTTCAGTCTGAATTCAAATTCTGTCCAGGAACCTTTTCTCAGTCTGAATTCAAATTCTGTCCAGGAACCTTTTCTCAGTCTGAATTCGAATTCTGTCCAGGAACCTTTTCTCAGTCTGAATTCGAATTCTGTCCAGGAACCTTTTCTCAGTCTGAATTCGAATTCTGTCCAGGAACCTTTTCTCAGTCTGAATTCAAATTCTGTCCAGGAACCTTTTCTCAGTCTGAATTCAAATTCTGTCCAGGAACCTTTTCTCAGTCTGAATTCAAATTCTGTCCAGGAACCTTTTCTCAGTCTGAATTCAAATTCTGTCCAGGAACCTTTTCTCAGTCTGAATTCAAATTCTGTCCAGGAACCTTTTCTCAGTCTGAATTCAAATTCTGTCCAGGAACCTTTTCTCAGTCTGAATTCAAATTCTGTCCAGGAACCTTTTCTCAGTCTGAATTCAAATTCTGTCCAGGAACCTTTTCTCAGTCTGAATTCAAATTCTGTCCAGGAACCTTTTCTCACTCTGAATTCAAATTCTGTCCAGGAACCTTTTCTCACTCTGAATTCAAATTCTGTCCAGGAACCTTTTCTCACTCTGAATTCAAATTCTGTCCACTAACCTTTTCTCAGTCTGAATTTAAATTCTGTGCAGGAACCTTTTCTCAGTCTGAATTTAAATTCTGTGCAGGAACCTTTTCTCAGTCTGAATTTAAATTCTGTCCAGGAACCTTTTCTCAGTCTGAATTTAAATTCTGTCCAGGAACCTTTTCTCAGTCTGAATTTAAATTCTGTCCAGGAACCTTTTCTCAGTCTGAATTTAAATTCTGTCCAGGAACCTTTTTTCAGTCTGAATTTAAATTCGGTCCAGGAACCTTTTTTCAGTCTGAATTTAAATACGGTCCAGGAACCTTATTTTCTGGATCAATTTTAATACGGTCCAGGAATCATTTTGAATCCTCAGCGTCACGATTAGTCACAAAAGCAAAAAGCGAAGTCTTGTGTTTGTTATAATTTCTACTTTTCATGCAATCACCTACACTATGGTACTATGTTTAGTGAATTTTGTCGTCTTCCTGTTTGCTCTGTTAAAGTTAGTAATCAATAAAAATATACTTACATAGAAAAATCCTGATATAGTTGGATTCTCAAAAATGTATATAATCGGCGTTCTTGCTACATTTAGCACTTGGTATAGTATAAATCGAAGTCTAGTTAGTGTTGGGCTTTAAGTGCTTTCTGGCACATGTAGTTACTTGAAATAGCAAATATTGGTTCTGTAAATGGTAATCTTATAGAAAAGCACTCAAAAATCAACTTCGTTTCCTCGTAGTACTCCTGCAAGTGCTTCTTGCAGGGTCATAATGCTCTGGCGTGTGGTCCTACAATCCTCTGTAAGATTCGTGTGATTAATCAATAAACATGCTAAGTGTCCCCTTTACAGCCTAAGCATTAAGCTTCAATCAGTGGAATTTCGTCCTCGGGGACATAGTGTGATTGTAGTAAAAGAAAATAAGCCTCGTATAATATAACAGATACAAATAACCCGTGGTATTAAATCTAACACTCAAGAAAGTCAGTAGTTCTTGAAAAGTACAGTGAAAAGGACTATAAGGCTAAATAGCATGGTAAGAAAAGTTTGTCAACTAAATCTTGAGACTCATATAGTCGTCTGCTAGCATCGTCTTGCCCTGTGATTTGTCATTATATTGTTAAATTGTTATATTTAAGAGAGAAGAAAGGAAAAAAGGGTAATTCCATGCCAAATCAACAAAGTCCACAACCCGACCATCTCAGAATTTTCTGAAACTCTACTATTTCGTAGTCTTCATGAAGATATGAAATCCTGAGAAATTGTTGCTTCCTGTGTGGCGTAGTTATGGAGTTTTGGGGGCTTGAAAATACAAAAAACTGTCGATTTTTAGTCTGCGCCCGAGATTTTCATGGAGAATTGCTCTTACCCTAATTGACGTAGAGAGCTGGTTGTAGTCTTGTTTGAAAGGACATGAAATAAGCTTTCCAATGGTGTATCATATCACTATATTTAGAATAAAATCTTTTCAAGGTCATCCACTTTGACTTTGGACCTTGAACGTTTGAAGATGCATATCTGGGATTTCCTTGGAACTGAAATATGTTGTTAACACAAAGTTACACCATAACATAACTGAATTTGAAGTTGGGACGATTATGGGATAATTAAAGAAAAACAATTTAATTAGTAAGTGTATTTTTTTCAGCCGGTCATTTCTAGTGGTAGTTTGCAACACTGTTATTATTTACATTTAAGAATAATATGATTATCTACAGTAGTGAAAAATGGACAAGAATATTTATTTCCTGATAAATAACTTACAGGTTGTTCTTCAGTATTCATTCATTCAGTCCTTGCATGGCAAGCTGGCTTTCGTCCGTTGTTAACGTGTACCCTTTTCTTGTAGCAGTGGAAGGGTCCACTTTTGTTAGAACATTGCATGTTGGGACCCAACAAATGTCCACTTGGACCAAATGGGGACATAAAAATTATCCTGATGGTCCATGAGGTTTTAGAAAGTTAATTTGTAAATCACCGGTGTCTTCAGACACTTTCTGAACACACACTAGCCACCAGTTGTTATTATATTCACAAGTAAAATATCCAGTAATATCTGTAAATTCTAAGGCATTTGAACATACACTCTAAAACAAAATAGCATCACTGTATTCTTATTACGGATGTTGACAATTTTGAGTTTCGGATGCATGCATCTTTCCTGCACAACTTGAAATCAATTGATTGAAGCATTAGTCTGGTATCACTGCGTAGTGTGGTGTTATTCTTTTGTTGATTTAGTGTTTGGAGTGTCTGCTGGAGGGTGTTGCAATCAGTTACTGCTGCAAGGCTTTGTAATCAATTGTCAGGAATCTGTAAAACTATTGTTAGTAATGCAACTTGTGACGTGTTTTATGTTGCAAACTAAATGTCCATTATTGACAGTTTGGATACGTTATCATATTTGTGAAGTGTTCTGGTGGTGTGTAGTGTATTTGAGCATGTTTTCTCGAAAAAAAATGGGCAGAAAGTGTGACATTTCACGACGTAAGCAAGGAATGGTTCTTGCTTTGCATATGGATGGTCATTCTCAGAGAAATTCGTCGACAACTTCAAATGCATCAATCCACAGTTCGCCGCTGCCTGCAAAAGCAACAAGAACATGGAAAATCATCACTGAGAAGTGACTGTGGCAGAAAGAAAAAGACATCACTTCGACTGGATCGTATGATAAAGGACATGGCACTGAAGAACAGAGGAATGAGTTCACGCCAAATTGCACATACACTTCAAAATGGGGTGGGAGTTAATCTTACTCATGCTACTGTAGTATCCCGACTAAAGAAACGGGGTGTTTCTAAACACGTCCTACGTAAAAACCCCAGACTAACTGACGCACATGCAAAAGCTAGACGTGAGTGTGTCACACGTTATGGCGCATGGAATGATACAGATTGGGAACATGTGATATTTTCTGATGAAAAACTATTTAAATTGCTGGGGAGTGACAGCTCAGTTAAACTGTGGATGCGGAAGGGAGAAGAACTTGCAAAATCTTGTATTTTAGAAAGTCAAAAATTTTGTGGCAGTGTTATGATTTGGGCATGTTTCTCTCCAAAAGGGATTGGCAGGATGCATATTTGCACAGGGACCGTTAATGCTGATCAATATCTGGAAATCCTGAATGGGAAAGTTTTACAAACTGCAGATCATTTTTCTGGACAGAATTTGGACTACTTTATTTTTCAAGACAATAATGCAACCTGTCACCGTGCTCAGGTGGTGAATAACTGGTTTCATGATATGAATATTGAAAGACTTTGGTGACCGCCCAACTCTGCAGACATGAATCCTATAGAAAACCTGTGGGCTATGATGTGCAAAAAACTTGGTAATCAGACATACAGGTCAAAAGAGGAACTTATAGCAGCAATTGTACATGTTTGGAATGAAATTGAGGTTGAATATTGTCAAAATCTCATTCATAGCATGCCTCGAAGGTTGGAAGCACTTACGAAGGCCAGGGATGGCCACACTAAGTACTAGTCAATGTATTTACTTACTATCATTACAAATTGACATATCATGATGCATTTAAAACCTTTGTTCAATCTTTTTACTTGTAAAAATTGTCTTTGTGCGAAAACGTTCCACAAGCTATATTTGCAATAATTTTGTTATTAGTTCTGTAAAGTGCATTATGTACGTAACTATGACTTAAATAATAAAAATATATTGTACAGATATAGTGTTTTATATAATTGCTAGGCAAACAAATCGACAAGTCGAATTAAATCAATAAAACAACTGAAAATTCACGAGCGAAATGCTGATGACCAAAAATAATGAAGTGATGCTAATTTTTTTTAGAGTGTATAATGAAACTATGTTCTGTAAATTCATCACATGCAGAATAACGTTTGATATGTATGACATCTTTTGTAAAAGGAAGTACTGCATGAACCTTTTGGATTCCTGGAATGGAAATCGGCCACACAACATAGAAAAATCATCCTCATGGTAAGCAACATTGATGAAATTTTTGCTATTTTTGTAGTGTGCTGCAGCTCCATCAGAAAAGTAAAATATCTTTGCCCAGTTGTCAGAACCAAATTTATCCTTCAAAAATGTAATAAGTACTTTCTGGAGTAAGTGAACTAATGCTGTATCATGCTATCTGCTATAGTAACCAAATTTTCAGTTATGACTATCAAAGAATTGGGATTTCTATAATAATAATAAGTGAAAATAAAAAATAGTGAATGGGTGTATTGTTGCTTGACCATTATTCCAGTGAAAACCTTGTGAGGCATCTTGTAACACAGGAGTAATTTTCTACAGAATCACAAAGTACAATGTAGTGCCTATCAAGAACTGTTTCTTTTAAATGCTTGAGAAATTAAGCTTGTTGGCATGAAATAATTTCCGATCAGGTGCGCATTTTTTCAACTAGAATTTCTTTGAATTCTGCAGGCTTCATTGATGTTTCAAGTGTTGATCTGTCTGTGGATATCCACTGTTTGTTCCTGCTTTGGTGTTAATTTCCAGGTGATACTTATTAATTTCAAAATATGGACTGTCAAGGTTTCCACGGATCTCAATATCTTCAAGCCTTTCTAATCTGGATGCCATGGTGCTGGTGATCAAGGTATCTTATTATTTTTTTTAAAAAAAAAAAGTCCTCTCAAATTAAA
The DNA here is from genome assembly GCF_977018435.1 of Lepisma saccharinum. Classification (NCBI taxonomy): domain Eukaryota; kingdom Metazoa; phylum Arthropoda; class Insecta; order Zygentoma; family Lepismatidae; genus Lepisma; species Lepisma saccharinum. The sequence continues at coordinate 137,668,726 of NC_139230.1, forward strand.
ACTGTCACACTAAACATACTATCTATTCAACATTCTACCACACTTGTTTCAAACAAGACTCCTGCACACATTTTTCACTTTCTAGTTGCAGAAGTATTGCACATTAGCAAGTCTGCAAAACAATAGTGCAGTGTTTCAAACTCCCACTAGAAATGACCGGCTGAAAAAATACACTGCTACTAATTAAATTGTTTCTCTTTAATTATACCTTAATCGTCCCAACTTAAATTTCGGTTATGTTATAGTGTAACCTTGTGTTAACAATATATTTCAGTTCCAAGGAAATGCCAGATATGCATAATCAAAAGTTCAAGGTCCAAAGTCAAAGTGGATGACCTTGAAAAGATTTTATTCTAAATATAGTGATATGATACACCATTGGAAAGCTTATTTCATGTCCTTTCAAACAAGACTACAACCAGCTCTCTACGTCAATTAGGGTAAGAGCAATTTTCCATGAAAATCTCGGGTGCAGACTAAAAATCGACAATTTTTTGTATTTTCAAGCCCCAAAACTCCATAACTACGCCACACATGAAGCTATAATTTCTCAGTATTTCATATCTTCATGAAGACTACCAAATAGTAGTTTCAGAAAAATTGGAGTTGGTCGGGTCAGAAATGACACTTTTTTTTATTTATATTTGGCATGGAATGACCCAAATATTAATAAACGTCCAGTTATAGATCCCTTGGTAAAGAGATTTCAGCCCTCATAGACGCATAATAATTTCAGTTACCGTAAACGTTTGGCCTCATGTAAGTGCAAAGAGTACAAATTTTAAAAATTTCGTATAGTTTATCTAGTAGGTAAGCAATGGCTAAAAATACAGTAACAGCGTAACATACTTAAAAAATAAGGAAGCAGTGATATTCTAGTGGCACATCAGGAGTCTGAAATATAGTTTAAATACTGTGACATAAGGATGTGTGTTATCTGAGATCGAAATTTTCAAGCTTTCTCTCATGCATAAAATGGCTCTAGGATTCACTAAGCCTCAATAATATGGAAACATGGGGGAGTAAAAGGCAGTTGGAGCGAGGTGCTGATTGCATCATCTCAAAACATGCAAGAACAAGAATATATGGAACCCTACTCATATATTTAGGAAACTTTACCAACCCTTACAGTAAGAATATACCGATGAAACTCTAAAATAAACTTTCGTACGTACCAGGAGTAACCTGACTTAAATAAATATAGAAATACAAAAAATAGCATAGTGGAAGTCAATAAACGCTAACAACAACAACACATTCAACATCATCAAAAACAACAATAATAATAATAGTAATAATAAAGTGTGTGGCTAAAGTTTTAGTTAAAATACTTCTTTCTTAGTGATTAGAGAAATTATTTAAATAAAAATCAAAACTCAAAGTTAAAAATTAGTACATATAAGATACAAAACACAATAAATAAAAAAATGGATACAAAACGCAATAAATAGAAAAATTAATAAAAGAAGTACAAAAAAACTCTGAGTCTAAACTGCAATAAAAAAAATAGCCTGAATAGATGAAATTGTGTTATTAGAGTAAAAAAATAAGCCTAAACTTGTAAATAATAAGTTAAAAGTTGAAAAAATCTCTTTGTAAGTGCGAAATGTAGAATCTCCTGCTTAAATATCTTAAATTCTGTTATTTGAGTACAAAATGGAAATAATCTTTTAAAATAAGTTAAATGTTAAAAAATGTCTTTGCGAGTCCAAAATTTAATAAAAACTGTTGCCTGAATAGTATAAATAGTGCTTTTTGGTAAGAATATTAACATAAAGTTGTAAAATAAGAAGTTAAAAAATGAAAAATCTGAGTTATTAAAATGTCTTGCTTCAATAGTATAAATAGTGTTATTTGAGTTAAAATAAGCCTAAACTTCATCTAGAGTTGAAGAAACACACTTTGTGTGTTTAAATTGCAATACAAACTAGGGTTTCGGAGCGGAGCGGATCAACGCTCCGGCTGTTGCCGACGCTCCGGAGCGAGGAGCGAGATTTGAAGAAATGGTTCGTTCCGCTCCGGAGCGGAGCGATGTCTTAGCCCGCTCCGCTCCGGAGCGGAGCAGCGGGAATCGAAAAATTTCTCGCTCCGCTCCGGAGCGAGGAGCGAAATTTTTGGAAATGGTTCACTCCGCTCCGGAGCGGAGCGCTACCTTGACACGCTCCGCTCCGGATCGGAGCACAGGAAGTTGGAAAGTTTCTCGCTCCGCTCCGGAGCGAGGAGCGAAATTTTATTGAACGGTTCACTCCGCTCGGGAGCGGAGCGATACCTTGTGACGCTCCGCTCCGGAGCGAGGAGCGATATTCAAAGAACTTGCCCACTCCGCTCCAGAGCGACTCCGGAGCGCTCCGAGGTTGGATAATACGAGTGTATACAGAAAACTAACGATCAAAGGTTCCGAGTACATTAGTATTTGTGTTTGTGGAATTTGTACGGCATTTGAAAATCGCCCGTTATTGTTGTTATAAAACTGATTGTTACTAAACGCCACGGAAACAGTCCAGACAAGATTACGTCACTCACCTACAGTGTTGCCAATAAGCAAGGAATAATCCTTACACAATACACCAGGGAAGGCACAATGAACCGCGCGCATACGTACAACGCGCAATGTGTCAACTGTGAAGCGTAGAAGAAGTGTGGCAAACCTGGAGGGCCAGTGGTGTGGAGAAGGCAAGGGGAAGCTTCGATCTTCACTGGACTGTTTTCGTGAAGAGAGCGATATTATTATTATTATTATTACATTTTCATTATCACTTTTACTACTGTACTACTACTTCTGGGGATAATATATTTCAATTGCAGGTGTGCCACATGTGGTTTTATAAGTTGAGAGAATGGAACCACTCATTCATTTCCTGGCACCAGGGATTGCGACTGAAACTCATTTCGGTTCAACTTCTGGTTCGGGCTAAGCACTTCGGCATATCGGCCCGACGTTACAGTCCACGGCGCGGGAGAAGTGAGTTATTCCGGAATATTGGTTCGAGTAACACTGGCGAAACTACCGCAGGGAATCCATTCTACTTTCTAAAGGCCAGGAGCACGCAGAGGAAAGGCGAAGCAACTTGTAAGGAGGAAAATAAAAGGCAGACAGGTGTTCATGCAAAACACTCGCTGGTGCACGATTGCCATATCTAACTTTCCTTTACGCTGGTTATGTATGATACTTTGAATGTAGTGAAAGGGAAAAGTTTAAAGTAATTGGAAATTCAGGTTGCTAATTTGAACTTTTCGATTTTTGAATGTATGAAGTTGAAAATCGGAAACATGCTTATTAATGTTACTGTAAACACGGCCAATTAGGACACGTTTTAATTTGAAAAACAGAGTTTTCATATCTAACTTTTTAAAAATCCTGACACTAGAAAGTTGAAAACCGGCTTAACCAAAAATGTAAGTTGCCACATTTGGTTTATTTTTATGAAGGTATAAAGTCGAAAATCGGAATGCTGTTTGTATACAGCCGAACAGGGGAATTTAAATAGTATGAAATACAGGGTTGTCATATCGATTCTTTTTCCCAATTTTAAAGGCAGGAAGTTAAAATAGGTATTTAATGTTTACATACGTATACTACTGCAAAAATTACAAAATATCTGGTTGCCATATCTAACATTTCAAGTTTGTGAGCAGTAACCTGGAAATAGGCATGGTGGTTATAAGAAAATTGAATTTTTTTTTAGAAAAACGACGAATGAAATGTTGCTATATTTAACTTTCTGAGTCTAGAAAACCAGAAAACGTATACGTATAAACTTGATATTTTTTTGTATTAAGTACGTTGTACACAGCAAACTGAAAGCAAGTTTTCAGTAGTGAACAATCTGTAGTCAGCAGATACATTCATTTTGGAAAACAGGGCTGCGAGCAATACGTGGCTTCCTCACTGATGGCATTTGATTTGATTTTTGTTACTTATCTTTGAATTTTGGCTAATCGCAACGATTATAATGAGTGAATTGATAAATGTGTACTGAAATTTTTTTTTAAAAAAAAAGTAGCGCGCTGTACCCCGATGACATAGTGGTAACAACGTCGCCTTGTAATGAAGGGGCACTGGGATCGATACCCGGTGGAGGGACATAGTGGCTCGAATCCCACTTTAGGTAGGATTTAAACTGTAGTTCTATTGTCGATAGCGTATTGTTGAGTCTTAAATCCACCAAAAGTCCATAACAAAAGGCATTGTTTCAACGTATGTTGAATGTATAATTGCAATGTATATTGTGATAAAGCAAATATACATTTGTAATTCTGTTTAACAATAAGAGACTTCACTTTCCTTTACGTCTATTCACAAGAGCATAAAAATACAAATTGGAAATTAATTTCCAAATGAACAACCTCTTATTCATATCTTTTACGTACGTACGTGTGTGTGTGTGTGTTTTTTCTGAAAATCTGGCAAAGTCCTAATAATGTATTCACTTCATAAGTGTCCATTACATAACAGAAAGCATCATTGGGTATTCAATATCAGACGAATAACGAATTCCAAGGGAATATTTCTGCGAGTTCGTGGATGCGAGTTCAGCTCTCAACGACAAATGGTGTTGGTTTGACCCGCGTTAATGTCATTGGTGTTTCCTTTGTGTTTGTTTCTCTATCACAGTATATTTATTTTCCATAGTTTCGGTGTCCTATTTTTTTGCCGACTTATCTAGAATTTGTTTAAAATTACGGATCATGAGAAATATACGATTAAAGGCAAGGCAAAGGTAATAGTCCGGAAAAGACAAATTGAAACTTATACTTAGTTGAAAGGACAATTGGTCATTGTTGATTACAATTATAGAAATAACTATCGAAATACTTGGTTTTCTTTTACATGCATATTTGTAATTCTTTTTGTGCACCATTCCATTCCTACTTGAACAGGTAGACTATAAATAAAAACTCGGCATGGTTTCCTTCAATTCATTATTACAGTATAGATCTTCCATGATTCTCGTGGCTTATGATGCATAGAATTAACACTTACGGATTTTTCTTTGTTGTTCTTGTATATTGATTTAACAAATCTAGTCACCTTATAATTCCATTAACCGAGACTGGTTGGAATGATTTCTCCATTCGCATGGACGTCCGGAAGGGAGGGGGCCACGCCACCCGGAAATGAAAGTCAATCAAGAAGTACATATTTCACGCATATAATTTCATTTCAGTCACAATAATATATGTTCATTATTGCAAGAGCGTTGCAGGAACATGATAACTTCAAGCTTTTGAATTTTTTTAAAGGGAGTAATACTATTTTGGGAATTTCTGCCTCATTCTGCCCCCCTCCCTTTGAAAAATACCTTGCTTGTCCCTTCCTGGAAAAAATCCTGAAGACGTCCATGTATCAGCGGCGTTAAAAATTTCATTAAATGTCCATATATCACCGTTGACAAGCGCACATAATATGCATGTAATGATACAAGAGAACACAGCCTTTAAAGGCTTATTTTTATGACAGTGAAGAGAACAACAACACGCGCAAGTAATACTTTTAAAAGAGAACAATCTAGACAGAATTGGTGTAGCATAATTCTAAGACAACTGGCAACACTGGATCTGTCTGGCAATGGCGATGTCTCTACCATGTACGGATAAGTCGAACGCAACGTACAGCGCAGCGAACGAAGTTCTCAACACCCTCCTCCCCTCTTGAAACGGGCACAAGACCAATGCGCTAGCCGATTGCACTGAGTCACCTGCAAGGAACACGGAATACGGCACAAAACGAAGCTGTCTGTTGTATGGGGGAGGTGGGTCGGATAAATCCGCAAAGCAGAAAAACTGATTGCTTGAAATTATTCGTAACCCATTCAACACATAACATTCAAACTCTTATATCTAAGCGTCACAATACAAAATAGTACATCTCAATACAGAAATACTATTTACGTAATTCATATTTCAACTTACATCAAATGAACAATATACGTACTATAGCTCTCTCTCTCTCTCTCTCTCTCTCTCTCTATATATATATATATATATATATATCTATTGAGCCAAAACAACATTCTTGTATTGTTTTACCAATGTTTAATTTGCATGATTGATTGATTGATTTAGTTCATTTTACTTCTCTTCTTTGTCGCTTTTGGCTAATCGCGAAGATGGGGATGATCGATGTTATGATTAAATTGGTGAACGATACACACAAAGATTGTACACTCGCCTCACTTAGTACTCCGGCAGTTTGTTTCTTTATACAGCATATTTGCAGAAGATACAATTCAACATACAAGTGTATCAAACAAACTTATTACTAACTTCGTTGACCCTGCCGGGATTTGAACCACCCCACGGATCCCTGACGTCATAGGGTGCTGTGCTGTAGAGTGACCACAAACAAAAAAGCTTCGGCCAAAATTCCCCGCGCACCTCCTCCTTCACCCGTTCGACTAGAGCCATAAGGAAGCATGATCCACTCTGTCCCTCCCCTCCAAGCGGGGGCGATCATACAGACAAACAACTAGAGTACGTGGAAACAGGACTGCAGGCTCCGTCACGGAAGTCGGTTTTAATGTGCACATTCCCATTATTCATAGTTGCATTACAGCATTCGTGTAAAAAACAACTCCTAACCGGATCGGAGCGTGCTGTCAAAAGCACCACGCTCCGGAGCGGAGTGCTGTTGTCTCACGCTCTGCTCCGGATCGGAGCGTGCGTCTAAAAAATCTGAACCACTCCGCTCCGGAGCGGAGTACTGCTGTATAACGATCCGCTCCGGATCGGAGCGTGTGCCTCAGAAAGCCGAACCACTCTGCTCCGGAGCGGAGTGCTGTTGTATCACGCTCCGCTCCGGATCGGAGCGTGCGACTCAAAAAGTCGAACCACTCCGCTCCGGATCGGAGTGCTGTCGTACCACGCTCCGCTCCGGAGCGAGGAGCGGAGTAGAACTGACGCTTCGAAGACGCTCCGGAGCGCTCCTTTAGTACGCTCCGCACTCCGCTCCGAAACTCTGATACAAACTCTTGATTGAATCGTTCAAATAGCGTTTTTTGAGTAAAAATACGCGAAAAATGTGAAATATTGGCCCTAAGTGTCAAAATCTGGTCAATCTTACGTAAAAAATACGCATTAACAACCATCCTCTAGCTTATAAAGCAATAATCAAAGAGTCCGTGGTTCGAAACCTAGAAATAAGGGCATATAGTGGATCGCATCCACTTTAACCTGTAGGTACGGGCCCGGATTCCCCTTGAACCTGTAGGTACTGGGCCGGATTGTTCCTAGTTCGGCTAAATTCCTTACGCTTTAGGACAAATAGTCTTTACAATGTTACAAAAGGAGGAAGAAACCCCCCTAAGTTACTTCCGCAAAACAAAATTAAATCCTCAAAAAAATCAATACAGCGTGTTAAAATATTGGCGGCACGCGACTATTATCCCATTCAGCTCCAGCAGGAGACCGAGGGGAGAACCTAACAATGATCCCTTTCTCCCCATTTGAATCCTCGTGGTTCGGGGTGAAGGGGGAAATATTCTTATGTTGTCAATTTCGTCCGCTTTGGTACAGTCAGAGAAAGAATTACCTGGGCCAGGGGACCTAGAATTTCGTAACGTCTTAAAGCCTGTTTATGCAACCCAAATAACAGAATATTCGTTTAAGTTTGTCTGGTGGATCTGTGTTCTCGGGAAGGATTGAGCATTGATAGCATGAGTCACATGACTCGTGCCCCAGCCACAACAAACAGCTCGGTGCTACGAGGCCTCCAGAAGTAAATTTCAGGAACTGGTTTCTTGACGAGCTACGCGTAAGGAAATATTCTTTCGAGTGATATTAGTCATTGTCAAGAAGGCTCACTGAAATGATGGTTCCCATCACAGACCATATGCCACACGTTAATTATTTAAGTCTAGTTTATACACTGAACCTACAGATTAAAGTGGGATCCGAACCAAATGTTCCTCTATCTGGTATTGAATTAGGAAGCCTTTGATTACATGTCGAAGACGTTACCACTACGCCATCGGAGAGGCAATGGAACGCCTTGAGAAGAGACTAGTGAAACTATATTTGGCGTAAATTTTATATAGAAGACAATATCTTGTGGTCACAGTTCCGAACCGTGGGAGAGGCATACATTTTCTGTCCCATCGTCCATTTCACGAGTTTATAATTCTTCCTCACCGACACGATTAACATGAGTGGTGGAAGAAAAGCGAAGTGAAATCGCTAACTGGAATAGAAATAAAGGGAAAAAGCAAAACAATTTTATCTATAATATTCAGCCGTCACTTCAGTCGTATACCTTTAAAGAAAGCCGTGGTCTCAAACTTGTATTTTTCCCTTCCTTTGCGCTCTCGATTCCCTCTGTCACGATTGGACTAAAACTAAGGAATGCAACGTTCATTAAACAATCCAAACAACGAAACAATGCACAATCAACTACTCAACATTCCAATTGTTTTCAAATCTGAAAAGAATTGAGATGCTGTAAAATGAAGCAAGACGCAGTAATAAAGTGGAAATTTGGTACGGTATAGAATTAAAACGGCGAAGATGTTCCATTTGATTGGATGTTTGTTATTTAGTGTCGCTATTCTTTCACTTTTGGCAAATAGCGACGATGAAGATGAGAGATGATATGATGACATTGATTAAGGGACCCTGTACAAGCCCATGCTGGGATTTGAACCACCCCACGGATCCCTGACGTCATAGGGTGCTGTGTTGTAGAGCGACCACAAACAAAAAATCTTCGGCCAAAAGTCCCCGCACACCTCCCCCTTCACCCGTTAAACTAGGGCCATAAGGAAGCATGATCCACTCTGTACCTTCCCTCCAAGCGGGGGCGATCATACAGTCAAACAACTAAAGTACGTGGAAACAGGACTGCAGGCTCTTTTCCATGTGGTTCCACTATAACCACTCCGTCACGGAAGTCGGCTTTAATGCGCACATTCCATTATTCATAGTTGCATCACAGCATTCGTGTAAAAAAAACTGCTAACCGGATCGGAGCGTGCGTCTAAAAAATCTGAACCACTCCGCTCCTGAGCGGAGTACTTCTGTATCACGCTCCGCTCCGGATCGGAGCGTGTGTCCCAGAAAGACGAACCACTCCGCTCCGGAGCGGAGTGCTATTATATAACACTCCGCTCCGGAGCGGAGTGCTCTTATATCACGCTCCGCTCCGGATCGGAGCGTGTCTCTCAAGAACTCGAACCACTCCGCTCCGGATCGGAGTGCTGTCGTATCGTGCTCCGCTCCGGAGCGAGGAGCGGAGTAGAACTGACGCTTCGAAGTCGCTCCGGAGCGCTCCTTTAGTGCACTCCGCTCCGAAACCCTGTTTAGATCCCTACGGAACTTGGAAGAAAGTCCACGTAGAGATTAGAAACTTCTGTCCCGACCAAATCTGACGTACAGTAAATGAAAATACAAGTGCAAATGAAAGTGCTACCTTGTGCTTTGCACCAAGTCATGAAGGCGTGTAGAGGGAGTGGAGTTAGGGCCCCACACTTTCTTGTTACGGCCGAAGGTGGGAATAAAGTGATCAGCACCACGCTCCTGGCCGCCTTTAACCCCTCCCCCTTGAGTTTGCTACAGGTACCCACTTTATACGACGCTGGGTGGGCGCCGGAGCCACTTGAACAGGTGGGCAAAATTCCAATTCTCCCCAGTCGGGGATCGAACTCTGATCTCTCGCATGGTAATCAAACGACCAAGCTACCGCGGCACATATAGTATAGTAGCCTTTGTAATATAGGGAATAATTATTTTAGCGTTTCGTTCAACGCTTTTGGGCGAATCATTTTCGGACATGTAACGTGTAGCTAATGTCGGTTCTGCGACTTGGCTTGAGAACAGGCGATTTTCTGACGAACAACATTCCACTTGACAAGTCACGTGACTTTCCTACATTTCCTGTGTCTGTAGGCTATTGCATGAAAGACGAGTTGCTCTTGAGACAGACAGAATCACCCGATCACCTAAAGGTGCAATGTGTGTTGCCTACCTTTCCGGCATTTTTTACTGCTATTAATGTCTTATGGGGAAGAACTTTTTTCCACCACTGTACTCTGCACGCCACTCCTTCTTGCCTTATTAAAAGTAATTATTATTAAAAACATGCATTTTGCCCGAGTAGTAGAGGAATACGCCAGTGGCTGTCGCTATTTAATATTCGCAATTAATTTGCACGGGTGGTAATTAATTTGCACGTATTTGGATCGCATTTGCACGTACTTAGAACTAATTTGCACGTACTTAGAATATTTTACATTTATGTATTTGCTTATTTATAACTTTTATGAATATATAATTATTTATTTTATGAAAAATATGTATATAGAAGGTAATTAGAGGTATTAAACGCTTTGCATATGGTTTTATATTCATTACTGCAAAGTATGCAATGTATAAATCAATAATATTAATGTTTATAGTATTGAAAATAAGAGTTTATGGTTTATGAACCGCTTTGAATGGTGGTAATGGTACGAAAGAAGACGGTCTCGGTACTCGAACCCGCGATATGCAACGGTAATAAATGGTTAGGCCTATAGTGTATACTACGTAGGTAATAATGTATGTTATTATGGTATGAAAGGCGGTGGTCTCAGACGCTAGACAGAATACTGTCTCCGAATCTCAACTCTGCGGTGAGGGTTGCCGAGAAACGAATTTGGGAGATGTGCGGTCAAGGTCAAATGACGCCAGAACAAAGAAAGAACCCGATTGACCAATCGGAACCGGTTTTTTCAAGGTTAACTAGAACGCAAGAACAGGAGAAATGTATGCTACGCTGTAGGGCATGGGAAGGGATTGAACCAGACAACAAAGGATGTCTGGGAATGCGCAGCAATGGTCAATTTTTTGAAACTGTGCGTCGCTTGCATGCTAGAACATGTTTCTGTCTAAGTAGGCCAAGGTTTTCTAGAACACTAGAACAAAGGATGTCTGAGAATGCGCGATCTAGGTCAAATCTCTGAAGCTATGCGTCGCTTGTAGAACCGGTTTCCGTCGCCAATTAATATTCCGCTCAGGGTTGCCCCAAGGCACAGGACGCTTTAGCGCTGGTTTTGGGCTAGAACGTTTGCATGTTAGAACAGGTTTCTGTCTAAGTAAGCCAAGGTTACCGAGAACACAAGAAAAAAAGGATTTTTGGATACCCAATTAGATTGGAGCGAGAATTTTACCTTGAACAAGGAGAACGAAGCGTAAGGTTTTTTTATTTGTACTATGAAGAAGGGTGAGCTATCAGGGACGGGGCCTACAGTTTTCACCATTTGCTTTTATCACGGGGTAACGAACCTAGGACCCTTTGATTATTGATTTAGGTAGTAAATTTATGTTACTGTGTGCTATTTAACATAATATTGAGTTTATTTTTTTACCAAACTTTGACTTTATATCAAACATTTTCCCAGCTTATTCTTATTTTTATTCAAATAACACAATTTAAACGATTCTAGCAAGAGTTTTTATTATATTTTCAACACACAAACTGCGTTCTTCAATTTTTAATTGTTTATTTTTCAAGTTTTGGACACACAAAGTGTGTCTTGTCAATTTGTAACTTATTATTTTACCAAAATAACACAATTCAATTTGTTCAGGAAATATTTTTAGTTACATTTTCGATACACAAAGTGCGCTTAGTCAACTTCTATTTGTTTATTTCACAAGTTTATGCTTATTATTCAAATAACACAATTTCATCTGTTCAGGAAATATTTTTAGTTATATTTTCGATACACAAAGTGCGCTTAGTCAACTTCTGTTTATTTCACAAGTTTAGGCTTATTATTGCCAAAATAATACAATTCAATCTGTTCAGAAAATACTTTTAGTTACATTTTCGAACACACAAAGTGTGTGTTCTCAACTTCTATCTGTTTATTTCACAAGTTTAGGCTTATTATTACCAAAATAATACAATTCAATCTGTTCAGCAAAGACTTTTAGTTACATTTTCGACACACAAAGTGTGTGTTCTCAACTTCTATTTCACAAGTCCAGCCTAATATTTACTCAAATAACACGATTTGAACTTGTTTTTTTATTACATTTCGGACGCACGCACGCGCACGCACGCACGCACGCACGCACGCGCACACACACACGCACAGAGAGAGAGAGAGAGAGAGAGAGAGATTTTTTCCAAGTTTACAGGATTATTCTCTAGTTTACTAAAATAACACAATTTAGATGTGGTTTGAATTAAATTTTGTACACAAGAAGTATGTTTCGTCAAGTTTTACCCTTTTATTTTACAAGTTTAGGCTTAATATTACTCAAATAAAACAATTTAATCCAGTCAGGAAGGATTTGTTATTATATTTTGGATGCACAAAGAGATGTTTTCAACTTTTTTACTGATTTTTTGGCAGGGCTTGTATTTATTTTTATTTATTTTGTTTTGTATCATATATACATTTACAAATTTTTAACTTAGAGTTTAGTATTTATTTAAATCTTTTCAAAAACACTAAAGAAAAAGTACTTTTAGCTAAAATGTAAGCCACAGAATATATTATTATTATTATTACTATTATTATTATTATTATTACTATTATTATTATTATTAGGGTTTACTGATTTCCACTATGCTATTTTTTGTTTTGTATTTCTATATGTATGTATTTATTTAGGTCAGGTTACGCTTGCTACTTAGGAAAGTTTGTTTATTTTAGAGTTTGCTGAGTATTTTGTTACTCTTATACTAGGTAAAGTTTCCTAAATATATCAGGTAGGGCTCCATCCATATACTTTTGTTTTTGCTGTTTGGAGATGATGTGATCAGCACCACTCTCCATCTGCTTTTTATATTATGTACTCAATATTATTTTGAGGCTTAGTGAATTCTAGAGCCTATTTATGCAGGAGAGAGGGTTTGAAAATTTTGATCTCAGATAACCCACAACTATTATTTTAAAGGATATTTTATACTTATTATGTGCCACTAGAATATCAAAGCTTGCTTAATTGTTATGTCTGTAACGCTGTTATGGTATTTATAGCTAAGGCTTACTGGATAAAGTACACGAAATGTTTAACATTTCGAATATTTGCCTTTATATGAGGCAAAATTTTTAGTGTAACGAAAATTATTGTGTGTCTATAAAGACTGAAATCCCTTTACCGATGGGTCCATAACTGGACGCTTACAAACATTGTTTTTTTTAAAAAAATATATAACCATTTATCAATATATTGACAATTCACAGGACAAGACGAAGTTCACAGACGACTGACTATATGAACCATAGGTCCACTTGCTAAACTTTTTTTTCTATGCTAGAAGAATAATTTAGCCTTATAGCCTTTTTCAAGGTATTTTTGAAGTATTACTGTTTTCTTGGGTGCATCAACATTTGGGTTATTTCCATTTGGTTTATTATACGAGGCTACAATCACTATCTGAACACTGAAATTCTCTGATTGAAACTAAAAGCTTAGGCTGTAACTAGGGACGTAGTATGTATATCGGCAATTTATAGGACAACACAAACCGCACAAAGGATTGTAGGTGATGTAGGCCCACACGCCAGAGCTTTGTTAGCCTGCAAGAAGCATTTACAGCTAATGCTACAAGAAAATGAGGTTGATTTTTTACTGTTTCACAAGAATGCTACTTTTTATACACTCAATATTTGCTTTTTCAAGTAACTACATGTACCAGAAGTACTTACAGGCCAACTCTAACTAGACTTCGATTTATGTAAATGTAGCAAGAACTATATTTCTGAGGAAGTACGCAAAAGCAGATTACCCGATTAAAGTATCTGAAAAACAGATTTTTCTATGCAAGTATATTTTTATTGACTGGATTATTTAACAGATCGAACAGGAAGACTTCCAAATTCATTAAATGTAGTTCTATAGTATAGGTGGTTTCAGAGATATAAAAAGAACAAATATAAGATTTCGCTTTTTTTGCTTCTGAGGCTAATTGCGACGCTAAGGGTAAATGGCGAGGAAATGTAACGGAGGAGAAACAGTCCCAAAAGTTATGGGCTGCATGTAAGTTAATACCACAGAGATATTACAGTAGGTGTAGGTTCTACCACCAGAACATTTCTATTATAATAATACTGGTTATGCTGTACTGTTAGCTAAAGATGCTGATATTTGAGAAACTTAAAAGCTTATTTGCAAAATTTTAAGATAAATAATAATCTGTTAGACTGTAAACATATTTTATATCCATTCTGCACAAGATCCGATGACAAAATTCAAAAATTGTAATCGCTCAGACAGGGACTCGAACCCTGGACAGATAGGTTAAAAGCCTAACGCTATACCAACTAAGCTATCTGGGCACAAGGTATTTTTTTCTTGAAAAGTTAGTTATGTTAAGAAATATATTGAATTATTTGAGAACACTTTTGGTCTGGTTCGCCAGAGAAGGTGACAACATTTCCAAATTTTTACAGACTGGTTGTATTTTTCCACTATAGAGGCCTTCACTATATGTAATTCGAAACGCTAAAGTTCAGATAGCTTCCAGAATTGAGGTAAAGATTGTGTTTGGCGAGATTAACAAGTTACATTTATATCCAGTTACGGACAAATAAAGCTAAAACTCTCAGATTTACTGTACTAGCCAAGTTTTAGTAACATTTTCTTCACTATAGTACAAATACCAAAGAAATAGGTATATTTTATTTATAATTTGACAAAATGTACTAGTATTTAATTCACAAAGTTAGGTAAAAAACAGTATTTTTTTAAAATATTGTTGCTGCCTTCAAATTTTATGTTATTTAGCCACTAACAACTGGTTTACACTGTTTGACATCATTTAAATAGCAAAAGAAGGAATTATTTGTTTAGTATTTTTACTACTTTGTATTTATTTAAGAAAACAATTCTACAGTTTAACTTAATTTTTAACAAATTGTTACTAATTTATATATCAAAGTTATGTTATTTAGAGTGTATGAAGGCGTATAAAGTTAATATTTGTACTTGTCAGTTCAACTAACAATTATATTTTACACACGAAAGATAATGTTTACAGTTAAATTACTTGAATCAGAGAATAATATTTTACAGTAATTGATTCATTCAGCACTAGTCAGTACTTTTATGCATCAGAAAGTTTTCTTAATTTTCTATTACGCATGCTATTTTGGGCTATTCTTAAAATGTATTTCTAGGGCAAACTGGTTTATTTTTCTGCTTATAATGCAAAGTTGACAGTTTTCGCACAATGCATTGTACATTTGTTATATTCTCTACTTACAATCCAAATATTATGCTTATTTAATGTATAACTAACTAACTCTTAAACCCGAATGTTTATGGCTGCAGCAACACATGCCTTTCATCTGTCCCTGTCCTGAGCAAGATCTATATACTCCTTTCCTTCTCTACCAGTTTCCTTTAGGTCCATCTCTACATTATCCCTCCATCTTTGTTTTGGTCTTTCTATTGGTTTTTTACCATCAGGTTTCCCAACAAGAATTCTGTATACTTTTCTTTCCTCTCCCATTTGTACCACATGATCTACACACCTAAGTCTTCTTGATTTAATCATTCTAATAATATCTGGACATGAATACAAATTATGTACTTCTAAATTATGTAACCTTCTCCACTCATCTGTCTCCTCAACTGTTTTAGGCCCAAATATTTTCCTAAGGATTTTATTTTCAAATACTCTCAATTTATGTTCCTTTTTCAATGTAAGGGACCAGGTTTATTTACTGTATTTAACTTTTATTTTTTGTAATTAACAAAAATTAAAAGCTTATACTGTAGTTATTATATCTGTTTCTATCAGCTTATTTTGAAATTAATATTATTAGGTATAGTCTTTGATTTATAACTATATTGCTTTTTTATCAATTTATCTAAGAGTACAAGCAGACAAACACATGTGTACACATTTTTATGTAAATAGATATGCCTTTTTTCAATATTTTAGTATGAAGATTGCACTTTAGCTATTTAAACAAGGGTAGGAAAGCTAGGATTTCTGAGAATTTGTTGCAGGATTTTGTTGTCTAAGTATAGATGAGAACTGAGCTGGGAGACTGTTTTGAACCTTTTCATGAGAGTTTGCATGTGAACTGTATGCAAATTGAGCACTATTGACTGTGCATGCTTCTAAGTTTTGCTGTTATTTCACATCAACTCTCTGAGACTGTAGACAGTTTTCCCATTTCTAGTAGTTTTTATTGTTTGTATTTGTATATGTTTTGGGGACTTAGCAGTTTTATGTTATGAGGCAGTTTGTTGTAGAATATTTTTACCGGATTGTTTTGAGATATTGAGTGTCTGCTGTTTTACTTGTAATTATTTTCCTTCTTGTGTTGTGTATTTTACTATATTTTGTCCAAGTTCGTAGTATTTAGAATAATTGTTATTGACTTGTAGATGTAGGGAGTAGATGCCCTTTACTTTAGTCTGAACATTATTCTTAGTTTTCACTTTTGAAGCCTTAGTATTCTGGTAGTATTATTAATGTAGAGGTAAATTAGGCTGAAATGTAGGCATTTTCCTGATAAATTATACTCACTTAGTTGTTTCAGCAGGTAGAAGTTGCATGATGGTTTACTGCTGACGATGTTAATTTGCTCTTCTTATGTACTACGTATGATGTAGCTTACTTGAGTAATTGGAATTTTCTACTGAAAAAAGGATTGTTTGTCTATTTTATTCCTATGTTGTTGAGTTTGTCCATAAGCAAGCCATGTTTTTACTCTATCCTATGCCTTGGAAGAATCTAGATATATTGTGCTTGCAGTTTTATGTTTCTCTAAGGTTTCAGCTATGTAGTTTTTAAACTGTGCTATGGGTGTGACTATTGATTTCTCTTTCTGGATGCCATTTTGGTTTCTGTGTATTCCTTTTGCTGCTTGAATTTGACTTAGGTTGTTTGCTTTTTTTCTTACATCTTTATTTGTTTATTTCTTCAGTATTTTTTATTGTTTTCATATTCTTTTACATAAAAAATTCAAAGTACATTGTTAAAGTCAAAGTGTGTTAAAGTTCAATTTTTCAAAGTTAAAGTTTTAAAAATCCATTTTTCTAAAATTAAAAGTTATAAATGTATATTTTTGTTAGTAGAAGTTTTTATACTAAGGCAAATTATTTTGTTGTTAATATAAAATTTGTTAGTTAATGAAAAAATGATCAAAAGCCGACGGCTTACCACGGCTTACCACGCTCGGGCACAGCGGCGGCCAATTATTATTAGTGATATTGTCTCAAGTAGTGTACTTTTCCACCATATTCTTTCACACAATCATGAAACGGATGAAAATTAAAATGTTAAAATACCTGCCTACGTTGTTTTTTTTTTTTAGCTTGCAATATAAAGCCCTACTGCACGAAGCCAAATTGTGGGAATACGAAACAGAACCAAGTTAACATATCTTGACCGTGGAAAGTGTTAATACAAAATCTAGAAAAGAGCCATTTAACAGTTGCCTGATTGCTTTTCCATTTGTTGCATGGGAAGAATTGTCTGAAATGTGTGTTTAGTGGCAGGCAAAAGAGAATACAAAGATCGAATAGAGAGGCAACACTGTCATTGTTCTGCACTGCACAGACCACGCGTCTCGTCGAGTGGGCGGGGCACTGTGGGTGCGAGCGAGCTGCTGTTGCTTCTGCAAAAAGAACACTCACAAACAACTGAATGACGCTCCGCTTAAAATCTTGTCAATCGAGAAAGGATTTGTTGAGGAAGTGAATTGAAATATAAACGCCAGAATTTGGTCTAAGTCTATAATGGTTACTAGCAATAAGAGCTGATCAATTTTTACATGTGGAATTCCGTAATGAAAGAGGCAACAGGCCGCACTCCACACCTTTAGCCTGGTAACACTAATAAATCATCTCATTATATGCGTTCGGTTATGCTGATAGTCATGTTTAATATATTACCTTCAAACATACGTAAACAATATCATGGACTCACTCAGAAGCAGAATTCAATTTTACGCTTTACTTTCCTGAAGATATTGTAGCAATATAATCATTCCGCTCTATTTTCGTATTCTCAATTGAACTCGCACTATTTTTTCCAGAAGTTGAGCCCCCCCTCCCTTCTCCCACCTTAAAAATTCTTGGGTGAGAGGCTACAAACTATACTAAAACTGAATTACAGACAATACTTTACGACTCAAAGTGACGTGACCTAGAACGTAGTGAAAAATCACTGGTGCAAAATTCAACGTAATGATGATAAAATGAAGGTAGGAAAATGGATGTGCTAGAAAGTTTTACATACATACACACAGTTAGCTCCGTGTAGAAGATATTTCTTCACATTTTTCTCACCTTGGCTTCCTTGAATTCACGAAACTGTAAAGTCATGAACACGTTAACCCCCTATAATCAAGGAGTCCCAGGTTCGATTCCTGGTGGAGACACAACTGCCTAGTGGTTCGGATCCCACTTTCAACTGTAGGTCCCACTTCGGGTAGCCTTTTTGAGCATGAAATGGAATTAAAACAAAATTGGAACACGGTAACCCATCACAACACACGCGCAGAGAGCGTTGAACTTAATGACTGACAACTAGACAACTACATCGAACTTTCAGCGAAGCTGAAATAAGGTCTATTTGCCATGCCAAATAGTGTGAATTTTCAGTCTCGTGGTGCCTTCTATACGAAGTGCACGCAATTCAAATGTGAGGGTGAGTCGAGCTATGTTTCATTCAATAAGACTTCACTTCAAACACATTTTGCTCTATAGCTGTCGATTTCGAATGGGCATCTAAGACTGGTTGCTTAGCGGACCGGATTTGGAAAAAATCACGAACTGTCATAGTTCCAATCACACTACAGACATAGCAAAAATTGTTCGCCTGAAGATGAGAGAAGAGGTGATCTCTTGATATGTCTCGAAATATATAGATAGAATATATAGTCAATCAAAAAGAAAAACAATGGATAATGTCCAATTAAGTCGAAACGGTGTTTGAATCGGTGCTCATTCACAGAGCAGAAGAGTTATTTTGACAAAATCCTGTTTCCCTGCTGGCTGCTTCTGGAAGAAGGGCTTTGTAAAGTTGCCGCTTCTTGCCCAAGCGGTAGGCCTAATTCGTTGTTTGGCCACGAGTTCCTTCGTAGGTAAACGCGGCAACAGAGGATCACTGCCATAAAGGTGGTTCCCGCGCCGGCTGAAAGAGCGACGGGAAATTGAAAAACCATTGTCACTAACTTCAGACAGACATCTAATCATTTCCTTCGAAGCTGATCCGAAGGGACAACAAATACCAAAAAAACGCCATGAATTAAATGATAGATTGGTCCGTCCTTCTGTTGATGGATGGCAATCCATATTAACAATAATAATCGTAAGCTTATCATTAAAGAGTCAACAATCAAAGCTAATACGCATCTATTGATCAGAAATTACTAGAGTGTTAAAGTTGTTTTTGTACCTTTTGTTATTTTAAGTCGCTCTTCTGCCACTTTCGGCTAATGAGGATGAGTGACGATTAGATTAAATTGACACCATGATACCAATACTGAAGCCGTGACTCGAACCCGGAAATTTCGTGGTATCGGAAGTGGACCATTTAACCGGAAGTGGACCATTTAACGCGCTTGGTCACCAAAGAGAACCTTCTCTGCGGCCAAGCGCGGTTAGTGATGGTCTAACGATCCAGACACCGAATGTTCCGGGTTCGAGTCCCGCCCGGACGTTTGTCAATTTCTTAATCGTCAGAAATCCCTTCACAATCTAAGACATAACACTTTATCAAAACTTCCTTCCCCTCCCCTCCACCTCAAATTTAATACCCAATCTTCCCAACAAAATTTCCATGCCAATTTTAGACTTCCTGTTGATATTGCTCCCTCCAAAAAAAGCAATCTAAGACGTAATAGTAATACACAAGAGTTGGGATTTCCTGCCCCCCAAAATAATTATCAATCCCGCTACCTGAAAATCCCACTAATTTCATTAATCGCCCACCATAATTTCCCTATCAATCTAAGGCCTAATACGTAAGAGTTGGATATCGCCCCCCCCCACCAATATTACTTATTACCCGTAACAATTCCCCTGGCAATCTACAAATTACTATTTGTATAATAGCAATGGCTAATTGATAACGTAATTAAACTTGTTCCCTGTTTACTCAGTCAAATTTCCATTACAGTCTGCGCCATAATGCCCCTCCCCCTGGGCACCACTGATTTAGAACTGTGACAACGTGATAGGTGTAATGTAACTAATAGTTAAGTGTTAGGAATGGGTGCATGTGTGCTGCGCATTTGAATTTCATGTGAATCATATCTGTCAATAATGTGAATATTAATATTATAGAATATAATATAATGGTGCAGGTGTGTGAAAAAGTAACCATGAGCACCAAGGTATCAATAAGAAAGAATTGGAAAAACATAAGTTGCATATGGAGATGTGTGTAATTAGTTTTGTTCTGGGATGTAGCAAAGAACATCGGTTAAACCGTGCGGGGTTTCAATACTGTGTCCACCCGCCGTTGGATTCAAGCACTGCATCTAGTCGACGAGGCAAGGATTTCACGAGCAGATGTTTGGTCTTCTCCTTAAACTCTCCCAAACATCAAACACGTGAAAATGTTTTCGATTGGGAGACTTCGCTGGCCAATCTACTCTTGAAATTCCTGGGTGCTGATTAAACCAGGTGGTGGTCGCTTTCGATGTATGGGCGCTGCTGTTGTCTTGATCGAAAGTCACGTGCGGAATCTCATCTTCAAGGTGTCTCTCCCGCACGCTGGGAAGCGTGTGGTTTTCCAGCACTGCGATGTATTCCTGCGAATTCATTCTCGAGGACACTTCCACCAATCCACCTACTCCAGACGAACTGATCCATCCCAACACCGCTTGTCGCTCAAAATTACGTTCTGCCAAAATTCTTGGAGCTGGTAAATATTGTAAAGAAAACTGAATAGTGCTTCCTGATGGAAATGCATCATTGCTTCTTTCTTTGCCGCTCGACGCGGGTATGAACTGTTGCAGCATGGCACTCCAGTTTCAACTCTTGGCGAATCTTCGTTGTAGCCATGAAGGGATTGCCCTCGCTCATCTCAATGATGCCTGCATCTTCTTCCCTGGTTGCCTTCCTCGGCCGGCCTTTGTTGGGTCTTCACTTCATTCCTTGGTCCCCTTTTTCCTCGTAACACCGAATCCAACGCCTGACGCATGAATCGTCCACACCAAGGGTCGTAGCAATCTGTAGTGCAGCAGATCCGCCGCACAAGAACATGCGGACTATTTTCTCTCTTGTAAATTCCGAAAGTAAGGCATGATGAAATGATATCGTAAAGGAACATTCGGACCGAAGGCTCATGCTGCACGTGGCACATGCCTCTTGAAAACACCTTATCATTGGTGCATGTAGAGTTTCACGCCCATTCCGGTGCAGAAAGTTTCATTTTATTGGTTCCGTTGCAAGTGGCATGCTCAAGGCATAGATACGAGTAAAACTGCTGCAGGATCTCGAACGAAGCACCCACCGGGGCTCGAATTAAAGCCAAAGCGTGGTGGCAAAAGGCAACCGTGAAGTTACTGCATCTGAGATTTACGTCAAGCAGGGCCTGCGTGGTGTGTGCAAAGAAACTCACGCTTGCTTTAGGAAATAAGGATACTACTGAATCAATGCAATATAAAAGAGTATATACCGTAAAATATACATTATTATTGACTCATGCATTCCCTGAAAAAATGCATTGTTTTCTCGCACATTTCTGTCCGCAATGAATATAAATGTATAATCTATTAAATTAAGCAGGTGCATGCAGATTTAAAAATATTGATAAGATAATTCAATTGAATTGAATTAAATTGAATTGTTGTTTTTTTAAGTCCACTTTGTGCACAGAAAGGCTAATTGGGACTGGACCTACAGTTTATAGTGGGTTCCGAACCACTATGTTCCTCCACCGGGTATCGAACCCGGGACGCCTTGATTAAAGGTGACGACTCTACGATTGCGCCATAGGGGAGGCCCTAGTCCTCTTACGGAGATAATTCGTTCGGAGCAATAGAAATGCCCTATCAAAAAAATTGGGGTATATTAAATAGTGGGGACTTGGGATGAGAGAGAGAGAGAGAGAGAGGAAAAGCATACAATTTTCTGTTCAGTGCGAACCTTTGGGATTGCTTTTTCCTAGCGCACCAAAAACACAATACGTATAACCCAAATACAACCCAAAACTTCAATGGCAAAATTGTGAGTCAATCACTCAACTGGAATAAAAAGTACGGATTTAAATCTAGGCCAGAAGATAGTTATTGCGCTACCATGTGCCAAGAAAATCCACTTTGCCCGCGAGAATTGTCATGCCTGAGTGATATGTAGTTTACGTTAGTTGTGAGAGTTGCTTCAATTCCATTGCCTGCCAAGAATAATGATAGCGCTGAAAGCATAAAATACAGAAATGTGCATGTTTGGCGAGCTATGAGAAAAGCAGATCCTTGTGTTTTCTTTTCAAAATTTACTAATTTTATGTCAACTTTTACATATAGCCAATGGCGACAGAGGATGAATGATGCTTCAGGGAAATTGATGAAGATTGAAGAAACAACGAAAAAGAAAAACTCATTATCAGAGGCTAGGACCCAAGAACCCTGGCTACGCAGCATGTTATGATATTTAAGTATATCACGGATTGCTGCTAAATCCATTCCTAGATATATGTAATGAATGAACCACCACCCCCGCCCCCGCTACGAGAAAAAGAAAGACTATAGGATGTGAAACATTCACAATGTAATTGCATTGCTTTACATCGCTCTTGGCTGTATTCCAAATGTAGTAAGAGATCAACGATAAGTTAGATTTTTTTTTTCTGTGCCAAGGTATAAGTGTATTTGAGCGCAAGGGCTACCTATTTCATCATTTATAAAGAGTTAACTTCGTCGTTACACTAGCACCAGGCACAAATGCATCAATTTCTATTTCGGTTATTTTACATCACTCTTCTGCCTCTTGAGTTAATCGCGATAATACGGATGAATTATCAATTTATAAAATTGTGACGGAACAAACTCAGTGATACATTCATGCCTGACCAGAGTTCGAATCTGGAACATATGACCTCGCTTCGCTAGAAAGGCTGGCAGAAATGTATCGGAAAAGTGTAGAAGCACCAAGAACCGGTCTCACCCAGCACAGGCAATGAAATCATTTACAGCGACTCGCTGTGGCAGTGTTGCTCGTCACCCCCTCCCCCTCACTCGCAGATAGCATAGCCTTCTCAGCACCCACTTGCTGATGGAAGAGTGGAACCACAAGCAAAACAACATGCGCAGACCCACGACTCCTGTGCACCGTACTCCCGCGAGGAGGAGCGGGGGAGAGTGGGCCATGCTTCCTAATGGCCCGAACTGATGGGAAGAAGGGAGATCTGCGCGGGTACTTTTCGTCCCAAGGATTTTTTTCGTTGTGGTCGATCTATACTTTTCGTTTCAGGCATATTCCGACTGGAAGATTTCTGGCACCCCTCCGCCCCCCCCCCCTTCCCACCATGGTTAATAAATGAGACCCTTGCACTTTCAAAACCCTTATCGCAAGACAAAGCTGGCATCAATTTTACACCACCATACAATAAGATTTAGACGGGAAACATTTCCTAACATATTTTCTTGATTCGGACTAAGGGCAAATTAAAAATAGTCAAAGAATTAAATTACTGAAAATATGGAAAAGCGCGATACCGAAATCTGTAATGAGTGCGAAGGGAAAATCGAGAAATGGAAAAAAATTAAGTATAAAAATATTCGAATAACCAGATTAAGAGAGAAAGTTATCACGGCTCGAACAATGCAAATGAAAAACAAACGGGAATACGAATTGAAATATACGACAATCGGAAGTAGGCTGAAGGAAGCAAATTTTAATAAACGTGGAAAGAAAACATAATGAAAGGAGCGCTGTTTCGATTCGCGACGGAAGCTCATATTTGTTGTTCGAATCCCACACTACACTGTATGTCCAGATGCATTTACACTTAAAACAAACTTCGTGGAACTTTTTCCAAATCAGATGTCGCCAAAAATTTATAAACAAAAAGAATAACTCTGAAGGAAAAATGCCGAAAGCGTTATTGCAAAATGAAAAAAAAAATCTTCACATATTCTTTCGGAAGTGGTAAAAGAATAATAAAAAACTCAAGCATAAATGTTAATAACACTTGTTATTATTACCAGAGACATTCTCAAAATAAACTTCATGTCCGTTAAAATCAAATCAAGAGGAAAGCAAGATCTCCACCCGGTCGCGTGAATCTGTGGCTAGATTCAAGAGTTGGAAACACTACGCTTCTCGCGAGCTGCTATTCCTGGCGAAACTAGATGATATAAAATTCCGGGTTGCATAACCGTAAGGGGGGGTTTCTTTTGATTTCGAGTGTACATGTAGTTACTTGAAAAAGCAAATATTGAGTGTATAAAAAGTAGCATTCTTGTGAAACAGTAAAAAATCAACCTCATTTCCTTGTAGCATTAGCTGTAAATGCTTCTTGCAGGCTAACAAAGCTCTGGCGTGTGGGCCTACATCACTTACAATCCTTTGTGCGGTTTGTGTTGTCCTATAAATTGCCGATACACATACTAAGTCCCTAGTTACAGCCTAAGCTTTTAGTTTCAATCAGAGAATTTCAGTGTTCAGATAGTGATTGTAGCCTCGTATAATAAACCAAATGGAAATAACCCAAATGTTGATGCACCCAAGAAAACAGTAATACTTCAAAAATACCTTGAAAAAGGCTATAAGGCTAAATTATTCTTCTAGCATAGAGAAAAAAGTTTAGCAAGTGGACCTATGGTTCATATAGTCAGTCGTCTGTGAACTTCGTCTTGTCCTGTGAATTGTCAATATATTGATAAATGGTTATATATATTTTAAAAAAAAACAATGTTGGTAAGCGTCCAGTTATGGACCCATCGGTAAAGGGATTTCAGTCTTTATAGACACACAATAATTTTCGTTACACTAAAAATTTGGCCTCATATAAAGGCAAATATTCGAAATGTTAAACATTTCGTGTACTTTATCCAGTAAGCCTTAGCTATAAATACCATAACAGCGTTACAGGCATAACAATTAAGCAAGCTTTGATATTCTAGTGGCACATAATAAGTATAAAATATCCTTTAAAATAATAGTTGTGGGTTATCTGAGATCAAAATTTTCAAACCCTCTCTCCTGCATAAATAGGCTCTAGAATTCACTAAGCCTCAAAATAATATTGAGTACATAATATAAAAAGCAGATGGAGAGTGGTGCTGATCACATCATCTCCAAACAGCAAAAACAAAAGTATATGGATGGAGCCCTACCTGATATATTTAGGAAACTTTACCTAGTATAAGAGTAACAAAATACTCAGCAAACTCTAAAATAAACAAACTTTCCTAAGTAGCAGGCGTAACCTGACCTAAATAAATACATATAGAAATACAAAACAAAAAATAGCATAGTGGAAATCAGTAAACCCTAATAATAATAATAATAGTATTAATAATAATAATATATTCTGTGGCGTACATTTTATCTAAAAGTACTTTTTCTTTAGTGTTTTTGAAAAGATTTAAATAAATACTAAAGTAAATGTATATATGATACAAAACAAAATAAATAAAAATAAATACAAGCCCTGCCAAAAAATCAGTAAAAAAGTTGAAAACATCTCTTTGTGCATCCAAAATATAATAACAAGTCCTTCCTGACTGGATTAAATTGTTTTATTTGAGTAATATTAAGCCTAAACTTGTAAAATAAAAGGGTAAAACTTGACGAAACATACTTCTTGTGTACAAAATTTAATTCAAACCACATCTAAATTGTGTTATTTTAGTAAACTAGAGATTCAAATCGTGTTATTTCAGTAAATATTGGGCTAGACTTGTGAAATAAACAGATAGAAGTTGAGAACACACATTTTGTGTGTCGAAAATGTAACTAAAAGTCTTTCCTGAACAGATTGAATTGTATTATTTTGGTAATAATAAGCCTAAACTTGTGAAATAAACAGATAGAAGTTGACTAAGCGCACTTTGTGTATCGAAAATATAACTAAAAATATTTCCTGAACAGATGAAATTGTGTTATTTGAATAATAATAAGCATAAACTTGTGAAATAAACAAATAGAAGTTGACTAAGCGCACTTTGTGTATCGAAAATGTAACTAAAAATATTTCCTGAACAAATTGAATTGTTATTTTGGTAAAATAATAAGTTACAAATTGACAAGACACACTTTGTGTGTCCAAAACTTGAAAAATAAACAATTAAAAATTGAAGAACGCAGTTTGTGTGTTGAAAATATAATAAAAACTCTTGCTAGAATCGTTTAATTTTAATTGTGTTATTTGAATAAAAATAAGAATAAGCTGGGAAAATGTTTGACATAAAGTCAAAGTTTGGTAAAAAATAAACTCAATATTATGTTAAATAGCACACAGTAACATAAATTTACTACCTAAATCAATAATCAACGGGTCCTAGGTTCGTTACCCCGTGATAAAAGCAAATGGTGAAAACTGTAGGCCCCGTCCCTGATAGCTCTCCCTTCTTCATAGTACAAATAAAAAAAACCTTACGCTTCGTTCTCCTTGTTCAAGGTAAAATTCTCGCTCCAATCTAATTGGGTATCCAAAAACCCTTTTTTTCTTGTGTTCTCGGTAACCTTGGCTTACTTAGGCAGAAACCTGTTCTAACATGCAAACGTTTTAGCCCAAAACCAGCGCTAAAGCGTCCTGTGCCTTGGGGCAACCCTGAGCGGAATATTAATTGGCGACGGAAACCGGTTCTACAAGCGACGCATAGCTTCAGAGATTTGACCTAGATCGCGCATTCTCAGACATCCTTTGTTCTAGTGTTCTAGAAAACCTTGGCCTACTTAGACAGAAACATGTTCTAGCATGCAAGCGACGCACAGTTTCAAAAAATTGACCATTGCTGCGCATTCCCAGACATCCTTTGTTGTCTGGTTCAATCCCTTCCCATGCCCTACAGCGTAGCATACCTTTCTCCTGTTCTTGCGTTCTAGTTAACCTTGAAAAAACCGGTTCCGATTGGTCAATCGGGTTCTTTCTTTGTTCTGGCGTCATTTGACCTTGACCGCACATCTCCCAAATTCGTTTCTCGGCAACCCTCACCGCAGAGTTGAGATTCGGAGACAGTATTCTGTCTAGCGTCTGAGACCACCGCCTTTCATACCATAATAACATACATTATTACCTACGTAGTATACACTATAGGCCTAACCATTTATTACCGTTGCATATCGCGGGTTCGAGTACCGAGACCGTCTTCTTTCGTACCATTACCACCATTCAAAGCGGTTCATAAACCATAAACTCTTATTTTCAATACTATAAACATTAATATTATTGATTTATACATTGCATACTTTGCAGTAATGAATATAAAACCATATGCAAAGCGTTTAATACCTCTAATTACCTTCTATATACATATTTTTCATAAAATAAATAATTATATATTCATAAAAGTTATAAATAAGCAAATACATAAATGTAAAGTATTCTAAGTACGTGCAAATTAGTTCTAAGTACGTGCAAATGCGATCTAAATACGTGCAAATTAATTACCACCCGTGCAAATTAATTGCGAATATTAAATAGCGACAGCCACTGGCGTATTTCTCTACTACTTGCCCGTATAGGAATAATTTCATCGCCTTTAAAGCGAACATAGGGTAACGCTATATATTGCTATAATAAATAGCCTCTACCCAGATCACTTCGTGACCGGTTGATTCCGGATAAATCCAGATCCTTAATTATACCAAATATGAGTCACCTCAGACGCCAAAATGGCCACTCATGACGTCATGGACGCCTGCAAATCTCGCCTGACGCCATCAATTTTCTTAGAATAGCAAAAATCAGCCGTGACTCATCCTCACGTATAAGAAAACCTAAACTGCCTTAGAATAATCCGATACCGGGATACACAATAGTATATATTGTACACTAATGGAAAACCATTAAGATCAAGCTAGCACGGGAGCATGAATCATACATGACTCATATCCGGCTGTAACGCATATATAAAGTACAACAATTGGGTTAGATTAGGGTAAAAACAGGATACATAATAGTGTATTTTGTACACTAATAGAACACTATTAAAACAAAGCTCACACGTGCGCATGAGTCATCGATGACTCATCTCCCTTCCCTCCCCCTATATTCTCCGCTTGATTAATTTACAATAGCGCCACCCCTCGATACTGAATAAAAAAGCGATTAATGTCAATCAAAATGTGATTAATTGCTTTTATCTACAATGGATTCTACTTATATTTTTTCACCTAAAGGCTAATCTAACTTGGTACAATTTAAAGTGGGATCCGAATCACCATGTGCTTCCACCAAATATCGAACACGGGACTGAACAATGTTGTGATCTTGCATAACATAATGTTCGTTGAGTGGCAGACTTTCCATCTCGCCACTGAAGTTCCCGGGTTCGAGTTTGGGTCCGAGCATGGTGTTCATTGCAAGCGTTCCTTAATCAATTTAATCTATTATCACTCATTCTGATCGTCATGACTAGCCAAAGTAGCTTAAAGGGCCGCCGTTAAGAAACGCGAAGCGTTTTGCGAACTATACCTGCGAGATCCCTGTAGTGTGAAAAGGAAAAATATGTACATATTCAATTCAATGTGAAATTCTACACTAAAACCAACATGGTTATTAATGCTGCGTAATTATTACCCCACCCCCTCCCCTATAAAACAAGGATTTCTCATGAACCACAGACGAAATTTGACAGCGTGTAGATCACATCAATAAGAAACTAACTTTCTTTCGGTTCTTCCAGCTCTCGAAAAACATATTTTAACATGTATGTATGTAGCAATGTATTGCAGAATCTTGCCAATTTCAGTGACAGTGGTTAGCACAACGATAGGGATCCTGGGTTCGAATTCCTTCCTGGGCATGGGTGTTCTTTGTGAGTGTCCCTTCATCAATTTCATCATATAAGTCACTCATCGTCATCGTCGAAATTAGCCAAGAGTGGCAGAGAAGCGACTATAAATAACAAGGAGGTAATTACTGTGTTTTATAAATGTAATTTCTTTTATATTTGCTAATGGAATATGTAGCATTCACCTTCTTTTTAGTGTATTAGTGAGTTTAATCCCTTGACATCGAACTAAGAGCAAGCAATCTGTGTGTCACGTTGGAGTTAATCGATTTTTTTTTAAAAAAATCTTACAATAACTATTTGTTTGCTCACATATAAACTTTCACAAAATTATCGTCGATGACAATAAGAACGGACAGCGCAGAACATTATTACAATCTATGCGTTAAGAAATATTTAAGCACACAATAATGAGGGACAATGTTTTTCAGTAAGGAAGAAAACTTGAAAAACGCAGGGACACAATAACAGATTGATTTTTTTACTTCGTTTTTCTTCCCATTTTGAATATTTGCAAAGTTGAGGATGAAAGATAAGAAGTTTTATTAAAGGACAGTCAGTCACAAACACAGATGGACAGAACGCAACACAAGCCCCACGGTCGATTAGACTGGCTGTGTGTCCAGACATCAGTGCCTCGTTAGTCTACAAAAAGCAGTCCAGGGACACAATGACGTTGGCATTCCTAGAGTAGAATTGTATATCACTCTTTATTCGAATAACGCGAACTAATCTACTGTGCATTCTGTGATCTTATTGGCTCGTTACTTCTCAGGAACTAATCGCGGTACAGCCCCATAAACGCGGCTTCAACTAGTTTTATTCTTCAAAGAACTGCGGATTAGGATGTTAACATACTTAGAAGACAATATACAAAGAATGCTGTTACATATGCAGAACATAAAATACTTTTATTTTCTTGTTTCCTTGACGAGTAAGGAAGCTAATCACGCGTGGAGTTTTACAATTTTTGATCCTTTTTCAGTTCTTCATTGCTAACCTGGTTCATTCGCATGCAGCAATTAATCGTTAGTTTCAATAAAGAATACGTCAGTCTTCTTCAACAGAGACAAGTATCAAATTACAGAAGGTAATATCAAAATATTACATTTTCATTTACAACTTGTATGTACGCCCATACACTCTCTCCCGCCTTCCTCCTTTACACACATACACATTCACAAACACATACAGATAATACATAATATATATACATACATATTGGTGACAGACCAGGCTTACTGTTTGACTGTGAGAAAAGAAATTTTCAGATATTTACCCATTTCATCTGAATTTCACAAAACACGTATCACAAACACTGATACAATACATCATTACAACAAACTTAAATATGACAAATCGAAATCTCATAAAAATACATTATTAAGAGATATACCCCTTTAATATATTAATAAATTTGGTCCGTGTCATACCGAAATCCAAGTCTACCAAATGATTTGAGATCTTGTAATATTCAAGGGTCATTTTTTGTAGTGGAGAACTTTTATTCATTTTTGTTCTTGGGATTTTGTATTAGAGTATACGTCTATTACGTAGATGACCCTGTCTCACATTAAACCATATTCTTTCTAGTATAGTATTACGTACTATCAGTATGTCCATTTATTATTTTATACAGAAACATTTGTTGAGAAATTTCACGTCTATTTGACAGGCTTATAAAATCAAATTAATTTAACAAATCATTGTAAGGTATTTTAAGTATTATTGGCGATATTCGATACTTCTTATAATATAAAAATCTGAGATTTTTTTCTATATACGTTCAATCATATTTTTCTGGGAGTCACAGGTTTGACGTCCATACAGAACAAGCATATTCTGATTTTCTTCTAACTAAGCATTTGTAGAGCATACCCAAAGAGCATATATCATTTAAACCTTTAGCATTTCTTATTAGAAATTAAAGATTCCTGTAGGCATTCTGGGTAATGCAAGAAATACGCTCAGTAAAGGTCATGTTATGCGTAATAATTACTCCTAGTCTTGAATGAAATTCACTCTTTTTACAAATTCACAGTAGTGAGAACGCTGTTTTAGGCCATTCCTCCAAAATCTAACCATTTTATAGTGATCCCGTCAAGTGTAATTTAATCAAAAATCAAAATTTAGCTGTTTTTCTAAGTGTAAAAAAGTGAAAATTTGCTTCACGCAAGAGTTCAACATTCGATTTTACTCTATAAAAATTGTAAGATTTAGATAATTTCCTCCTATTTTTTAAAATTTTGCTTTTTTTAAAATTCTAAGTGTATCTAGATAACTATTTTTTTAAAAAATGTTAATTATTTGTTTTGAATAGAGTTGAATTTCAAAATCCCCTTCTATTGCTGATTTTTCTAATTTAAAAAACTTTTTCTTAAGCAGTAACTTCAAAAAATTGAATACTAACAGAAATGTTGCATGAATAATTCATGTAACCTAGTTTTACTCAGACAAATCAATAATGTTGTCACGAGAATTCTTGCATTCCAACATTACCGAGTGTGTGTGTGTGGAGATCAATGCACTTACGGGATGCTTGTGAACAAACATTGAGACATTGGTCTGTTAAGAATGTGACATCAATAATACTGGCTTGGGAATGTCATGCCCACAAGGTCATGTGACTTGTGCTGATTGGTTGGCTAAGGGGAATTTCTCGATTAGTGAATTGAGGTTATAAATATAAATGTTTGCTATCTTAAATTATTATTTGTGAATTAGAGGTTGTAAGAAGAGGTTTGTTAATAATTAATTACCTAAAATTATATAGTTTTGAGAAGAAATATATAAAAGGTAATTTTTTTAAACAGATTTTAATAATATAAATTTATAATTATTTTAATTGTTATCCTAAAAAATATATATATAAAAAACCTAATTATATAAAATAAATTAATAATAAACAAATTAAACCGAACCAAAAAAACAAAAACAGAAAGAAATTTTATATCATGTTGTATATGATACAACAATAAATAATAAAGCATTAGATATTCCAAATTTTCTAGCTAATTTTAAATCCATAATTAAAAATGAAATCTGTAAGAAACTTAGAATGTTCTCTAAAAATATATTTTATTTTATCATCAATGTATAGAAATCCTCGTAATGAAAAAGAATATTTTCATCCTACCCGTGTGTTAATTTTACACTATAATGACATTCTTCGATTAGATGATATTTATGATAGAATTTGCGAAGAACTTAAGTTAAAACAACAGTAGTTCGAAGGGAGGGGTTCGGGTTGGCCACTTTGTGATACAAACCATAAACTTGAATTAAAAATAGCAAAATATACCTCATTTGGTGGATCTAATTATATTAAACTGCCTGAACAGATCAGAAGCAAATTGGCTGTATTGAATATTAAAAATAATGATAAATGTTTTATCTGGTGCATCGTAGAATATTTTCAACCAGTTAAAAATCATAAATACCGTGTCTCCCAATACCAAGATTTTGAAACAAAATTTAAGAAATTCATGTCAAGAATAAAATATCCAGTAGACATCTCAGCTATTGAGCAATTTGAAAAACAACATAAACAGTATAATAATCAATTGATAGCTGTGCATGTTTATGGTTATAATGAAAACCATAATATATATGTACTCAGACACCATCCACCAGCAGATGGTGCACATATTATAAGATTATTATATGTTACAGAGAGAAACAAGAAACACTATTGTCTCATACAGAATCTCCCAAAATTGGTACATAAACAAATAACATCAGATTGTCATAAAATTACTATATGCGATAGATGCCTGTCAATATTTTATGGAAGAGGTAACAAATCATGCGAATAGCAATTAGAAGAACATATTAAAAATTGTTATTTTTATCCTCATGTAACTCACAAATTTCCATCATACAAAAATATAAAATTTTCTATTTTGAAACAATACAGACACAAATGGCAATATGTTTTACAGATTCAGATGCATCATACACAACAAATGTAGCTAAGCATGAAGCCTGTAGCTTTGCACTAAAATTAGTAAAGACTTATGGAAAAAATAATCCACCTCTATATATTTATCGAGGCAAAGATGCATCTCAAATATTTATCAAAACACTTCGAGAGTGGGTGAAAACTCTTCCTCCAGTCTTACATAATATAGAACCGATGAAGGATCTTACACCAGAACAACAACAGGAACATGATAATACCATACGATGTAAATAATGTAAAAATAATTTTAATTCAGATTATCCAAAAGTTCGACACCACAACCATTTTAATGGAAATATATTCATACAATTTGTAATTCATGTAACTTGAAAATACAGAAACCAAATTATATTCCAATATTTATTCACAATTTGCAAAATTTTGATGCACATTTATTTATCAAAGAATTGGGGTATGATGGAGAGAATATTAATATTATACCACGCAGTAAAGATAAATACAGGGTGTCCGGAATGGGACTGACGTTTTTTAAAAGTGTGTGGTTTTAATATGGGCAGAGATAGGGAAGAAAGAAAACATACATTTTGAAGGAAAACTCAAAGTTTTGTTCAGCAAATTTTCATAGTTGTACGACTACCGGTGACGGCGCTAGTATCGCCGAAACGAAAAATGGCGTCGGTACTTAAAAAGGCGCAATGCGTGTGGTGGTTTGCAGAGACAAAAAGTCTTGTTCGGCAACGCAACTTTCGACGTGTGTACCACAAGGATCCTCCATCAAGCAACAGTATCCAGGCGTGGAAGGAACAATTTTCATCAACAGTGGGTGTAGTGAAACCTCAGTGGTGGTAAATCGCGTGTGTCAGACGAACGGGTGGAGTCAATAAGAGTGTGTTTCACACATAGCCTGAGGAAGTCAATTCGCGCAGTAAACAAGCAGCTGGGAATTCCAAGGTCAACTGTGCACGATGTGGTACATGAACGATTACGTTTGAAATTAAGCCTAACAACAAGCCAAAAAGATTAGAATTTGCCAATGAAATTCTACACAAGATTGATAATGACTATAATTTTCGTTTCGGCGATACTAGCGCCGTCACCGGTAGTAGTACAACTATGAAAATTTGCTGAACAAAACTTTTTGAGTTTTCCTTCAAAATGTATGTTTTCTTTCTTCCCTATCTCTGCCCATATTAAAACCACACACTTTTAAAATCCGTCAGTCCCATTCCGGACACCCTGTATATTGCCATAGAGAAAACTATCAAATTAGAAAATGGAAAAAAGTTGTTCTTAGATTCCTGTATTCATATCACTTTCTTTCCAGCAGTTTAGCTACTTTGGTGAGTCAATTAACCGATGATGAATTTGTTCATACAACAGAATATTTTGTTAGTGATAACATGAAATTGCTAAGGAGAAAAGGAGTCTACCCCTATCAATACATGGATAGTTTTAATAAATTTGATGCGACACAGTTACCATCGAGAGATAAATTTTATAAATATCTTAAGGATGAAGAATGTACAGAGTTAGATTATCAATATGCACAGACAATTTGGAATACACTAGGTTGTAAATCAATACGAGATTATCATGACAAGTACTTGATTCTAGATGTTCTCTTGTTGGCTGATGTGTTCGAGATCGTTGTTTCGAGAAATATAATTTGGATCCTGTTTTTATGTATACAACACCTGGTTTATCCTGGCAGGCTATGCTTTTAAATACAAAAGTTGAAATTGGTCTCATCAAGAATATCGAGCTGTTGATGTTGGTTGAATCTGGTAAACGTGGTGGTATAGTCCAGTGTTCTTTAAGATATGCAAAAGCAAACAATAAATATTTACCTAATTATAATGCTGATGAAAAAATAAATATATTCTATATATTGATATTAATAATTTATGAGTATGTCATGACTCAATCACTCCCAATTGGTAATTACGAATGGATGACCGATACAGAACTTAAAAACAGGGATTTCTTAAACTGGTCTGAAGCTCATCCAGTGGGTTGTCTAGTGGAAGTTGATTTGGAATATCCGTCATATCTCCATGACAAACACCTTGGATTAGCTCTGGCACCAGTTTCTCAAAGTTTCGGGTACAGAGGAAACAAAATTGATATTATCATTTGAAAACAAAAAATAATTGTGCTTCATTATCGACTGTTACAATATTGTTTGAAACATGGTATGAAATTAATAAAAATCCATAAGGGGTTAAAATTTGACCAAGAAAAATTGTTAGCTCAATATATTGAGAAAAATACAGACAATCTAATACAAACAAATTCTAAAGTTGAAAAAAATCTTTATAAATTAATGAGTAACTCCATATATGGAAAATGTCTAGAGAACAAAAGAAATCGAGTAAGGTGTAATTTGGTGTCCGATCGAAAAAAACTCCAGAAACTTACTGCAGATCCCACATACAAAGGTTTTACAAGAATTACTGATGATCTGACTCGCATTGAAAAATGCAATACCAATATAATGTGTGATGCACCAATAGCTGTAGGTGTTACCGTGCTAGAATTATCTAAATTGGAGATGTATAGATTTCATCATGATGTTATGAAACCCAGATAAAAAAATAATATTGAAGTAGATTATACAGATACTGATAGTTTTGTATATGTGATAGAAACACAAGATTCATATAGTGACTTGCTTGCTTGCTATTATACAATCTTGAAAACCAGATGATTCCTGGGAAAATGAAAGATGAGGCATCAGGATCTATAATATTAGAATTTGCCGGACTCAGACCAAAAATGTATTGCCTGAAAATAGATGGGGAAGAGGAAATTAAAAAAGCTAAGGGTGTGAATCTAGCATGAACAGCAAGACTCACAATAGAAGATTTCATACTCTGTTTAAAAAATAAAGTTGAAACAAAATTAATGTCTGCATATCATCTCACTAGCAAATTGGATGGTGTCTATACTACAATAAAAAATTAAATTGCTCTTGATGGCAATGATAATAAATTGCAAATATTATATTGCAGTATCCATACTAGAGAATATGGACACTATAATACAAGTAAACAATGTGATAAATGTTAATTAAAGTTTTCTTAAAATTGATATAAATATTATTATATTTTCTTAACATATTTCTTATTTGTTTAATTTGTTATATAATTATTTTTTATATTTTTACATAGAGTAGCCTAAGGCTAAATTTTGTTCTGAAGTAAATAAATAAAAATATATTCTATTCTATTAAAATTGTTCTATCACTTTCATTTTTACATCATATATATATACGTATATGATTTCTCTATGCATTGTATATGGTATTTTTAGGTAAAGTTTCATGAAACCCGCATATTAACTTAATATTTGTTCGATCATTTTTCTTCTTGAAGCATTTATTAAAAACATTGGTCTGTGAATTACAAACTCATCTGGATTATAATACATATTGATATTTCCTTCAGTTACTCTTTTAAATGCACTAAAGCTTCATATAATTTCAAATAATCTTTATCTGCAATATTTAAATTGTAATTTTCACGTGGGCATACCTCATTTGGACCATTCTTCAGATATACATTTTTAATTTTACAATTATCAAACTGGCTGCTATCTTTCTCCTTTGTCATCTCTCCCTGTCTGAAACAATAGAGCTACAAACTCTGGCATATCGTATTGTAGAGATTGAAACTGATTAGTAATATCAAATTCAAAGAATTTACCCTCTACTGGCCTCTGTATGCATTGATATGTATAAAATTGTATTGGAATTTGAGGATTTTTCAAAATGTTAGCTTTGTATTTGAGAGCATAATTCGATTCATATTCAACTATAGGCATACGTAACTCCATAGACTGAATCACACATTTTGCAGCTTCGGGTAAACTAACATCATTGGCTGTTCCATCTGGATTCAAAGTTTTGTATCTGATTATTGAATTATGATCATTGGGTGATCTGCGAAATATGATACTTAAACCACCTTTCCACATAATGTCTTTATAATCAGAGAAAAACCAAATAGCAATCTAATGGGGAATATGACTTTTTGTTATGATTTTTGTTCCAGCCTCGAATCCACCAATTTTATAATATACACTCTCTGATTTGGATAATTTTAATGTCCCCACTGTAGTGGATGTAATTCCAGGATAATAAATTTTGTCAATGACTTTACCATGCTTTCTGATTTTAATTTGCGAGAATAAAAATGGAACAAAATTATCTATAAGTTTTACATTAGCAGTAGCTGGATATTCCCCACTATTTTTTTTTTACAATATCAAATTTTATATACAGATCCGATCTATGTAAAAAAAGTAAAGTAAAGTGTTCCCCTGTGCATAGCACCACGCCATGAAGGCGTATAGGGGGTGTGGGTGTAACGCCCCACACTTTCTTGATCCGGTCGTGAGTGGGGGTGATGTGATCAGCATCACGCCCCTGACCGCCTTTACCCCCCAGGGTTTCCCCCAGGTACCCATGTTATTCGACGCTGGGTTGGCGCCGGGGCCGCTTCCACCGTTAGAAAAGTTCCCGGATTTGAACCGGCCGGGGATCGAACCCGGGACCTTGAGCATGGTAGTCAGACGCGTTACCGACTGAGCTGGATGAATAAAACCATCGCCTACTGTAATATCAAATTGAATTTCCTCATTCGGTTCATTAAGATTAGCAAATGTCCTTCTGTTTGGAGGGAATGATTGTAATTCATAACTTTCGATATTTTCCATTGGTATTTATTTATATATTAATTTATATTATTGCAGTGGTATTAGCACCGGCAAAATTGATTATCTCATTTTTCTCATTTTAATTCTTATCTCTATATTTCCCAATTTTCCATACCACACCCTCATTTGGCTCCATCGTCGGATACAATCCAAACACTTCATCTTCTTCAAATTTTCCAGTACTTAGGTAATCCCTTGCCAAGGGACCCAACTCAATTTTTTCAGGTTCACTTATAGTTTTAGTAGGTGGTTGTTGTAGGGTCAGAGGTGTGTGAATACTAGATAATGGTGTAGGATGAAAATATGCATAATTTTAATCAGTAAGAGGTACTATTTCATTTCTGAGATTTTTATTTTGTTCTGTGCCACCCTTAATCTCTTTACCGAGACCACTGATTGGATCGATATTTGGTTGGTCTTGACGTTTGTGTTGTTCATAGAATCCTCGATTCTCCGATTTCCAGCCTATAAATCGTTTGGTCAGGTAATCACGTAATTTCAAATTGTCTTCGATTTTATGTTTGTCATATTTTTGATTAGAGGCTATTTTATAATGTTATACCGTTTTTTTTATATCGATTCTACGTTCATAAAATCGTTCATTTTGTTTCTGAACTTTCCATTGTTGGGTTTTTGAGTCACATCAATTGTAACAAATCCAAAATCATTATTGTTCCATCAGGATGAACATAATTTTGAAAATTTGTTGTAATTTAAATCTCCCCCCACATAATCATTATAAACATGTTTAAGATTAGTGTGATCTTGACGAAACAAACAAATTAGGTTTGTATTATCCCTCAGTAACTGTTTGGGAATCTCGGAATAAGTTTGAGTTAAATAAAAACTATCTATTCCCCTGTGTCGACCTTGAGTGAAGAAATTTCGAATTTGATTTTGATTTTCCAGAATCACATCATCAAACACCACAACAATTTTTAAACAGTGGTCAAGAGGTTTTATTTTTGATCCAAATGTGGCTATACTCAGTCCCTCATACAGTTTCATGAGTTGCTGGTACTTTTGTTCCAAACTCTTTGAGAATACATACAAGTGTCTATTTTTTCAATGTAACCAATTGGGGGCAAGCAAAAAATTATCTACCAGCAGTGTAGTTTTTCCACAACCAGAGGGACCTACTATGAGACATCTTATATTATCGGGTAACAACTCACCATTTTTTTACTAGTCTCCACTAAATCTGGTAAACGCTGTACAACATTCCAAGTTGGTATCATAGAATCACCTGGTTTGCATCTATACAACTTTTTTCTGACAATCCCAGCCATTTAACATACAATTTGTTATTTTTTTTGTTAATATTTTTTCAACAAGATATGTACACTATCTGGCCATTCGTCACCGGACACCCCACCAAAGGCGTGTGGAAGCGCCTGGGCACGTGACCACGAGCTATAAAAGGCGTGGCAGGTGGAGAATAGCCGCACAGTAGGTAGAGCAGCCACTATGGACAGACAACGCGAACTTGGCGAGGCGGAACGAGGAATGATTATCGGAGCCCACAGGTTTGGGCATTCAACACGTGAGATTGCCAACAAATTTGCGATACCCCGATCGACTGTGAGTGATGTTATTGGGAAGTGGAAGCAGGAGGGGGTTGTCAAATGCCCACCCAGACCACCTAAACCGAAAATATTAACAGCTCGGGACCGTCGAAGCTTGAAACGTGTGGTGAAGTCAAATCGGATGGCCTCGCTCCAGACGGTGGCACAAGAGTTTCGTGCGGCAACCAGTAGTGTAGCAAGTGATCGTACTGTCCGCCGGAAAATCAGTGCACTTGGTTTCCATGGTCGTGCAGCTGTTCACAAGCAGTTTATCACATCCCGCAATGCGAGCCGGCGTGTCAAGTGGTGCAAGGAACGCCGCAGTTGGACCCCTTAGCAATGGAAATCCGTCCTATGGAGTGATGAATCGCGCTACCAGCTGTGGCGGTCCGATGGACACGTGTGGGTGTGGCGTATGCCCGGAGAAAGATTGCTACCAGAGTGTCTCGTACCCACGGTGAAATTTGGCGGAGGTAGCATCATGGTGTGGTCGTGCTTCTCCTGGTATGGTCTTGGTCCTCTTGTGTTAGTGCGTGGAAACATGAATGCAGATGCATACCTAACGATCCTGGACAATTCTGCGCTACCGACATTGTGGGCACAATTCGGTAGTGGTCCTTATCTGTTTCAACACGACAATGCCCCATGTCATACGGCAGGTGTGATCAACACGTGGTTCGAGGATATGGGTGTGCAAAAACTTGATTGGCCCGCCCAAAGTCCTGATTTCAACCCGATTGAGCATCTTTGGGACGAGTTGGAGCGCCGGTTGAGAGCCAGGCCACACCACCCAAAAAACACTAAAGAGTTGTTCGCCGCTTTGCAAGAGGAATGGAGCAGGATTTCCGTCGAAACCTATCGCAATTTGGTGGACAGTCTTCCTCAGAGGGTTGCGGCTGTACTTGCTGCGAAAGGTGGCCCCACACGATACTGACAGACGCCTGAAACCGGATTAAAGTACTCGTTCCAGGTGTCCGGTGACGAATGGCCAGATAGTGTATCTGATATTTTGTTTTACTAAGTTCCTCTTCATAAAATCTTCCTTTCAGTATTTTATTATAATTATCTTTTACTATATATGTATACCTGTTCCCTGGTAAAACTCGAACCACAGCAAAAATACTCTTGTGCCCCAATTTTTGGTGAAACCCTTCTGAAATAAATGTTTGAATTTACTGACTCTCACCTTATCTCCTATTTTAAACTTGGGTTTCTTGGTTGTGTGTTTATATTTTTGACAATAAATAGTAGAAATCAATCTTTTCTCGTCAGATTTGGTCACCTCAGCAGGTTTCATATGAATAGTTCTATGATCGAGTTATTGTAATGATGAACTAGGTCAGGCAAACTTTGTACCCATTTATAATTACCCTGTAGAGTAAATTGTTTCCACATGTGATTTTTTAATGTTCTGCTGAATCGTTCTACTTTGCTTGCTTTAAGATCACTGTATGTAGAATAATGTCTAATATTCTGTTGATTATTAATTTGGTAAATGTAAAATTATAAAATTCTTTTCCTCTATCTGTTTGCAAGAAATTCGGTATCCTTCCCTCAGTAAATATTAATTTAAAAGCCTCGGTAACACAAGTACCAGTTTTGGATTTTAGAGGAAGAGCCCATGCATATTTGCTAAATGTATCTATCACAGTGAGTAAATATTTGTAACCATGATTTATCTTATGTAAATTTTTTTAAATTCCTGTTTATTTCAATCAAGTCTGACTGCCATAGATCATCTATGTCTTTTGTTACTACAGATAATCGTTTGTAGTGACGACGAGCTGGTCTGTGTAATTCATTAACTATATCTTGTCTAGACATTTAGTACGAAGAGAGAATATTATATAAAATGGATTATTTTCAGGGCATAATTTTTTTATATCAAAAATTAGTTTATCACCAATTTCAATATGAAAAACTGATAATTGTTCATCCTCATGTATTTTATATTTGTTGGTAGACTCATCCCAG
Organism: Lepisma saccharinum; assembly: GCF_977018435.1. Taxonomy (NCBI): domain Eukaryota; kingdom Metazoa; phylum Arthropoda; class Insecta; order Zygentoma; family Lepismatidae; genus Lepisma; species Lepisma saccharinum. The sequence goes on from NC_139230.1 coordinate 137,709,765, forward strand.
TATGCTATAGGTATTTGAACTGCCTTATGTATACCATCTTTTCTCACTAGTAAATTGAGGAACTTCAACATGTTTTCCATTTTTCACAAATCTAAGCTTCAGAAATCGAAGATTGCCATCGATGAAAAATTAGTGTGCGTGTGTATATGGATATAATTTGTAAACATTACCAGCATTAACATATGTCCAGTGCCCTCAAGCATTTGGAACACTTTGTAATCTAACTATCTCGATAGAGTAAAATTAACGGGAATCTACATCATCCAATCTGGTTAATACTGGTTCCAGGTGTTCATTGATAGTACAAACCAACTCATCATAACCCGGTTTAATCTTCACATCGACATAGAGTTGTTTGAATTGTTCTTTCAAATCCTGGAGTTGAATTGTAAAATCCGATAAGTTCGATTCTTGAACTGCTTCAATGGTGCTAATTTGTAACTTGATGTTCGAGATAATCTGCTGTAAACTCTCTACGAATTTTAATTTCTAACTCTGGCTAGCAAGATCGTGTACTTGATTTCTGATTTCCATAAATAATAAGTGGAGTTCATTGATTATTTGGTTGGTGGGAAGAGTAGTAGTTTCTCTAATTTGTACAATTACCCCTGGATGTTTTTGATATCCTCTGATTTGAGTATTCGATTTACTGCTCTCTTCATGGCTCTGATTTCCTGAGAAGTAGGTAACCCAGCTACAGTATTCTGAAGTGTAGTCAAGAGTTAATTTTACAGCATCCAGTTCGGTTGCAACAGCTGCAGTTTTCAAAATTTCTTCAAGTTGTATTATGCCATTTTGCGTAGGTGTCGATTGTTGCTGTGTTTCTAATTTGTTCTGTATGTCATCAATCAGATGTTGGAAATGTGATAGTCCAGATTCGATATTGAGGTTTTCCAACTTAGTAATCTGCTCTTGGACTATAGATAGAATTTTAGAGATACCTGGCAGTTCTGATTCCAGAGTTTCCTGTACACTAATTAATTCATTTTTCATGGTTGCCAGAGTATCCTCGATGTGAGCTATGGTTGCTTGTATTTTACCAAAATCCTCAAAAGTTTCCAGCTGGAGTTTAATATTTGTTACACTACGTGCAATGGCAGTGAGTTCAGTAGATGAAGGCAAATTATTAATAAAATCTTCCAGGGTTTGAAGTTTGGATTGAACCTGGGTTATAGCTGCATGCAGTTCATCTGTTTGCAATTCTATTTTAATATTTTCCAATCTAGGAATCTCGAAATATTGAAACTGTTCTTGTAATTTGGCAATACTAGCATTTACCTGTTCATATTCCTCTTGAGTTTTGATACCCTGGATGATGGTTTTCAGTTCGGTACGAATACTATTCGCCTGGTCGTTTAATTGTTTCAATTGATCCGTATTAGTTATCTGGATTTGTCGAAATTTATTAAGTTCATTTTTCAATTTGGCTACACACTTTCCTCCAAATTTTGAAGATTGTCTATTGAAGCTAAATTGGTATATTTCTCGAGTAGGGATTTGAGTTCACCATCAATTTTTACTATGGAGTTAATTATTTTGAATTTGAAGATTTGCGATCTCAGCTTGTATATTTACATTTAATGAATTTTGTAAAATTAGTAAATCTGATTTAAGTTTTTTAAGACGTTCATCTAATCTAGCAATATCATTGGAATTATCCGGTATCTCTTGTCTCCTATTTCCAAATATATATATCTATTTTATTTTTATTTTTTATTTTTTTGTTTGGTATTTTTATAAATTCATGAGAGGATAGATTATTCTTATTTCGATGAAGAGAGGAATTAATTTATCATACTCCCCAATTATTTCAGCTTAGAGGAAATCACCTACTTCCACATCGTATATTGTATTGAGATCTATTGCATTGTGTTTAATTCTATACAAATTTCGACCTATGTGTACAACTGCTGCATTGGATGGAGTGATACTTATTTGAATTTTTCCACTCACAGGAATTTTATATGATGGTTGGTTATTATTAAATACATGTAATTGTTTACCCGTATCCTGATCAACTTGATACCAGATACTATTTAGATGGATGATAACCAGACCTCTTAGTTTACGATGAATATCCCTAATGATATCCATGTTTACTGGAATTCTCTCTATTTGTTGAATGTTTTTTAAACCCAAACACATTCATAGGCATTCTTTTTTTGGTTATTTTTATCATATAAAATAAGTCACATAATCTTCTGTGATAACCATGTCAATTTTTGGTACTAGATGATATAAAAACATCAAAATAAAACTAATGCAAAAACCCCACCTTTCTACGTTACTTAGTTCTCGAGCTATAAGTATTTTAATAATTTTGAAAAATTCGGAGGGAAAAAATCAATAGGGGTACACAAATATTGCAATCCATTGCATGACTCGCATGGACTAGCCACACAAGAAACACCAGACTCTGTCTCTCTGTAACATTCAAGCATGTGCATGTTAAAAGAACAATCGCTTCAAAATATCTCTCTTGCATGCAAGAATTCTTGTGACAACATTATTGATTTCAGTAAAACTAGGTTACATGAATTATTCATGCAACATTTCTGTTAGTATTCAATTTGTTGAAGTTACTCCTTTAGAAAAAGTTTTTTAAAGTAGAAAAATCTGCAATAGAGGGGGATTTTGAAATTCGACCCTATTCAAAACAAATAACATTTTTTAAAAAAAATAGTTATTTATTTACACTTAGAATTTAAAAACAAAATAAAAAATAAGATGAAATTATCTAAATCTTACAATTTTTATAGAGTAAAATCGAATGTTGAACTCTTGCGTGAAGCAAATTTTCACTTTTTTACACTTAGAAAAACAGCTAAATTTTGATTTTTGATTAAATTACACTTGAAGGGATCACTATAAAATGGTTCGATTTTGGTGGGTGGCCTAAAACATAGCGTTCTCACTACTATTCACCGTTAATAACATTTATCATTTCGCACATTATTTCTTGCTCTGGTAAATATCATGTATGAACATTACTTAATATTAAACCTACGAACCATGTTGATATCAGTCTGTAATTTCCTAGTATCCGTAATATCTCTAATTTATCTATACCTATATTTTAACATAATCTGCGTACATTAAACTAGAAATGGCCATTTGACTTCGGCCTCAGCCTACGAACTCAATCACGGCCGCCTGCCTCACATGGCCTCATCCTACTAACTCCATCTCAAACTCGCACGACCTCTGACTCATAAGTCTCTTGGAGGCTGAACATTTTTATGTGTAAGAGTCGTAATTAATAAGACACGTGTTGCTTACCGCTTTGGTCTGAAAGATCCCTAAAGCGTAGTAATAGTTTTCACGGCTTTAGAAGTGACACAATCCATATGGTGATTGAAGATGAGTTTAGTGCCGAAATTACTGTAAGATTTTTTTGTGTTTCTAAACAAACTAGGTGTTCTGCTTGCATAGTTTGCAGGATGGCGGTTTCAGGTTCCATCACCAGTGTTCAAGGTATAGGGATTTGCATTCAGAAATGTCGTAGGAATATCATTGGGAGTGGTAGCTTAAGTACTTGGGAGAATTTATACGTGGACTTATGTTCTTAAAGGGGGTGTTAGTGTGCCTCTCCGATGGCGCAGTGGTAGCGTCGTTGCCTTGGTTCGATAGCTGGTGGAGGCACATAATCCTACTCGAAACTGTAGGTCCAGTCCCGATTGACCTTCCTGTGCATAAAGTGCACATAAAACACCAACTCAATCAATCAATCAATCAATTAAAGGGGGTGTTAGGAATGATGTGTTGGAGTTCAGGAGTGAGTTGTCGGTATTCTGTGTAAATTCGTAGATTTGATGCAGATTTGTCGTTCCAGGAAACCAGAGCAGGAGAATACGGTCATGATGTCGGTTTGTATTATTTAGCATCAAGAACTTTTTGGTATTTTTGATTGATTTGGTTAAATATACTTCACTTTTCTACTACAATTTGTATCTAATCGCGAAGGTGAGGATGAATGACAGAGTGGATGCTTTCCTGGAATGCTGCGTGAATTTTTCTCCCCATACGTGAAAAGTTGCATCTTTTATTAACCCAAATCCCATTGAATATTTACATATTTGTAAATACCCTGAGGCAAGTTTTCACAGTTTAGCTTTTATTTTAATCGAGAAAGAAGGAGAAAGATTCGTGTAAATAAAATAGAATTCTCTCAATGCGTTTACTTTGTTAGTGTCCTTAGCAGAAAATTTATCTTACAGCCGAGAAGATTACTTCAGACTCCGGGAATTTTCGGGCTGTGTATAGGGCCTGGTGGCAACCCACCATCGTGAGGAAATTGGGGAGCTTCGAATCCGGTCGCGTAGACCTACTACAACGGCTGGGGATACGTCGGGGTCACCCCCCGACTATTACAATCCTGGTTGAAGATCTCCACGCTTAGAGGTGACGATTGAAAGCGTGGGAGGGAGACCGGCAGCTGGTAGGTAAGCCAAGGCCCTTCATGGGCTGTTACGTACAGGATTATTATTAAGTATATTCGAGCCATGAAATTCCACGAAAGAATCAAATATATAATATTATAAAATGATAAATATTTTTCTATACCGCATGTAGGCGTTTAATTCTGTAGTAATGTAATCTTCTTACGTGTACTTATTTTAACACCCAGTGTATCTACCTCACAATTGAAATTTATTACTTCCGATTTCAGAGATATGATATGATAGCAATAAGCTATCATAACTCCCCCTCCCCTTTTATTTCCAGGTCTATCTCGACGGTACACTCTGTAATTGCCATTAAATAATTCATTACTATTTACACTCTCATGCACCCAGGTTTCAGTAACAATTATAATATCAAAATTATTACTCAAAACATTAATATAAAATTCATAATCTTAATATTTAGACCAAGGGCTTTTTGATAATAAATACATATTTCATTTATACGACCATCGAAAGTTACATTAATTGAGTGACATCTCAAATAATTTTAATAATAAGATGTTAGTATCATCCCTTTTTTTTTTAACTTAATTACCCCCGCTTGATCTTCCATAAATAAGCATAGTTTTTCTCATGTTTTATCTTACTAGCCTGACTAAGAAAGCGCTTTCGGTAAGGTGTGAGGCTTGGTTAATATAAATGATCTCACTTTTGGTATAACCGAGATGTACAGCATTTAAGTTCCTTTTCACTTTCCTCTTCTGTAGAAAGGCATCCTTGTCCACTCGCCTGACAAATTTCACAATGATGCCACTTGAAGATTGATTACAGAGTTTGCGCAACCTGTGACAACAGTATATCACCTCATCCTTGATTTCCATATCCAATGCTCGCCCAATAATTTCTACTACATCCGTCATGTTTTTATTCAACTGTTCAGGAACACCATATATTTCTAATGTATTGCGGCGACGATATAATTCATTTAGTTGCTCCTGATTATCTTTCAGTTGTTTCTTTAGAGTTACATTTTTCCCTTTCAACTGCTCAATTTGTACAAAGCAAGAGTTTATTGACTCGGCCTACTTTTTGATCAATGATGCATTTTCATCCAGTGTTTGAGGAGCTAACTCAAGTGATTTACTTAATTCGCGTTCACAATTATATTTGCTTTCTTCAAATTTTCCATTTCCTGCTTTACAACTTGAAGCAGTTTATACATTTCAACAATGGTTAGCATTTTTGTTTCACTTACCCTTTCGTCCTGTAAACTACTACGTCTGATCTTCGCACATCCTTTGCATTTCCAAATTTGTCCCGCATTCCGCATACATTTTGCACGTTCCTCTTTCAAACGTGCACATTTCAAATGACATAGCTTCAAACAACCTGAACACTGAATTTTTAAGGAAATGTCCTTCGATCCACAGGTTCATGACATTCGGTGCAACTACTCATTTTATCAGATATATCTAACAGTTCGGTAATAACAGTTTAACTGGTTCAGATTTTTTAAGAAAAGTTTCCTTTGGAGACTTCTTATAAGTATGAATGTTAAATCGTGTGTTTAGTGGTGTATAGCTAGTAAAATCGAACATTTTACGCGTAAGATCTTATTTGCTCTGAACTCAGCCAAAAGACATTTCGCCCCGAGAATGTATTTGATCGCGATTTCAAATTTCTTTATTGTTTCATGTTGATAATTTGATCAATGTATCAGTTCGTGACGCTAAGACGATATTTTATGCAACTATCTCCCATCTCCTCTCTTCTCCCCTCTCCGCTCTTATTCCTCTCTCCCACCCCTATTCCCTCCTCCTTCTCTGCTTCTATCGCACTTCAAAGACCTTAGTGATGTTATAACAGACATGTAATTGTTGTATTTACTTATTGTTGACGAATAATTACAGATAAACAACTTTCCATTGATAATTCTTTGTTTCTGCTTAATTTGTCAAAATTGCTATTGCTGCAGTTCTTCAGTTTGTAACATATCCATACCAAGGACCACTCTTTGCTTCTGGAATATTCTTGATTGTGCGTGTGGATCGAGAGAAGCTCTAATATGTTTGCTTAGATTATTAATTTTGGGCAATGTTATACTTTTCCTTTGTTTCAAGTTAAAAATAATTCAACAACTGATTGAAGCAACTCAACTCCATACCTACTAGTGCTGCTGGTCTGATTCTACTGAATATTTTTTTCTTAACCAAAAAGAGTAAATAATTAAAGGAACGCAAATTTTGATCTTTCAAGAAAGGTGTCCTAATTCCGTCCCCCCTTTCCAGTTCTTATCTACTGATTTATTTTATGGGATATTTTATTAAAACTGTTAAAATCTCTTGTAATAAATTTATTGAGATGAAAACATGCATATACATTTTTATACTGAAGTTACATCTTTTTACCCATCCCGACAAAAATCGCAAACAAAGGTTTTGACTTTTGTTAAAGATGAACAGATCTCGCGGCACCACTGGAAGTATTTCGAAAACTTGGCCCATTTCTCTCCTCGCTTGTCTTGGGAAAAACGCTTTCTACAAATAGGACATAATACATCTTCATCGCTTGAACTATCCTCGTCATCGGTGGACACCAGTGGAACTTGTTTCATCCTCAGAGTCGCTTGAACTTGGGTCATGTTTCTTTGTTTTCTTTTTGGGAAACTTTGTCGAAGATGTTCCAAGCTGATATTTATCTTCAATGATGAGACATTTCTTGGCCTTTGTTTGGGACTGTTTCTTCTGCCGCTCTTCCGCCATTTGTTTCTTTTCCATAGAGGCTTTTACAGACATCTTATGTGGACTTCCTGTTACCGAGAATGAGATCCCGGCTCTAGAAGATGTGGAAGAATGGATTACTGGAACTTCCTGAATGTCTCTTGGATAGACCACTTGAGGTGGAGCTGGAGCATTCAGGTTGTCATCATTCACTCCATTGTCATGCACCTCTGGCTCTTCAAGTTGTCTGGCTATGGCGTCATGCTCTTAAAAGACATCGGGATCAAACTCATGAATTCCAGTTTTCCTATATCCATTGACGGCAGTTTCAAGAGTAGCAGCACGAAGGTACGCTTCACAGAATAAACTGGATACTTGTAGTTTCCTCACAATTCTGTTTGGGTTAGAGGCCAACCATTGCTCTATAGTCCTTGCGTATAGAGTTTTCAGAGGAAACACAAATGCTACATCCAAAGCCTGTAGCTTCTGTTGAGTGAGGGGGCAGGCACGTGCCCCTCAGACCCCCCGCTGGCGCCACCTTCTTCATAGAACTTTCAAGTTTAATATCGTAACGAACTGTGAAGTCAATGGGTGATGTAACCTATTCATCGTTCATCCTCGATGATAAGAACACTTGTCATTAACATGACGAGTTAACGCTTGGCAGTGCGAAACGTACAACTAAGATTTAGGAACTTAACAACTAGAAAAGACAATGGTCACTCATTGTGTTTTATGAACCTTTGAACCTGAATCATGGCTGGGTTAGGATAATTACCTGTCTATCTGACGAATGAAGACAATTTCGAAGAATAAAAGTAAACTAAGTCCTGTGGTGGCTTCGTTACAGGTTGACCAGCGCGTCGTCGCACCTTTGCTCCACTCTCTCCTCAATCCCAATCCAAAGTCAGTCCCCTCTCAGCCTGTCTCACCTCTATATTACCCAGGCCATGGAGACCTTCCTCCATGCCGAATCGTGATTTTAACTGCCACTATGCAAACCGCTGACTCCATAGGTACATGGAACTTCCTATTTCCTGAATACCTCAGGAGGTTTGCATAGCACAACACTGTGCAGTATTTACATGCCTCAGATGTTGAGACAACTGAGATAAACAAGTGAATGCCCCTGTCAACATGAAGCATTCCGAGAGGCTTTTAAAATAAAATACGATATATACTTTTTATTAATTAGCATTAATTTTCTTTTTAAAAAAACAAGGCATAGCAGTGTTAAACACATTATAGAAAGGTCGTCAAGTGATCATACATCAACCGAAACTAGTCTAAGTGGTCAGGAAAAAAATAAAATATATCACAAGATACATACATAATGTGGGTCCTAAATCCGTCCTTGGGACGGATTTGAGAATCTCAAAGGGGACGGATTTCGGACTGGTTATAACAACAATAGCGACTGCTCCTGACCAAACGACTACAGCTACATGGGTGTGACAACTGGAACGCAATATTCAAGCACAGCGTGTTTCAAAAATAATATACGTATTTCGCATGCATATATTTATTAAACTTTAAGACATACGAAGATGAAACTTGACACACATACTTACGAACCTCTCAAGTTCAGATTACAGAGTTCAATATGTCCTCCAGTAGTGACACGAACAATATCACATCGATACTCAAATTCCTCCCATACTCGGGCAAGCATGTCCTTCGTCACTGATGTTACGGCAGTACGGATCCGGTTCTTCAACTCTTCCAGGTTCTGTGGGAGTGGTGGTACATAAACATTGTCTTTAATGAAACCCCACAGGAAGAAGTCACAGGGTGTCAAATCCGGTGACCGTGGAGCCCAGCTGATACATGCTAAGTCGCCAGCTCCTTGACGACCAATCCAACGGTTCGGTAGAGTTTCATTCAGATAATCACGCACTTGGCGACTCCAGTGAGGGGGTGCCCCGTCTTGTTGAAAAATGAAGTTGTCTTCGTGCAGCCTCGGAAGCAACCAGTTTTGTAACATAGAGAGATACTGCTGACCGTTAACCGTGTTTCCATCAAAGAAGAATGGGCCGTAAACAGATGATCGGGATATCGCGCAAAACACATTCACTTTGGGCGAATCTCGTACATGTTCAATGAATGCATGTGGGTTCTGTAGGCCCCAAATGCGAACATTATGTTTGTTTACCTTACCACTGACATGAAACGCAGCTTCATCACTAAACGCGATGCGTTGTGCGAAAGTGTTGTCATTGTCAATAGCATTAAGAATCTCGTTACAAAATGCTACACGTTTGAGTTTGTCATGAGGACGCAGAGCTTGTTACAGCTGTACCTTGTACGGCTTCATAACCAGCCGACGTCTCAAAACACGCCAAATTGTTGTTGTATGAAGTTGTAACTCCCGACTGACACGACGAGTTGATTTTGAAGGGCTACGTTGGAAAGCAGTTTGAATTCATGCAACATTTTCTTTAGGAACACGAGGGCGGCAAGGACTCTTTCCTTTACATACACATCCTGTATCTACAAACTGTCGATACCATCTGCGAATGTTCCACCCATTCGGAGGATCAATTTGGTATCTCAACCTGAAGCGTCCTTGCACTGTAATCACGGAATTGCACTTCGCAAACTCGAGAACACAATGATTTCTGCTGCGGAGTAGCCATTTCAAACAACTGACGGTTACCAAGCAAAACAGAACACAACTGACATCGAACGGCTATTATATAAACTAGACTATGTATTCGTTTCTCTAATAGCCGAGCCGGGGCGCAGCGATCGATAGTTTGGACAAAATAATACTTTGTAATACGTATATTCTTTTTGAAACACGCTGTACTAATCTCTAATTATCAATCACTAAATGATGAAAACTTACGGCGAGGCGTCAATATATCTGTTTCAAGTTGATTTCCCACTGCAGCAAGCCTTCACACAAACTATTTTTGACAAATTAAAGCGTGAATGAACAGAAAAGAGCAACTACGTCACTGCCAGTACGTAACCGAATGGTTCTGAAGATTTTCCTGTTACTCTCGCAAAATGGCAGCACTTTCCATGGATGTTAAAGAGGGGGAGGAATTTAGGGCAGGGGATGGATTTCGGGCACTTTACCCTATATGATCCAGCAAGTGTGGTGAGGCACGTAGTGGTGACAAGTGATGGCTATAATCGGATTAAAAACGTTTAATTCGATAATTTTAATATTTCGAGATATTCGATCTTTATCAATCATCGATTATTGCTAAAACCTTTCATACTGTTCATCGGTTGATCCGAATCGGTTACGGATTCATTGTTACAAATACAATCCAGCCGAATCGATTTGAATACATTTCGAGTGATTTGAGTGAGTGAAATCGTATGTTCTCAATCTATCAGGTACATTAGGTTCATTTTCCATGTAGTTAAGGAGAGGAATGAACCTAATGGCAACATGGAATAAGGACCACAATCATTGGTTAAATATTAGTGAACATTGTAGAAAAAGCCCCGTTACTTTATATCTATAATTTAGTTATATTTATTGTATATATTATCAAATATTTGTTGGAGAAATATATTTGCCTTTCGACAAATTGGAAACATTTGATTAATGAAAGCGTCTTCGATTGTAGTATCAACAGTGTTTCATGGAGGGAATTGTTTATGCTGAATATGAAACATTTCATGTTTACTTATGATAAATTTCTTAATTTCAACTCCCATTATTTGAAAAATGTCTTTGATTTAAAAATTAACAATGATTTATAGAATAAAGGTTCTTTAACTGGTACGACATCTGCGGTTTGGGGGAGCACCTAGCATTTGTTAACGCGAAATGCCTGTTTACTTTGAGTAAATAAGCTGAGTGCAAGGGTTCGTGACGTGAGTTCAAGCCCAGGTGAGATCATTTATTTTTATAACAAGACTAAGAATGACATTTTACAGAAACTAGGCTCCAATGTTTTGACGTAATTTTTGCGATCAATGCACAATAGTGCATTGTGCCTAATTTGTAGTCAAATGATATACAATAGTAAATAGCAATAGTTGTAAAAACTAGTGTAAACGAGAAACTATATTTGTGCGCTCTTGGATGGGATTAGAGGCTTTTTGGGCCAACTTCAATTTAATCTAAATGTATATATTTCCTTTATTTATGCAGTGAAACCTTATCCTCTAAAGTGAAATCTCTGTCAGTGTAACGGCTCGAAAACTGTCAACACGTCACACCTGACACACAGGTTGAGTGTAATGAATAGGGAATTAGAGTTGTTGTGATGATTCTCTATTCCAGCGTGACCCAGCCCGTAACTTTAATATTCATGTCGTCGCTGTTCCATGGTGTCCTGTTCAATGTATGGTGTCACATTCACAGGGAATGCGGTATACGTCTTGTATTGGAAGTTTTAGTTTATCTTTGACTGGGTGGAGTAAGGCCTTGGCCTTCAGTGGAGGTGTACGAAGAGTCTTTACCCTGTGCTTGACGATAATCCTACTCAATTTCCAGAGTTTGTGCTCAATTAATAGGACAGAGATTTTAATTTAAACGGACTATGTTTCCTGGGTTGCTACAAACAGCGTTGCGGATTCCTCACCACACCGGTCATGCATCAACATGTTTGCGTAGTTGAGAGAATGAGATACATTTAACACTAACTTAGGGTTTCCGTATGTCCCAGAATGGTATAATTTGTCCCGCTGTTTCGAAAAGTTTATTTCGGGACCCAGTACCGGGATATGGTGGGAAAGCAGAAATTAATAAGATTATACAATCATGAATCTCGTTTTTTATTAATTTCATTCTTAGGCATGTATCAGTTATGTAAGGTAAAAATTTAATTCTGAAAATTATTTTTAAGTCTTATATTTCTGTGACTTCTGTTGAAAAAACCTCTTCTAAAATTAGGTTACAAGGCGGTATTTTCATTTTCTTCCGAATACCTGAAAATCGTTTCCTAAACACCTTACCATCTTTGGGACCCTTCCACAGTTTCAATGTGTAGATCATAGTACACACATACTACTTTTTTTTTAATACTAGCCCCCCAATCTCACTCCCTAACAGGCTTCGGGTCAGATGAGTCCAGGATTTTCACGTAACGAAATATAGGAAGCCTGTACTAATGACATCAACCCTGTAACACACATATGTCAGACTTCATAAAATGAATTGATTCAACGTATTGATATTTCTTTCAGCGTGAATGTATATCCATCCATGTGGGACAAGCTGGTCTCCAAATGGGCAACTCATGTTGGGAGTTGTATTGCCTGGAACATGAAATCCAACCCGACGGTACCTTTGCTTCAGATAAGGTCAGACTAAGTGATGACAACTCGAATACATTCTTTAGTGAGGCAGGGCCCAATAAGAGAGTTCCTCGGTGCGTCTTTGCGGATCTGGAACCTACAGTTATTGGTAAGTTGAAAATAAAACAATTGCTTTCTGAATATGAAACAGATTGTTTAATATTGTCTGACTGCATGTATTATGGATAAAAATTTCCTGTTTTCAAGGTATCTTTGCGTCGAAATTAGGCTTAAGAAAATACTTTGCCTTTGTCATTAGACGATGTGCAACTGTGTCTCCGGCAAAACTTGTAATCCTATAATTAAGCCTAATTGCAAAGTCCAAGAACTGAGCCATGGAAATATTCAAATCTGAGTTTGTGTGAATTTTTTTTGTAAGCTTTCGTAATTTTAATTTTGATTTCTTCGGAGACAACCCATGGTATAGAACATTAAGTATAGTTTGCATGATGTAAATCGTATCCGCACCAAATCGAACAGCTTACCATTTTTTTCTGTTTCACAGTAAGCATCTTTCCGTCGGACCTTTCGGCAGGCACTTTTCAAACTTATCATAAGGAGTCCCGGGTTCGATACCCGGTGGAGGCACAAGTGGTTAGGATCCCACTTTAAACTGTAGGTCCAGTCCCGATTAGCCTTAGTGTGCATAAAGTGGACTCAAAACACAAAATTAACCAACCAATCAAACGTATCGTGATGTACAAGAAGAAATCCGAGATGATCAGTTTTGTTTTTCAGGAATGACAGGACCAGTATGGATTGATTTAAATCAGGTGATTTTTAAATAAAAATCGCTGATTTTAAATCACTCTAAAATAATTTATAGAATATGTACAGCCACGGACAAAAAAGGGGTGCCTAGATCCTGAAATGCTCGCTAGCACGCGTGACGTTGTGTGTTGCCTAAATCTACGGCGATGTGAGAAATCTCTACAAAGCGTTCTTTTTACACTCAAGTGAGAAACCTAATGCACAGTTTCAAACGTCACGCAATTCTAACTTTGATCGCTTCTAAATCGAAAGGTGTAAAACATATTGACACCAGGTTTTCTAAGTTTTTCTAATACTTTTAATTGCAAATTTGTGCCGTAGATATGAATTAATTAAAAATTTAGAATATTTTTCCACGGTACTAATGTGAGGAGAAAATGAAATTACCACAGGGTTGGGGAATAGCTGATTTCATAATAAAGTGGCCACCTTATGCTACCTTGTAACTAATATATTTCTGTAATTTCGGCCGTTTATTTAGATTTACACCCAAATTGTGATTTTCTACAACTGTGCAGACTAAAATTGGCCCAATTATTACGAACATGTGTTTTGCAGAAATTTGTAAATTGATCTCAAATATTGGACATTGAGCCTCCCCCTTTCCAGTTGCCGTTCTGAGACACTTTTCCGTTCATGTTCAGTTTCATATTTCGGTTTCTGTTCATCATGGCAACGTACATTCGAGATACCGGCCTCAAAGTCAATATTTCCTTTCTTTTTTAATAATCATATTTCAGTTTCCAGAAGGAGATACGAAGGATTATGTTTATCTAAACACAAAAATTATATGAACCATAACTGTTTGTATTTCCTCATTAGAAGCAAAATTCAATATATTTTCTCATGCCATGCATAAATAAGGGTATTACAGGTTTCATATAATTGGTATCGAATAATTTTTATGTATGCTTCCATTGTCCAACAAAGTCAACTCTATTGTTAAACTGGATTAACGAAAATGCCGATCGGGATGGTTCATTACCTCAATTCTTTAGTAGCTAGAACGTGTCACTAAATGCATCTCGTAATTCATTGTAAGAAATCCCCCCCTATAGCGCTACAGCCCAATATTGGGCCCTGACTTAACCTACCGACTGCTGGCCTCCCTCTCACGCGGCCCGCAAGGTATAGCCAGACTATACCGCGTTGGTCGGCCCGACCAACCCCCAGCCGTTGTAGGACTTCGCGACCGAATTACGCTCTCACTCGGAGCTCCCCAATTTCCTCACGATGGTGGGTTGCCACCGGTCCTATACAAAAGCCGAAAATTCCCGGAGACTGAACCCGGGATCGAACCCATGCCGTGCCGCAGCCGCCAACAAGGTGCCTTAGACCGCACGGCCACGGAGGAGGACATTGTAAGAAATCGGACAGTTCAATTTTCTAAAACCCAAGGTAATGAACCGGCAAATGAACCACTCCCAATGATATATATATACATGCAGTGTTTGTGTGTGTGTGTGCGAGGAAAATTCACACTGATGCGACACATGCCGCTTGGAAACTATCCAATCAGCAGTAACGATTGTCACCGTAGCCGCATGACAGGCCCCACCAGCGACACGTGTGCTGACGGTTCTGAATGAATTCTCCTTTACGATTTCAACAAATGAATATTAAATAATCTATATAAGCACCTTCCATATCTTACGTAGCAACAAATTAACGAAGTTCCATTTGTTCGTATCGAACTTCTCTATCAAAATATGACATTGGCCCTTTGGGATAGAAGCCTCATATATATATACACACAGGGTGATTGATAATTCGACCTATTCCTGGAAAGGGGCAATACTAGAGCACATTTGCAACAAATTTGACCCTATGCACCGGGGGTCGGAAATCAATGGGTTTCGAGTTATTGCAGTTTGTAGATTTTCGTGAGATATTCCGACTTGCGACCAAAAAACTACTAATTGTGAAAAAACTACTACACTTAATCGACATGTTGCTAACAGCTGACGAATGAGTGACTACTGGGAAAAAAAATAATGTCCAAAATTCCCATACCCACAGAAAGAAGCAGTCATTGGAGCACACGTCATGAAGAAATTTGGAAATTATCGTTTAAATCGAAGGTAACACACTTAGCGTAAAAATTACGGAAAAAACTTCCTCGTTTCATAAGTTCTACAAAATGATACAAATGTTGTCAACTGGCACACGGGTTGGGGGAAAAATCTGAATTAAAGCGGAGAAGGCGCGTTGTAGACCCCCATCATCTGACAATAATTCTGTGGACTGACAAATCCAAATTCGACCGCGATGGTATTACGAATTTTCATAATGCGCAGTTTTGGTCCCCTAAGGGTCATAACCCCAGAAAATCTAAAGAAAAGGCTCACCAGAGAAAATTCTCACTAAATGGGAATCATCCACAATCATGTGATCGGGCCATTCTATGTGCCACAAAACCTAAACGGCATTACCTACGAAAACTAAGGGAAGAATTGACGCTGCTGGAGGATGTGCCGCTTGCCACAAACAGGGGTATGATTTACCAACATGATGGATGCCCAGCCCACTATTTCCGGGGTGTGCGACAGTGGCTAGATGACAATTATCCCATGCGATGGATTGGTCGAGGCAGCCCGACCCCCTGGCCGACGAGGAGTCCGGATTTGAGTCCAATGACTGCTTCTTTCTGTGGGTATGGGAATTTTGGACATGATTTTTTTCCCCAGTAGTCACTCGTTCGTCAGCTGTTAGCAATATGTCGATTAAGTGCCCAGGGTGTAGTAGTTTTTTTCACAATTAGTAGTTTTTTGGTCGCAAGTCTGAATATCTCACGAAAATCTACAAACTGCAATAACTCGAAACCCATTGATTTCCGACCCCCGGTGCATAGGGTCAAATTTGTGTGTGGAGGGGGGTGCGTGTGCGAGAGAGAAACAAAGATAAATAATGTATTTGTAATGTATTTAATTCTTTATTGTTGTTCCATTGCACAATAACTCATTTGTATTGCAATATACGCAAAGAATTAAGGGTAGTAAATATGTCTAGTGTTCACAGCAATCAAGTTTTGCCTCTTCTCTGACGTCAGTTTAACAATTTCTCTCTATACAACAGAAACATCCTGTCGTATGCTGTGTAGTGTTGATTCGAAATGAGAGTCATAAAGACATGTTAAAAATAAGTCCTTATTTAGTTTCTATGTAATAGTTAAAGTATTAAACAAAGTCATACTAATGATATCAGGCTTATTTCTATATATTTTGTTGATTTATTACGTCACGAATTATGCTTGAGTCGTTTTCGCCCCGGGGGGCAAATCCACTAGCAGTACTGCATTGATAAATTCAAAACAGATTTAGTAAAAGATGTCGGAACAATATTTTCTTTCTTCCTGGGTTTTTCAAACTTATTTTGTTCCATAGTGAATCGCGAAAATGACTCTGATTGACCGTGTCGGCGATTAGGAAAGGTATGGGGTTAGTACCACCCCCTCCCCTTTTTTCCCCTTTTGCTCCGTACTGCTAAACCTTATGTACACTTCTGTTCACAAAAACTGGCACACTCGCTTGAGTTAATCAGCTTCGGAGCCGATCGAGTGTGGCAGTACAGTCGAAGTAAAGGTTCTGGAAAACAACACTCTGCAGTATTGCTTACCACTCAAGTTTTTCACCGGATGCAGAGAATTTTCTGACTTGCCGAGTGAAAAGAAACTTACAGGAAAGCCTTGCATTTCAATTATTAATGCAATCCAGTGTCCAATTTTAAAAGAGAATAGCGGGGAAAAAATCGGGAAAAATGTTTGATATACGCAGTATCCCATAACTAATCTAAGGAAAAACCTGCATCGATCCCTTCGCTTGGGGAAAAGCTCAAATTCATTTGAAGGCACAGGGGAGTGGATGGTGGTTCAATTACCTCTATCACTAGCTTAACGTAACAGCAACGTCGACGTTCACCAAGAAGACCCGGGTTCGAATTCCAAACTGAGCGTGCTGTTTTTCTAGCTTGTAATTTGAACACAAAAGTAGAAGAATAAATCCCGCAAAATCAGTACAGGCTGGATGAATGTCTTTATAGATTCTTGAAAAATTACTCTTGTTCGTCAAATAGTTAGTTTAGAAATATAATAATGTATGTGCAATTGACTTATAATATTCGTCGCCACATATCAGAATCTGCTATGTTGACAGAAGCTAGAGCACGATGATCATTAGGGGTTGGAAACACTGGCCTTGCATACAAGCAAGTCTTCAATAGTCTTCATTAATATACAAACACAACATTAACTGATAGTCTGTGATCAATGTGTGCACAGCATAGACACACTATACCATGAAGCGTAGAGCTTTCAAATGAAGGTAATTAGAGAGAAGGAGCATTGAAAGGAGCGTGTGTCCATGTCGGTAAAATGTCAGCTTCGTAAGCTGAAATCCTAGGTTCGATTCCCCATGTGGTCAAAGCTTTTCTCCTTTTTCTGCTAAACGGGAACCACGAAAAGTATTTCACAGAGTCACAGCTTTATACTTTGTTGTTCGTGTGGCAAGAATAAAATAATTATTGAAGCGACTACGCGAGTGGCATAATTTTGAGTTTGGAACGTATTTTTCTTTGTGTTTTTACTGAAACTCCTTGCATGCTTTCTTCTAGAAACAAATCCCATCGGAACATCAAGCATTATTCCTCTGTGAAAAGAAAATCACAGAATTTATGTTCGAAACTACTGGTTACATCAGTAAGTGAGTATTAACCTTTTCCGTCATTCATATGCCACTTCCCTAGTTTCATCCCACCCCCACCCCCCACCCACAAACACACACAAAAAACACTGACAGACTGGTTGCACGCTCGATTCTATATCAGTAATTCCTGAATGAGAGGAGGAATGTATTGTTATAATTGTAAAGTCAAGACATCCTGTCTGTCTGATTGAAGGTGTTTTTATTAAAAACAAATAAAATTAATCTTCAACTACAATTATTGGACGAAAACATTGATGTTATGTTTAGAAAACAAACGTAAATTCATATAATTAGATATTTAAAATATTTTCAGCATAAAGATAATTATTTGTTATATTTTTCATGATGCTATTTCCTCATCCCTCTTACCTTTGGTGGCCGCTCCTTTCTCCAATAAGATTGAATTTACAGTTCTTCTAGTCTTCATTTTTCAATTTCCATTCCATTTTTCTTGCGTCCTATATTATATTTGCAGTTTTTCTCCAAAGTTTGAGTAACTGTCTTCTTACAAATTTCTTCTCTTCATTTATTATTTTGCAATTTTTCTGTTCATATTTATTATTTATTCTACCTCACCTCGTGTCTCTTGGTCTCTTTGTATCGCTTCTAGTATTTATTTCCTTGTTTCTATGTATCTTACTTAGGTATAGTTTCTTTTCTTCCCTTGATAAAATCGTTCTCCATTTTTGCAACCCGTGAGCATAGACCCACCTACGAGAAACAATTTACAGATTTTAACTGTTCTTAGAATTTTTTAAAAAAGATACTCGTCCCCTTGACATCAAATGAAATTAGCTTTGCTTGAATTCCGTACGGACACCAGCACCAAAATATGCACAGAATTCAACATAGTACGCATATTAATTCATACGTGCATCTAACAGCGGATGAGATTTAAGATTTTTATGAAGTACACTTTATGCAGATATGCTAATCTTGAGTGATCATAATCCTAATGTGGTGAGCAAGTTACTGAAGGCTGCGCACGAGGAAATGATTGATTGATTGAGTTGGTTTATTTTAACTCGCTTTATGACACTTTTTGACTAATTCCGAAGATGTGGATGAGTGATGGCATGATGAAATTGATGAATGGACACTCGCAAACCTCCATGCCCAGGCCGGGATTTTCATCTGGGACCCCTGGCGTGTTGTGTTAACAGCAAGCAAATGAAGCAGGGTCCTTATTGCCATAATGTGTGTACGGGTTGTAGGAGGAGGGAAAATTGTGCCTCGTGTGCGAGACTCAAGTTGTTTGTATTTTTAAATTGCACATGGACAAATTCACAGTGGACAAATCGCAACGATGGGAATGAATGATGGCCAGACAGAGGTCTGACTGGTCGAAATCGGTATCAGTTATTCTAAGATATTTGAACTTAGATTATTTGTTAATGAAGTTAGATAAACATTTCGTGTTTAGAATAGCATATATTTATCTGGGAGCAGTCCTGGTTAACCGATTCACACGTAATGTAAATAGGGAATATTAGGGCATCATGTTTGTCATAGTTCAAATTAATAAAATCGTGAATAACCTATTTCAAGTGGGAAAATCTTTCCGGTTGCTAATTTTTGTCACCTGCGGACACACTACTCTACATAAAAGCACACACGCTCACATTCATACCTATATACACATACAAGTTCTTCCACACGAGCATTCAAAAACTGAATTCTTCATTCAATATGAAGAATTATTATGAGAAACATTTTCATGAGAAATGTCTAAGTGCAAGATATGAAATTAAATGTTTCACTAAAAAAAGAACACCCCGCTAGTTCTGCTGAGATTGAACAACACAACTTTTTTATTTAATTCCGCTTTCGAGGAGGAACGCACGAAGAAACACCCCTGAATCGTAAATGCAACATAATAACATCAATAATAGGACTGCGTTATCAGTCTAAAAAGATGATCAAATATGTTATTCTCACCCCACATTATTTTGTGACATCTCTGGTGACTTAAGGTAAATTCATTTACAGGTAATCTCTGATACTTACATTTCGCGCAATACATTACTCCTTCTTACAAATGATCGGCGTTTACTATACTAATCAAGGCTCTGACGTCTGGAAGCATAGTCAGTATAATCCTCTGATGGATTTGCGTTGTGCTCATGGACGTTCGCAGGAGAGAGAAGTATTGTATTTTGTTATTTTTAAGGGGGGCAAATGAGGCAAGTTCCCCCCTACAATAGTGTTGCTCACTCAAAAAACACTCTTTTAGTTTGCAGTAATCATGTCCGTTCATTCCTTTCCAGATTAACACAAATTACTGGGACCGAATTTTCTTTGTGTGAAATGTCTAATTTTATGTTGACATACAAGGGGAGACACGCCACGCTAGCTCCCCTTCCGGACTAACATGCATATGCTGTTCATTTGTGTTTGTGATTGAATCATTCACCTCATTGTCATTCATCCTCATCCTCGCGATTATCCAAAAGTAACAGAAAAGCGAAGTAAAATAAACTAAAGTAAATCAGCCAACAAATTATCAAATTGAAACTTCCCTCCTCGCGCTGTGGCCACAGCGCTAGACAAAGATAAGGAATCACGTGTTTCCGTTGCACTTGGCTGCCTCTCCAGGAAGCGAGAGAGAGGTTCCTTGCAGAACCATTCTCTTTGGCAGAACCCTTCGCACACAATGAGCGCATGTGTCGTGGGGCTGACACGACATTTTACTCTTTAACCTTCATGCGGGCGCGCCTTTTTTTAAACACTAGTGGGCGCGGGGCGGTAATCTACCGCCACCTCGTTTTCACGTATTTTACCGGTTATATCTCACCATAAACCTTTGTAATCGGGGATATTTTTAATAGAATCGTGAACACACATATTTAACCATGAAAACATTTATTAAAACTTGATCAATATATAAAATAAAGTGCAATATTCATTGAGGTTTTTAAACTCTCTCACAGCACACAATTTATTTTATCTTACAGCAGAAACTAAAAATATCACTCAGTCTTTTAAGTATTTAGGTAACAAAAGTATTCAACATTGAAAGAAAGTAGTTATTCGTCTCACTAATTTAATCAAGTAACATAATGTTGTACTAGGTATATCAAAATAGGAAGGCATTCATTACACAATCAATAATAGATGCATATCTCCATGAATTATAAAAAAGGAACAAAAAACAGTCACATGAAAGTAGTGTTATTATAATTTTGTACTAAGTACATCAAAATAAGTAAAATATTGCACTATTCATCATCTGATTTGGATGAATCATTACTGAGGCAATTAACACATGTTGGTACTGAATGTGATTTACATACACTTTTGTTACAATTACTACAACGAAATTTAGTTATGTTGTTCTTTTTTGAACAGCAAATGTAACAGAAACTTCGTCTGTTTGGATTCACAACCTCATTGCTGGTAGTTCCTTGTTCTCGATATTGGGTTAGAAAAATTTCCAGATCTTTAGGAAGTGTATTCACATTTGCTCGTTGCCTCAGGTTTTCTTCCATCAGTTCCAGTGCCAACTCAAAAATATACTGCCGCCGTCTAAAGGATTTCAATGGATTATTCATTTCATATATCCTCATGGAATTTATCCCAGCAATATCGAGGTCTCGGAAGAAAATTACCATTGGCCAGCTTTGTGTTCTTTTGGATGTCGTAATCCGCGAACACATCAGATCAACGGTGTCGACCCCTCCTTTTGTGGCGTTATAATCCATTATCTGCACTGGCTTGCCTGTTTCCTCATCTATTTCGTGTCCATCGTGCAATGTTGACAAAACCAAAACTAACTTCTTTTTGGCAGCATACGAGATCAAAGTTGCGACGTCGTTACACCCAAATAAATGATGGCCAGGGACGAGGTTGGGATTTTGTTTCACAAATTCGGGCGGAAGTTCAGCTTTATTGCTTCTCAAAGTCCCAAGGAAAGTCAAGCCAACCGATAACATATGTTCAGCCAAGGGGTAACTACTAAACCAGTTATCTGTTGTAACGTTACGACTACTTTTTTTCAATGGATCACACAAATTGGTCACTATATCAAATGGCTTGTTGGAGGTTGAGCTGTAGGGGCCAGGTCTCTGGGT
Organism: Lepisma saccharinum; assembly: GCF_977018435.1. NCBI lineage: Eukaryota > Metazoa > Arthropoda > Insecta > Zygentoma > Lepismatidae > Lepisma > Lepisma saccharinum. The sequence goes on from NC_139230.1 coordinate 137,731,697, forward strand.
TCCAAAATAAATCATCATATTATAAGTATAATATGTCTGAGAATCACATACACAATATATTTTCAATCCATACTTTGAGGGCTTATTCGGCATGTACTGTATAAAACTACATCGACCACGAAAAGCCACCAGCATTTCGTCGATGGTTACACTTTCACCAACATTGTAGGCTCTTTGACAATTTGCTACAAAGGCTGTCTGAAAGTCACCTATAGGAGCTAATTTATCGGTAGCAGATCGCACTTGACGAGAATGTATGTCGTCAAAACGAAGAGATCTTAGAAACATTCGAAACCTGCGTTCACTAAAATTAGCCCGCAAAATAATCAAACCAGTCCCATTTTTTGTGAAAAACTCGGAAATATGTGCGCGGTTTCCACGTTTGACTGCCATCAAGAACAGAGCTCCAAAAACTGCTTTTATTTCTGCTCTTGAGGTGGGCCTGTAATCCCTGTCCCGAAAGCTGGTGCTAGACAGATTTTGCCTTTCAGTCTTTCGTTGAGCAATGTGTATATTAGTGTATTTGACAATGTCATCGATCATTTGTGGAGAAATTAGTGTCAGAAAACATTCGAGCCTTGTTTGACATTTTCTAGCTTCCCCTTTGGGACCCGGAAGAGTTTTTATAATGTTTGCAGACTTAGTTTTAGTGGTTTGTGTGAGAGGTTTGTTTGCCCAAATCGTATCACCATTCTTTCCGATGTAAAATCTCAAACCTGGACTTTCGTCGTCTTCTTCTCCCTCCTCAAGACTCTGGTTGTCGTCTTCCATTGCCTCTTCTAACTCTTCCTCGGTGTCACTGTTGTGGGTACCATATTCAACAAATTGGGGTTCGTAATCAACATCATCAGGGAAGTTCACTTCGTCCTCCTGAACTCCATTAGCTTGATCTTCCTCGTCCAGTTCGAGGAGGATTCTTCGAACATCTTCAGGGTTTGTGAAGCGTGCCCTGAAAAAGTGGAAAAAATAAACACACTTTTTCTAATATGGGAAAAAACATAATTTTACCTACTGTAAGTATATTGGGTATGAAAGGTACTACCTACAATAATTATTGGGTAGGTAGGTCCTAACTATTATACTGTCATTATTTTGTTATAATGAATAATTGGTAATGCTTGGGAGAGAGTCATATAATAAATGAATAATAAAGAAGATGAAAATTATGAGAGAAAAACATGAAATTGACGATAGAACGAATGCAATTTTGGTAAAAAAAAACTCTTGGTGATAGCACATAATAATTGTGATCCTGTTGGTCCCTAGTATGGTGCAAAGCACTGTAAAACTATAGTTTATTATTGCTTATACTCGTACATGCAATAAAACAAGAAAAAAAGCGAAATTGAATACTCACATTTTTTTCGAACGGTCGGAGAAATTGTCCCAGTACCGGGCGCACGGCGGTAGATTACCGACTACCTCACCCTTCCACCTTTTGATGATGACTGGCACGCGCGATATGCCGATCTGACAAGTGACTTCAGTGCCATATTGCGTAATATAGAGTAAATAGAGAATACAAATACCTCCCGCGCTTCGGGACACTCGTAGGCTGTAGATATTCCTGTTTTTGTGCCGTGGGCGGTAAACTACCGCCTACGCGCCCGCATGAAGGTTAAATTAAAAGTCTGAAACTTCGTGACGCGAGTTCGAACCCTGATGGGATCAATATTTTTTTTTTCAAGGTGAAGACTTACATGTGACAGGTTTCGAAATTACTCCATTATTTCGGCTCAATTTGGCATTTACGAATATGATTAATGCATAACATAATTGCGAAAGCCCGCCAACTTTCAATTCAATAGCAAACCTTCAGACATGAAAAAGTAGTGCCAAAGAAAAACCTATGTTTCGTTTTTTGGGGGGAAATACACGAAAATGAACAAAATTATGACTTTTTTTCAAAGTGGCATGCTACTTGCAAAGCGGTTTTTTTTGTTCCCTGCATAATGTCTCACAAATCTGTCACACTTCACTGTTGGAGAATTTAAGGCACTTGATGTTACGAAGTTAGAACCTTCAATACAGATCTAGGCTAATATTTTTTTAGTTTTTCCATCATTAGCTTGACTTGTGATTTAAGCCCACTCATGCAAAGATAATCTAATCGGGGCTCGGTCTACAGTTTGAGGTGAATCCGAACCACTCCATACCCCCACCGGGTATCGAAACCCGAACCACTCGATTGTAAGGTGACGACTTGACCACTATGCCATCGGGGAGGCCTTTGCTTCTTAGCATGTTTGCAGGCACGATTAAGCTAGGGATTCTATAAATAAATTAATGAAATTAACATAGTTCAACAATGAAAATAGGGGAAAGTGGGGGAATTGCGACCACCTAAGGGAGATTTTAAAAATCTCAAAAACTGTACGCAGTGAAACAAAAAGAAAATGTGGGCCTGAAAAAGCAATGTTTGTAGTACATCTCTGCGTATTACTTTGCTCCCTGTCGTTAATAGTTATCTCTGTAAACGTCAAGAAGTAAAAATGTGCGTGTGAGCTCAATTGCCATATGGCACTCAGTACTCATCCTAACAGTAAATCAATACCATTTTTGTACTATACGGAAACTATATCTTTAAGTACTTATATTTATTAATATGCAGATACAAATTAAATTGAGTACAATTTTGCACAAAAATGCACACATGGGACGCTTATTATGAGAAACGTCTTTGCACCCTTCATGTTCCCATCACAAACAGCGTGAGCGTCATTACCCGATAGGCGCTATATTATGTTCTTTGTTTCTCGTCTCATGAAGAACCTCAAATGTTTACTTTATAATAATTAAGAAATAAACAGGAGATACTATTATTATATCTGTAAAATTTTCAAGACTCGAGCTTAAACGTTCCATCTACTTACCTTGCACTTTTTTCCTTCCCAATTTTATAACAAAATATGACGAATTCGTTTTTCGCACCCTGCTTCTTTAAAGTTAACTCCACATGTGCCGCCTTTTGTTTGGTGCCTCGTAGTACTGGGTTCTAGATGTCAGCACAGGTTTCTCTTCAATAACACCCTCCGTAACGACTACAGAGGGGTGAGCGCCATTTCCCGCTGAGCGCCATTCCCCCACCTTCCCCTATGAAATAGCCCATGTTGCTGGATAAAAAGGAGGCAAGACTGTATGCAAATTTCTATCCTGGTTTTAATGGTCTGAATTAAATTCTCGCCAAATATGGCTAACTTGACGAGTTCAGTTAAACGCCAAACTCAAAATTGCATTTTGGAATTTGCGACAGCTAAATTGCGACATCATGAAGAAAATATATTATTTAAGCGTTTCCATCATTGTGTAAAAATTTTAGTGTCCTGATTGGGTAGTCACAAGTCTTTCCCTTATACTATTTAAAATTGGGTTAAGATATAACATTTATCCAATATGCAACTAATTCAAAGGCCGTCAGCCCATCGTCAGGTACGCGACGCACCAGCTCGGTCCCCTCGAACGACCAAGACCGGGCGTTGCTACCTAAAATGTCGGATACAGTGTTGCCAAGTTGGCCCGTTTGGGGCCAGAACTGGCCGTTTTGAGTACGTACTCAGCCCCAAAACTCAGCAAAAGCCCGAAGGGGCTTTTTAGCCCTACAGAGAGAAATCTTGCTACAAATCTAGCCCTTTCAGTAATGAAATGTTTTTTGGTATTTTCAGTAAAGTAAACTGCAAAGAAGAATTCACTTAACCGACCCTCCTCTGCACCTGCAAGCTCGTCCTGCGACCCCTCTTGGGGAGCATTTAGCAAGTGCACATTGTCACTTTATTCCCTTGTTTCTGTTTTTGATATGCTGTGTAGCCCGAGGCGAATTACGGATAGCGTCGATTCCAGAAAATGCAAATCTTTGTTCAGTTGTGTTGCATGTGGTCCTTGAAAGTTCACAGATATGCGGTGCGGAATCGACGAATCATTCGTAACAGTGAGGCTCGACCAGAGACTAGTTCGTGTGTGCGGGTGTGTGTGTGTGTGTGTGAGTGTGCGTGTGCATATATATGAAGGAGGAATATGCCGAAAATGTGTAATGCTTTTGTGTAATTTACTGCACCACAATTTACGGGGGAAATAAATTATTTAAGATAAGAAAATTTAATTTAGTTGAGCGTATGCCCCTCATCTTGACAGTTGATTAGTTGTGGTTCTTGAGTTTCAGAAATTTTGCACCAAAACACCCAAGATTTGCAAATCTAGCCCCCTGGATGTGAATTTTAGCTCCATTTTGGGTGCGATTTAGCCCGTTTTTCTCTCGTGCTGTTGGCAACACTGGTCGGATACTTATTTGCCTCGACTAATTACTCAAAACCTTTGGGACATGAGAAACCTCACCCCAGAGTTCGGGTACGGGTCTGCATCTAAACTTAGCTTACATACCTAAGGATTCTTAAATCTATATTCATGCATAATTACCCTCACTTCGGTACTTGGCATAACCATCGTGATCACGCCAGCGTTCTACTGACCAGTGAGAACGCGCATGCGGGTCACGATGGAAGCAGCACCAAAACAACTGAAGAACTTGTGGGTGAACAGGACCTCCACCCCACTGACCAGTGGCGGCGGGACACCCTGTCAAAGGAGAAGTCCGTCAATTTACAAATTTTATATATATACCGTGCGTCCATTTCGATCTTCAGCCGAGAGATCGGGAGAAGAGTGGCGGGCGGCGCTGACGGAGATGCCGACATTTGCGGCCTGTAATGCCCGCTTATTTTTATGGACATATGCAGACATTTATATAAATATTGCATATAATATATATATATATATATATATATATATATATAAATGTGTGTGTGTGTGTGTTTAGTTAAGTTTACTTATAACTTTTCAAAGAAACAAACTTTATCAATTACTGAATTTATTTACAACTCAATTGAAATTTTAAATTTTTGACTCATGGTTTGAGTTCCTAAAATATACAAACTTCTGATCATGATAATATAAACGATTTACAGTTTACAAGCACACCAAAAAAAAATAACAACTTCAGTTATTTGCATTTAAATTTGATACAAAAATAACCATAAACCCAAGATCACCTTTTCTACCACATGTCTGAATCCATCACAGCGACAACTGGGCATATTACGAGTGCAACAATTTCACATAAGGTCGAAGATCTTACTTTGTATTCAAAAGTTTTACAAAATACTGAACTTTATTATTAGCAAATTCTATATCTATGCCTTCATAATCCTTTCGCATTTGAGGTACACTACCAACTTAAGAGCCAACCTTGGCTAGTGCATAGCACTAAAGTTAACACTTACATTATGTTACTACGGAATGCGGGAGGTATACTACTCACTTAAGAGCAAACATCATAACAAATAACAGGGGAGCCAATCTCGACCCTTTTCAACAGGGGAAAACAATATCTACCCTTTACAAACGCCGCCGGCTACTCATCATAAAAGAAGATCTACAGAATACACTTAGATAATTCTCTTTTATAAAAAATATACGACCGATAACTTATTATAACTGACCCAATAATTTGTGCCACGACAAACAATAAATGAAACCATTCGCTTTTACCCAATGAGGCAAGTATTCAGATTCCAAACGGACGTGTATCTTATTTTCATAACGTTATTATGAAGCGTGCTCTCAGTTTAGGTAACAAAATATTTCAAATTTATTTACTGAACTTCCTGACCAGGAAAGTTCCGAAAGATTATTATTATTAGCTTGTACCTCCTGACCAGAAGCGTGTTCTCGGATTAATGCAACTAAATTCTAAATTTATTCACAGAACCTCCTGACCAGGAAAGTTCCGAATGATTTAAAAATATACAGTGCCCGTATTCTCACAGCCTGGACCCCGAATTGCGAAATGATTACCTTAAAGTCCTAGAACATAATTAATTTTGCCGTTGAATCTCCCAGTACTTATACTTCCGGATTGCATAATTTTCTACCCCGAACAAAAGATTAGGCCTAACTGAAAGTTATTTTTAACTCGCAACAATTACCCCTTCCAAGAGAGACAAAGAAAGAAACACAACGAAGGCTAAGTATACTGATAATACAAAGCGCAGCGCCGAGTGTAACCACCATTGATTTTTTCCTTTTCGAAACAAGAACATATATGTGACAAATTTTCTTATGTTAAAGCTAATGCTTCGTCAGAACGACTTCGCAGATAAAATAATATCAAATAATTATTTGTCAACTGGACAGCAATTCAACCTAGACAGTACCACTCCCTTCACAGTTCAACGTCAATTGAAGGTACTGCGGGTGTCAAGCGCATCATGTGGTAAGAAAGGGTGGGGGATCATAGGAGTAGTTAAGAAGGGGCTAGAGGGGCTAAGCCTCCCCAGACCCAGCCATTAGCCTCCCAGAAGCATGTGACATATGCATAAAATAATTAAGGAAAGAGAAACTGCACACAGAAATTAGATAATTCTCATGAAGCTTTTATGTATTACTCTTGTGGTGTGGCAGTCACAGATAAGGAAAGAATTTCAAATTATGTCCTGATGTAGAATACATTGAAAATTGAAGTGCATGTGCTTTTACGGGAACCATATGTTCCGAACAAGATTTCAATGAAAATATATCACCGTTATTTCTTTTGATCTTCCATTTTGGAGCGCTGGGTAAAGAAACATGGTTACAGTCAAACAATAGCGGCATTGCACCCAGTGTTTACATAAATGTAGCCTTTCAACAATGAGTTCATACAATTATTGTTTTCTTTTTTCGAACATGAAAAAGAGAAGCCGTCATTGTAGAGACTTGAACAGAATATCAGTTTTTATAGGGAAAAGGCGTCACCTCAAAGAAGTGAATTTAGTTTTTGTGGATTTGTATTGCTTGCGGGACATTTAAAGATACGAGGCGCATCCAGAAAGTAAGTTTCCCTATTTTTTAAAAATAAAACCAACACAGTTTCAGGAAACCATTTATTGGCAACAGGTACAGCAAAGGTTCAGCTATTTTTCAACATAGCAACAACCAGAATTGAGACACTTGTCGTATCGTGGTATCAACTTTTGGATCCCACTGTCGTAGAACTCTGCCGCCTGTGAATGGAACCAGCGTGTGACAGACGTCTTCAGCTCTTCGTAGTTGCCAAAACGCTCACCGGAGGACAGGAATTTCTTGAGGTGCAAGAAAACGTGAAAATCGCTGGGAGCCAGATCAGGACTGTAAGGTGGATGATCAAACAACTCCCAGCCAAATTCCGTCAAAACAGCTGCTGTGCGCCGAGCCGTATGTGGACGAGCATTGTCATGGAGGAGCACAACACCTGCAGTTGCCACGCCTCTTGTTTTGAATGGCACGTCGCAATTTCCTTAGTGTTTCACAGTAATGGTCAGCGTTCACCGTTTCACCTCTGGGGAGGAAGTCAATGAGCAAAATACCCTTCCTGTCCCAAAACACGGTGCACATCACTTTCTGTACCGACAGCGTCTGTTTGAATTTCTTCTTGACCGGAGATCCACTATGCCGCCAATGCATTGACTGCTGCTTGGTTTCCGGGGTGAAGTGCGAAATCCACGTCTCATCACCCGTGACGATCCTGTTGAGGAAATCATCGCCGTCATCATGGTACCGTTGCAGGAATGTCAGTGCTGCTCCTGAACGTTTCATTTTGTGTTCGGGTGTCAGGTTTTTCGGCACCCACCTGGCACACAATTTTTTGAACAGCAGGCGCTGCGTGACAATCTCATGCAACACGGATCGCGATATCTGCGGAAAAGGGCTACTCAACTCCGTAATCGTGAAGCGACGGTTCTCTACGAAGCGCTGCCGCACCAGCTCAACCAGATCATCAGTGATGAGGGACGGACGCCCACTGCGCTCTTCATCATGGACACTTTGACGACCTTCCGAAAACTGCCGACACCAGCGACGCACCATCTGCTTACTCATAATATTCGGCCCATAGACCTCACAGAGCTGACGATGAATGTCAATTGGCGCAATGCTTTGTGCATTCAGGAACTTTATCACCGACCGAACCTCGCATGCGGCGGGAGAAGGAATACGAGCTTCCATTTCGGACCACTGCTGCCTCGCTACTGGCATGCGGCGGGAGAAGGAATACGAGCTTCCACTTCGGACCACTGCTGCCTCGCTACTGGCGCCGGGCGGGATCTGTCCGCCTGGCATATGATTGATACGTCTTAGCTCTGCTGCGCATGCGCAATTTACACGGCTCATTATGTTTACTTTCACGGGAAAAAAATAGGGAAACTTACTTTCTGGATGCGCCTCGTACGTAGATGTACGCTTAAATGTCGCGATCCTGTAGAAGCGTTTCAATCATGCGTAATTGTTATATTAAATGATGATCACTGCAGTTCATTGGCGAAATCACTCTTATCCAAGTATTTTGTGTGCGTTGCACCGCGTCACCAATATGTATACAGATATGCCGGGTTTATTTGGATTTTTCATTCCACGAAGGCGGTGCAGTTGAAAGTTGTGTTCAACTCTACTGGAACGGGTGAATCTTGTGGATCACTTCTATGGATGCTGCTCTAGGAATCTCGGGTATCTCTTGGAGTCTCGGGATAGATTCATTCTTCTGGAGGTAAGAAGCAGCTTATTTGTTGTTTCAAGTAACCCACAGGAAGATTATCGTGGAAGGACACGTGCTTATGCTGACTGAATAACAGCTAGAAATCTTAACCATCTTTTAGAGATTGGAAAATATCGGAAAATCATTCTTTGATGTTTTGCTCCTACTGTTTGTGAAATTAAAGCACAGACGACAGAATGTTCATTCATTTGAATAGTGTTTTTTTAATAGTAAAAGTCCGGCGTCGAGCAAACAAGCCTAGACTATTGAATTTCAGAAAGAAATTTAAAGAATGCATGGGCAAAGTGATCATATAAAACCTGCTTCGAATGTCATAATCGGTTTTCTTTTGAAGTCACTTGGCCAGGTTTATATAAAAGTTATTTGGTCGAGATCCTCATTTAAAAGCCTAGTTTTCAGGATAATTAAATAATATTTCGTCTATAGATAGCAACTTTCTACATCCTTCATTCTATCATTTATTAGTGCATGTTCTTTTTTATATATATATTTTGCTTCATTCAGACCTTGTTTTCAGGCGCAAAGGGTAATTCTTTTAATAAAGAAATGAATTTATCCTTAAGTCTAGAGAGACCAAGAATAGCGCACCTTTCGCGATAATTCAGTAACTTGGCGAGGTTTCAATTTTGTAGTCCGTAATTCTTAGTTTCCTTAATTCACTTTCAATAGGCATTTCTTAAGATCCGAAAGTGTCATAATACCTATAGTGTTCCAGCTTAGTGCACTTAATTTCAGAGGCCCATATGCAGGGACTGCAGTTGAAACCTACTTTCAGTTTCAGTTTGGGCCGGAATGAAACATAGGGGTTCACTTTCAGTTCTCGAACTGAAACTGGAATGAAACCGGAGTATATATGTCCGAACCAGAACTGGAATGATCTGATGTTTTACGCCCAGTTCGGCCCGGAATGAAACAATTCGATTCATTTTCAGTTCTTAAACTGGAATGGAACCGGAATATATCTATCCGAATCGTAAGTCAAATGATCTGGGGTTTTAGTTTCAGTTCGGCCCGGAATGAAACCTTTCCATTCACTTTCAGTTCTCGAACTGGAACTGGAATGAGACAGGAGCATATCTATCAGAACCGTAACTAGTATGATCTGAGGTTGTACTTCTAGTTCGACCCGGAATGAAACCCTTCTGTTCATTTTCAGTTCTCGAACTAAAATTGGAACGAAACCGGAGTATATCTATCCGAACTGTAATTGGATGGTCTGAACTTTTACTTCCAGTTTGGCCCGGAATGAAAGTTTTCAGTTCAGTTCTCGAACTTAAACCGTTTCCAGACCCAAATGTTAAGGATCTGGGTGCGTTTTGCTATGTTTGAGATCGAGAAAAATACTGAGTAACTTTTACATTTTCTTCATTTAAGAACTGTATCTCACATTGTACTGACAATTGTACTTTTCTGTAATTATCTGTGAAATGAAAACGAAAAGTTTATATGAATCCGCCGCGACACTTTTTCCTCGGTTGATTCAGTTCAAAATGTCATCAAACAATGGGATGAAAATTAACTGTGAAAAAAGTTACGTATCTTCATTACAGTAACCAAATTTCTGAAAGTCGCGTATGACATCACAGTACAGTAACCAAGTTGTAGTTAAACAAATACATTTATGAAAGTAGCGTATGTCATCACAGTACAGCAACCAAATTGTAGTTAATAAAATAGATACAATTCTATGTGAGCTGTGGCTAGCTTCATTAGTGTGTCCATTTTCCCGCAAAACTACAACATCAATAACACATTAGATTTTCCAATGGCAGCAAATTTTCCAATTCATGGAAAATTGCATTTATTCTTTTGTATAATTTTGTTTGGTTTTCTGAATTCCTGAAAATAGAAAATTAAAATAAAATAGTGTATGAACTGTTAATTTATGAAAAACGCAATAAGCATCTATCCTCGATGGATATTTTCACACCTACAAATAACCATGGATTAAAGAAAAAGCACATAAAAATATGCTTCACAAACTTTGGTTGATTGTAAATGATACATGCCATAATTTTGTAGTACGAGTTCCTCCTCCTCGTATGTAACATAGTATTTGCACTTTAACATCTATTATTCAAATTTTGAATAAAAAAGGAAATTACGTTATACATAAATCTTAAATGTTAATCTTTTAAATGTCTTTCCAAACGAGAAGTATGAAAAACGACAGCAAACATGTGAGTATGAAAGACAACGACCATTCACCTTCCTCCTCGACGAACTCGTAAACACTACTGGAGCTAATAGAGGAACTGAAGGAATTTTCATCTTGGTTTAAGGCTGGAGGGTGCTGATCAGAATGCTTTTGGAATAAAGCATTCGTCCGCAAGACCATGAGATCATGAAGTGTTGGAGAGGAAAGGTTGTACCTCAAATCTGACATTACAAACTTCACACTTGAGAACAACCGCTCCACGCTTGCCTGGGTGGCTGGTGCAGCCAAAACCACCATGGCAACAGAATAAAGTTCTGGCATGGAATGCTTTCTCATATCCCAGAATTCTAATACGTTGTTGTTTCTTGGCAATCGTGGCGTCGTAGCTCGAAAAACCTTCAACAAGGGAAGAATATTCTTCATCGACTGACCTCCGTCTGCAGTAATTCGACTCGAATCTTTTTCTTTAAAATAAACTCCAGTTCATCCTCCTCGTCCAGATCTGCCGTCACATCTTCAGTGTCTCTAGTATCAGCTTCTAGAGTATTTCCTTTAGTATTGCATTTCTCTAATTGCAGCCACAATTTCATTATTTGTTTCTCTGCAGTAAGACAGGCTGATTCGGAACGAAGACAAAGATATCTTGGGTCCATATAAACAGACGCCACAAAAGCAGCATTCTGGAACAGCTTAAACTTCCCTTTCTTCCATGTGCAGCACAAGCTGTTTGGCGATTTGGGAACCAACGCGCTTTGTACGGAGTTTGCATTGTACCCAAGTTTCCAAAAGGTCTTTCATGAGGAGCTGTTCACGCTGTAAGGAAGCCATAGCCACCTTGACTGGTTGTAACGAGTCAACGAGTGTTTTGGTGGCACAGAAATCATCCTTGGATATGTCTATCTCATGTGGATTCCAGTTGTCCAGACAAAAATTCTGCAGTGGCAGCAAAACACGAGCATTCAGATGCATGAGTTCCATCTTGTGGGGCAGTCAAGTGCAGGAATATTGAGTTTGTACGCCTGAATCAATTTGATATTTGTTGATGTGCCCAGTCGTTTGCAGAGGACCCTCATTTTTTGTATTAGTCCTGACACGTCGGTTGATTTCAAGGTGTCAGCCACAGCAAGATGTAACGTATGTGCAGCACAACGAATGCAACTCAGAGCGAAGCCACTTGTGGCACATATCTCCAATCCCGACATAATGATTTCCTCCTGAGTTTCATTTTCGTCAAGGACTGACCCATTGTTGATGTTTTCCTCATCTAGGTCTTGGCCCTTCGAGTTATTTTCTTCTTCAAATTCCATTACTATTTCCCCTCCTTGCAACTGATCATCATGGAGCAGGGTGGCTGCTTTCACCATATCACTGCCATTATCACAGGTGAGGGAGTATATCTGTGACATATCAATGTGATAATCATGTAACACACAATTTATGAGTCTTCTAATTTTCTCACCTGTGGGAGATACAAGTATTTCTTTAACGGTGAGCGTCCTTAGCTGTACTGTCATATCTGTAATAAATTGCACGTTAATTCCAAGAAATCCTCTTCCGAGCTATGATACTGCATCGACCTTTAAAAAGAGTATCTTCCCAATGAACTCTGATGACAAGAAGTTATTTCTTGTTATTTGTGCTCGCTTCACAACTTCATTCTTCACAGTACGTGAAGTAATGGGTCGTCGTTCGTCGCGTGGCACTGCATTAAGAATGGGCTGAATAATTTCCTGCATCCCAGCATAATAGATTATGGAAAATGGACGACCATTTTCAGCGACCAGTTTGACCAGTGACGTCAGTAGAGAGTCTACCGTCTATTCTACACCATTGAGAACACTTGCCTTCCCCAGTTCCCCATTCAAAGGAAATTTATTGTGGTTTAAGCCGACAGTGTGTCGATCAAACTTCTTTCGTGACCGCACAACCAATGACCACCACTCTTGGACAATGTCGATATGAGAATTGTTTCTTGAATTGCGCTGAAGCTGTGGTGAAAAACACGATTCCAATGTGGATTTGATTAATATCTTGTACGAACAGGTTTATTTATAGTAACTGGATTTAAACAGTTTGATGGCATGATAGTCGGGTAGGAGGCCAGGTGATTGGTTGGGAACGGGAATGCAATGCGATGTAAGGCACTGTTGGAAAATCTTACATACTTCCTGTTCCCTTCCTACAGGTGGTGACGCAATAGAAACTGGACCGGACGGACGTAGTGACTAGTGAGTTGCCTACTGACTATTTGAATCAACAATGTTATTTTTTTATGTTGTAACAATATTACATTTATTTTGTTATAATTGAAATCTGGGCTATAAAATATGAAAAATGACACCAAACACGACCAAAATATACGAATAACAAACATATTGCCACTCAGAAGTAATAAATACGTATCTATATTATTATGTAGCGTATTGGAAGCAATGAGTTCGTGTTTGGTGTCATTTTTCACACTTATTTCATACAATTTTTAGGTATATAAAATATTGAGAATTCAGGGGGTACACAGAAATATTCAGTAATGTCAAGGGGGACTCTCAGGCAAAAAGTTTGAGAAACACTGCCTTAATGGTATTTCGGATCTTAACTATTTCCAAATATTCGGATCTGGCAGCCCCCAAAATACCAAAATTGTTCACTACGAAGTTTTATTCCGAAACAAAACTTGAACTGAAAGTACACGGAGGGTTATAGTGCACCAGAATGTAGCGAAACATTTCAGTTCAGGTTCGGGTGCGAACCAGAAGTGTTCACAATGAGGTTTCATTCCGGAACTGAACTGAAACCGAAATTACACGGAGGGTTATGGTGCACCAGAATGTAGCGAAACATTTCAGTTCAGGTTCGGGTGCGAACTATAAGTCGAACTGGAGCATGTTTCAGTTAGAGTTCAAATTCGGTTCGCAGTCCCTGCCCATATGTACAGTCATGGAAAGTAGTTCTTGGGCCACGAGACCTACGATATCGTAACATCTTAAAGCCTGTTGTCTATGCAACCCAAATAACAAAATTGTCGCTTGGGTTTGCCTGGCTGACCTGGATTCTCGGGAATGATTGAGTATTGACAGCAGCGTGAGTCATACCCCCAAGCCCAGCCATAACAAACAACAGCTGGGTGCCGTGAGACCACCAGAAAAAATTTCAGGAATTGGTTTCTTAACAGCAGCTATTCGTAAGAAAATATTCTCTTTACTGATATTAGAGTCATTGTCAAGAAAGTTCACTGAAATGGTGGTTTTCGTCGAATCATCATCGCGCAACACACATGCTGTCAACCCAGAAGTCCTTGAAAAAGATTGGAGTTAAAAACAACTACTTGAGTAATGATAAGACGAATCGCTATTCAATAGTCCCAACTTAGAATTTTGTGTAAGACATGGATCATCATGTCCTATCATCCATTTCATAACTTCATTAATCATCCTCATCGCCTTTGTTGAATCCAAATGCTAGAAAAGCAATATAAAATAAGCAAAATTAAGAAATTAATAAATGACATTTTCAGCGATTTCACGCAGCGACTCAGTTACATGTAGACAAAGTTTCATTAATCGGGAACCAAGGGCCCCCTCGTTGTGCTTCATTGTCATTTTCCCTCCACTTTGCCTGCCGCGATTAACCTGATGTTGATTAATGCACAATCCACAAAGTGCACCAAAGTGGCGCATATTATGAATAGGTAAACTATGTGATATTATGCTAATTTACAATTTAGTAATAAAATGTGAATTTTGGGGGCTTCAGTTAAGTGGCTGCACATCCATTACGTAATCGCGATATCATCAAATTGTACGAAGCTTGTCTACACCTACGTAAAGTGTCGGTCCCCGTCATAGGCGTGCGCTGACCCTCTGATTAGAGGGGGATAGCCTTGATTATATTTCAGGCCGGAAAAGAATAACGTAATTTCATCTCACTTGTTTAAATTTTATTGCATTGATGAGTGTGTTTATATATACACCCCTCCCCCCGCCCCACACACACATATAAATACATACATACATACATATATATATACAACACACACACACACACACACACACACACACACACACACACACACACACATACACACACATATACATATATACCAACAGTAAAAATCATATAAATTGTCTCTCAAATTCCTCCCAACAATTGTTCATGCACTTAAGAGAAAACCTTTTAGCAGCAGTACTCCTCTCCTCGGTAATACAAAATGCATTACAGAAAACAAATTGCGAGCGAAGCGACCAATAAATTTTCAGATCCAAATTTTTGCAAAATAAAAACAATGTCGATTTAATATGGGGAAAAAAATTCATGGAGCGCCATATTATTCTCTTTTACAATTCTTTTCATTTAGATCTTTTGGCATCCAGGGTTAACTCCCGCCGACCCCTAGCTACGGCTCTGAACTTGACTAGACTGCAAGAAAAGCAGACATTGCGAGCGAAGCGAGCAAGAACATTTTACAAAAGGTATTTATATTTGTATAAAATTTGAAATCAAGGGGGCAATTGCAGCTCTGTCCCTCCCCCCCCCCCCGCAGGTGCTCTTGGCAGTCAGGAAGAAATAATGCAAGAAAGACGTGAAAACAAAATCCATCTTGAGTATCCTTTTGTCCTGCTACTCTTAGATTCTGCTACTCTTGTTTTCCTTTACTTCCATGTTTGCCCCCTAAAATTGATTTCCGTTCAAGGTTGTGGGGAACTGTGGTTTCGCCACTGCACCCCCTTCCCCCGTAGTTGCCTTTAGTGTTGCCCACGAGACGAGACTTTGGCCTGTCTCGTCTCGTGGAAATGCTGTGAAATGCTGTCTCGTCTCGAAAATATTCGTTTGTCTCGGGACATATGATCAATCTCGTCTCGTCTCGAATTTTTAAAAGCCTGTCCCGTCTCGTCCCGTGGGCAACACTAGTTGCCTTGAACTTTCATCGACTTGAAAATACTTAATTTTCTTTAAGAGTATAATATAGTTTAATAACGGCGATAGGATTCATCTATCCTAAATTTCTAGGTGAAAATATACTAATATAGGGGCATAGATGTCTGAAAGGGAGGCAAGGATTGCCACATCTTCCTTCCCCTTAGAAAACGAATGTCAACCAAAAAGTACGTTTTCACATGTATAATTTGATTTCAGTCATTATAATTTACATTAATTATTATGAGGATGCAGGAATGCGATAATGCAACACTATTATCGGGGTAATATGCCCCATGGAAAAATACCTTGCTTGTCTCTTCGTGGAAAAAATCTGCAGCCGTCCATGATTAGGGGTGCATTTGCCCTCCCCCTGGCCCCATGGGCGCACGCCTATGATCCCCGTGATGGGATATGTAGCGCAAAGCCAGGACTTTAAGATCAAATTTGTTTTGTTATTGTTTTTATTAGTAATTACCTCAGTTTTCTTCCTCTGAAGTTAAATTATTCATGACGACGATTTATGATTACATTAAAGACATGAATGAACATACACAATGAATCCATTTTGGTCGGAACTCGAACTCGGAACCTTGTTCGGCAAGAAATAAAAATATCCATAAGGCATGAGTGTTTCATTGGAGATGTTCTTCTACTTCCGTCATTTTATCACTAATATATTTCTTTAATATACAATAATAAGTCACAACTACCTAAAAATAAATATTATTTTGATTTTCACATTCATATGTTTTTTTTACGGTTAGAGTGTGAACTGGCACCTGTTTATTTAGATTGTTCATTATGTTTCGTGTGTAGATAAAGATAGGAAATATGCTTGAGGAACGATTAGGGCTATAAGAATTCCGTCCGTGACAGAGTGGTTAGCACAGTGCGCTACGATGTCTGATGTCCTGGGTTCGAATCCCGTCTTGCGTATGGGTGTTCTTTGTGAGTGCCCCTTCATCAATTTCATCATATCACTCATCCTCGTCGTCGCGATTAGCAAGAGGTGAAAGAAAAACGACGCTAAATAAGAAAATAAGAAAATAAAAAGACTTCTAAGAATCATTCTTATTTCCGGACGTGTCCTACATTTTATAGTTGTGTCTGGCCTCCGGAAGGAATTTGAAAGAAATCTCAAATGTCTTATACGTATTTTGAGCATCACGTAACTTCAAATTAGATGGAGAAACAGAAAAACTGAGGGAAGTCTAAGAAAACGTGGTTCCTTGGAGAAGTATGCTTAAATCAAAGAGTATGCATGGTTGCTACTGGATGTTCGGAAAAACAAATTCAATCCCAGCTCAGAAATTACTTCACGATTTTCTAGATCCGAAAAAGTCCGGATATATGTATAAAAATGCTTACTTTGTGAAGTTTTATCGATATAAGTGTCGGTAATTTGTTCGAAGTAACAAGTAATTTTTCTCCTTATTGGAGAAATAAGGCACACAATTCTGTTTTTTCCCAGTGTATAGTGGTTTTTTACATATTAATAAACAAGAACTTCCATACTTTGTTACGAAATTGTGAATTTTTTCCTTCCTGAATTCATGGATTGTTTTCTCTTCCTGGCCCCACATCGACGAACAACGTTCTGTCTTACATACACAAGTTGAAATCACATACAGCCGTGCTATTAATTAGCAGTTGAGGAATTTTGAACTCAACCGTTCACTTCAACATTAATTTTTCAGCTGAAGATGTGTCATATTCTCGTTATATGCTAAGATGTCCTAGTAACCTATTATATTTACTGCAAATGCGTTCGTGTCCAACATTTTGAGACATTTTGTCCTACTTTCCGCTGAAGAGTGATCTGATAGCCCTGTGTGTGATGAGAACAGTTTTTACTATATTTCTGATATAATTTATTCCAGCATTTCCTTCAACTTCTATTACCTTGTTATTACCTCCAATGCTTACACGACTTTTCCTTCGTGCTCGACCTTTGGGATCAGAAATGTTTACAATACCCCCATCTCCCGCGTGTAAATAGTAGGCAACAACACTCTGGAAGACCATAATGTATACAACTTGTTTACTACATATTTTACGAAAATATTACGTAGAATGTTAGCTTGATATAACTGTGGATTGGAACGATCGAAATAAAATACCTGTTTTATACGCACACTGGAACGAGCGCAGGCCTGCTGTGAGTCACTCTGGCAGTGAAGGTCACTGATCGAAGCAGTTGGTGCTTGCTTACTACAAGCAGGCGCCTTATCTTTCCTCAAGGAAACACGGAAATCTTAGTTACTTACTTTCGCGAGACTAATGGTGAACATTTACAGGAACGTAAGGAGTAGTATCGTATTCTATTGGAATTAGATTTCGTGGTGTTTTAAAGGTATCATAACAATATGTAAATCTCTTTTGTGACCTACACTGAACTTATTTTAAAGTTTCATTGACATGTGAAAGCGGAAATTTAGAGATCCTTCTTCCTTACGATTTCTAAACAACCGAAGAGTGTGGTGAACGTGAAACTACTTATTGTTCGCATCAACGATATGCATTATACAAATGGTCCTTAATCAAAAACCCTATTACATCACAGGAAGTGATATTTAAAACAATTCTACCACGTATCCAACGTAACCAATATTCAGATTGATTCCAAGCTTCTGTTTGGGTTATTTTGTGTCGCATTTTTACCTCTTGCGATAATCGCGACGACGAAGATGATGGGTAATGATACGAATGCAATGCTACATCTAAGCCTCAACAGGTTTCAAAAATGGATCCTCTGGCTTTGTAGAGAGTTACGATGATTTTGATTTTTATTTTCATTTGGTATTTTAAGTCCACTTTATGCACACAAAGGCTAATCGAGACTGCATCTACAGTTTAAAGTGGGATCCTAACCACTGTGTCTCCACCGGGTATCGAACAGGGGACTCCTTGATTACAAGGCGACTCCTCTACTACAGCACCATCGGGAAGGATGAGAGAGAGAGAGAGAGAGAGAGAGAGAGAGAGAGAGAGAGAGAGAGAGAGAGAGAGAGAGAGAGAGAGAGAGAGAGTTAGAGTTACGGTGACTACGATAATGAAGAATTGAAAGTAGCAGAACGCCTAAGCTATTCTTTTGTCAATATTGGAATCGTTAATGAATCTTATGAATGTCAGTTCAAATTGAAAAAAAATAAACTAAAAGATTTCCAGAGTGCCGTTACAAATCGTTAATTTTTCTCTTTCCACACATTACTTAGCTACTATGTAGATATTTGCATGCTAAGATCTGGAAACTGCTGCATTTTCAGTGTTTGGAATTGCGATTTATTTCTGAGAATGGAGTGAGTAGTGGGAAAAGGATCACCTCACATGTTTGGATTATACCTCCCCGCGAAAAAAAGACACAAAATATATATCGGCTGTTGTTCTTATAAGGAAATATAACACGTATGAATTGTCTCAAGAAATATTGGAGCCTATTTCCATCCCTACGAAACTTGGAAGAAAGCCCACGTAGAGATTGGGAAGTTTTGTTACAACAAAATCGGGATGTATAGTAAATTAAAATGCAAAGTCCTACCTTGTGCTTTGCACCAAGCCATGAAGGCGTATAGGGGGCTTGGAGTTAGTGGAGTTAGGTCCCCACGCTTTCTTCATCAGGCCGTAGGTGGGAATGATGTGATCAGCACCACGCCCCTGGCCGCCATACCCCCCCCCCCTTCCCCAGAGTTTCCTCCAGGTACCGACTTTATACGACGCTGGGTGGGCACCGAAGCAGCTTGAACAGGTGTACAAAATCCCGATTATCCCCCGTCGAGGATCGAACCCAGATCTCTCGCATGGTAATAAAACGCCCTAACGACTGTGCTACTGCGGCACATACAGTAATTAAGGCAAGAATTGTTTTAGCGTTTCGTTCAACGTTTTTAGGGGAATCATTTTCGGAGATATAACGTGTAGCTCTTGTCGGTTCTGTGACCTGGCTTGAGAAAAGGCGTTTTTCTGACGAACAACATTCCACCTGACAAGTCACGTGACTTTCCTACATTTCCTGTGCCTGTTGGCTTTTGCATGAAAGACGAGTTGCTCTTGAGACAGACAGAATCACCCGATCACCTAATGGTGCAATGTGTGTTGCCTACCTTTCCGGCATTATTTACTGCCATTAAAGTCTTATGGGGAAGAACTTTTTTCCACCACTGTACCTACATATAAAAATAAACATTATATCGTTAAGCATTTTTTTATACGTGGCTGCTCATTAAATGTTGGCAAAACTTATACATTGCCGTTCATTCTTATTTGATTTCTGATTTGCCAATAGGCGGTACTGGACTATAATCTGAATCAACGGAACTTAGAATGGCATTGGTTTCTGTTTGATTAGATATTAAGCACAAGGGCGCCCGCAGAGTGGAGTGGAGATGTCTGGAAAGACTTCATTGAAAGACTCCATACGTATAGTGTAACCCACGGGTTTCTGCCGCGATCTGCGCGGCACAATGAGAGGACCAGTGTTGCTAATCCGTTCGATAGAAAAATCGCTAGTGCGCCGAGGCACAGCTATTACAGAAATCAGCTCTATCTAACGTTGAGTTTTTAACGCCATGCATTTTAACCAGGGCTGGGATTGATATGTACAGTCACGGACAGTTCTGGGTTGTAACAATCTCATTAACTTTCAATGGATTCGTTACAACCTAGTAGTTTGGGTTTGGTTTAAGTTGGTGTTTTAAGTCCACTTTATACACAGTAAAGCTAATCGGGACTGGACCTACGGTTTAAAGTGGGATCCGAACCACTGTGCCATGTGCCTCCACCGGGTATCGAACCCGGGACTCCTTGATTACAAGGGGACCCAGAAGTGTCCGTGACTACATACATGAACTAAAACTTCGCTAAATATGGACTAACACATGCGTAAAATTACCCAAAATGATGCAAAGACGACGTCTTCATAGTTATTCATTATTTGTGTGATTTGAAATAAAGTTAAAAAAAATAATTTTCCATTGCATTAATGCACCTGGTGGCATTTTAACTGTTCACTCCCAATAAGCCTGTCCACACTGGTACTGGAACTGCAACGATATGTGATTGATACACGACTGACACTACCACTGGTTTGAGAACTAATAACCTGCAAATGTGTTAAACCGCGACAATTGGATCACAAACACTCCTTAAGCAGTATTATTGCCTCTCTGTGATGGGCGACAGTCGGTTGCCTTTGTTCTACATTTACAAACTATGTCGGCTTTCGCAACAATAACAAGAATAAGAAGTTCATATATTGCTCTAAGACAATAAGCCGCGCGGCTTTTTCCTTTGTTACAAACTTGTCACCAATCAAAGCATGCCAATTTTAACAAAGAAAGCAATGTGCATCGCATTAGCAGCAAAAATAACAGCTTCAATCATACAATTTCTACAAGAACACGTGCCGGAGCCGGGAGTTGAAATTCTCATGCATCCACATAAGTCATTTCGTTTTAGCAATTCTAAAGTGATGAAATATGAACCAATAGTACTGGAGGCATTATGGAATTTAACGTTCACTAACCAAACACATACCCTTTTACATACACACACGCAATACACGCACACAACGTCAAACCAGTCAAATACTTAAAATAAAAATATGGCACTTCCAATTCAACAAAACTCACCGCCACTTTGCCTTTCTTCTTCCATGATATAATTAGTGCTTCATTAATACAGTTAGCATCACTAGTTACTAGCTAGCCAATGAACATGCACTGCATAAAAGCAGCAACCACTACGTCATGATATATTGCCACATTACCGTCCCTGTCGAACGCCCTGAACCACGACCTGGAGCGCTATTCAATTGTTTTCAGTGATGTTTGCGCGAGTGTGTCCAGGAATGGAATGAAAATTGGCAACAATGGCGAAGGTTGGTGAGCAGGGTAGAACACGTGATGCTGAGAGAGAGAGGGAGACGAAACGAAAATTGGGATCTGCGCAAAGGCAAAGATATGTGTGTTACACTCTACAATTCTAATTTTGAAATTATAATTTGCTAATTACCATGAACAGAGGATTACCCATTAATATTATCACATATTAAAATTATACCTTCTTTATTCTAAAGACGAAATGTGTTCTTTAATAAATTTACAACCATCTATAATAGTATATTTATTCCTTTGACAATTAAATTTATTTTGGATAAGATGATGAGGGGATCACCTGTCTCCCAAGGAGAATGCCCGTGATGATTTTTGTAATGGATAAAAGCATGACTAAAGTTAGCCCCGTTAGCCCCGCCAAGCGGACGGGCAAAACTACGCCTATGCTCACAGACTATAAGTTAATGTTGTGTGTGTATTTAATATACACAATATAAGACGATTGAAGACGTGCTTTTGTGCAAGGTTAGTGTTTTCAACCCCTAATGATCATCGTGCTCTAGCTTCTGTCAACATAGCAGATTCTGATATGTGGCGACTAATATTATAAGTCAATGGCACATACATTATTATATTTTTAAACTAACTATTTGACAAACAAGAGTGATTTTTCAGGAATCTGTGAAGACATTCATCCAGTCTGTACTGATTTTGCGAGTTTATCCTTCTACTTTTGTGTTCAAATTACAAGCTAGAAAAGAAGTTTGCATACGTAAGAGAAAGAAACGAATGTGATCCTGAAGTCACATCATTCGGGCCGTTACAGAAAAAGAGATATATTCTTATTGCTTTGGATTGTTTTTCTCCCGTCTGCATCTTGAATGTCAATTTGATTTGTTTTTTTGTTAGCTTCGCTTTTCTTCCACTTTTAGTTAATCGCGACGAAGAAGATAAATGATGATATGGGAAAATTGATAAAGGGACACTCGCAAAGAAGACCCACGCTCAGATCAGAATTCTAACCCGGGTCCTCTTGGTGAACGTCGTCGTTGCTGTTACGTTAAGCTAGCGATAGAGGTAATGGAACCACCATCCACTCCCCTGTGCCTTCAAATGAATTTGAGCTTTTCTACAAGCAAAAGGATTGATTCAGTTTCTTTTTAGATTAGTTATGTGATACTGAGTATCTCGAACATTTTTCCCGAACTTTTTCCTGCCATTTTCTTTTAAAATTGGACACTGGATTACATCAATAATTAAAATGCAAGGCTTTCCTGTAACAGTTTCTTTTCACTCGGCAAGTCAGAAAATTCTCTGTATCCGGTGAAAACTTGAGTGGTAAGCAACACTGCAGAGTGCTGTTTTCCAGAACCTTTACTTCGGCTGTTCTACCACACTCGATCGGCTCCGAAGCTGATCTTTAACTCAAACGAGAGTGCTAGTTTTTGTGAACAGAAAGGTACCAAAGGAAAGTAAACTGTCCTTGCCCACAGTTCTGAATTTCTTTCTCAGGACGACTTCTCTTAATGCATTTGTGTAATGTTTGTAATGTACTATATTATACATTAGCACCAGTTGTAAAATGTAGGAACATGAATTGTCTACTTCACAATACCGCTTGGCATTCAATCCATTTTGGTGGCGAGTTGTAAGGATTGCAACTATGTATATGGTAACCAGACGTCCTCTTTTATCCAGTCATGTCCTTCTTTTTAGGTGTTTGTCCGGCGTCCGGGCGGATTTTTTAGAAATCTGTAAATGTCCTCATTTTTCGGAGAGAGTATAGCAAATGTGCTGCATAGAGAATGCTTGCACATACAATGATCATTATATCACTTGGGCCGCGTTTTCGAGCAATGCTCACCTAGCATCTGGTAGCTGAACACGATAGTAGAAGGGCAGGAGGATAAGACCATGACAGAGCAGAATTTGACACGTCCGGTGTTAGGTTACATCCGGTGACAGCCGTGTACGAGCGGATAGAACACTGAGTCAGCAGAAAGTTGACGTGCCTGTTGACCTTGAAGACGTCCGGTGGCGATGTGGAAGGGGAAGGGGGTAATTGACCCATGACGTTGTTTTTTGATGTATGCTAACCTAACGCGTGCGTATGCTTGTGTGTGTGTGTGTGTGTGTGTGTGTGTGTGAAGGAAATGCGCGCGCAACCATTGTATAAGATGCAAAGTCGTGAAGGAACGTGATTTGAAGATGGCGCCAAAGGTGTCGTAACCCCGAGAGCTTAGCGGCTAAGGTTATTGCTCTGTAAACAAGGGTGTCGAGGGTTCGATTCCTGGTAGTCAATATTGATTGAGTTAGTGTTTTAAGTCTACTTTATGCACAGCAAGGCTAATCTTGACTGGACCTACAGTTTAAAGTGGGAATCCGAACCACTGTGTGCCTCCACCGGGTACCGAACCTGGGACCCTTTGATTACATCGCGGCGACGTCAATATCGAAATGTCTCGATTAGCCTTTGCGTAAATAAACCCAACAAGATAGCGGTGTTCGAAAATCGAGTTGGGTTAATGGTTAAAGTTGTCGCCTTGTAATGAAGAGCTCCCGGGTTCGATTCAGTACGTAGTCAAATGGAGTCAATTGTTTTTGTCCACCACTATAAATCCAGATTAGTCTATCTGTGCATATATAGTCTTTGAAAAAAAACAATATGACGGCCGCGTTCTGTGTGCGGCGGCTGCGCTGCGCGGGCGGCGCGACGCGGCTTAGATGTTGTTGCTTAGATATAGATAAGTTTAAATATGAATTTATTAAAGCGGATGTTTTAATCAAGTGGTTCCGGGTTCGATTCCCATTGTTGGCATAACTGGGTATTCAATTCTATTAGTTTAAAAGTCTCGATTAGCTTTTGTGCACGAAGAGGAAATGAACTAAAGTGGAAATGGGGTGTAAAAGTTAACGTTGATACACAAACAGTCTTGATTAGCCTAACTGTGTATAAATCAGGGTTTCGGAGCAGAACGGATCAACGCTTCGGCTGTTGCCCACGATCCGGAGCGGAGCAGCGGGAATCGGAAAATTTCTCGCTCCGCTCCGGAGCAAGTAGCGAAATTTTAGAAAATGGTTCTCTCCGCTCCGGAGCGGAGCGCAGAGGAAGTTGGAAAATTTCTCGCTCCGCTCCGGAGCGAGGAGCGATATTCAAAGAACTTGCCCACTCCGCTCCGGAGCGCTCCGAGGTTGGATAATACGAGTGTATACAGAAAACTAACGATCAAAGGTTCAGAGTACATTAGTAATTTTGTTTGTGGAATTTGTACGCCATTTGAAAATCGCCCGTTATTGTTGTTATAAAACTGATTATTACTAAAGCTAACGCCACGGAAACAGTCCAGACAAGATTACGTCACTCAACTACAGTGTTGCCAATAAGCAAGGAATAATCCTTACACAATACACCAGGGAAGGCACAATCAACCGCATACGTACAACGCGCAATGTGTCAACTGTGAAGCGTAAAAGAAGTGTGGCAAACCTGGAGGGCCAGGGGTGTGGAGGAGGCAAGGGGAAGCTTCGATCTTCACTGGACTGTTTTCGTGAAGAGAGCGATGATATTATTATTATTATTATTATTATTATTATTACATTTTCATTATCACTTTTACTACTCTACTACTACTTTTTGGGACAATATATTTCAATAGCAGGTGTGCCACCTGTGGTTTTATGAGTTGAGAGAATGGAACCACTTTCTCATTTCCTGCCACCAGGGATCGCGACTGAAACTCATTTCGGTTCAACTTCTGGTTCGGGCTAAGCACTTCAGCATATCGGCCCGACGTTACAATCCATGGCGCGGAAGAAATGAGTTATTCCGGAATATTGGTTCGAGTAACACTGGCGAAACTACTGCAGAGAATCCATTTGACCTTCTAAAGGCCAGGAGCACGCAGAGGAAAGGCGAAGCATTTTGTACGGAGGAAGATAAAAAGCAGACAGGTGTTCATGCAAAACACTCGCTGGTGCACAATTGCCATATCTAACTTTCTTTTACGCTGGTTATGTATGATACTTTGAATGTAGCGAAAGGGAAAAGTTGAAAGTAATTTGAAATTCAGGTTGCTAATTTTAACTTTCCGATTTTTGAATGTATGAAGTTGAAACTCTGAATCATGCTTATTAATGTTACTGTAAACACGGCCAATTAGGAAACGTTTTAATTTGAAATACAGAGTTTTCATATCTAACTTTTCAAAAAACCTTGACACTAGAAAGTTGAAAACCGGCTTAACCAAAAATGTAAGTTGCCACATTTGGTTTAATTTTATGAAGATATA
The DNA here is from genome assembly GCF_977018435.1 of Lepisma saccharinum. Classification (NCBI taxonomy): domain Eukaryota; kingdom Metazoa; phylum Arthropoda; class Insecta; order Zygentoma; family Lepismatidae; genus Lepisma; species Lepisma saccharinum. The sequence continues at coordinate 137,757,452 of NC_139230.1, forward strand.
AAGTCGAAAATCGGAATGATGTTTGTATACAGCCGAACAGGGGAATTTAAATAGTATGAAATACAGGGTTGTTATATCGATTGTTTTTCCCAATTTTAAAGGCAGGAAGTTGAAATAGGTATTTAATGGTTACATACGTATACTACTGCAAAAATTACAAAATGTCTGGTTGCCATATCTAACATTTCAAGTTTGTAAGCAGTAACCTGGAAATAGGCATGGTGGTTATAAGAAAATTACAAAAAAATTGGAAAAACGACGAATGGAATGTTGCTATATTTAACTTTCTGAGTCTAGAAAGCCAGAAAACGTATACGTATAAAATTAATATATTTTTTTGTATTAAGTACGTTGTACACAGCAAACTGAAAGCATGTTTTCAGTAATGAACAATGTGTAGTCAGCAGATAAGTCGAAACAAGATGTATAAACCTTAATAACCGTGAAAAAAACAAAATGTAATTTTATCTACTTGGATAAGGGCATGTCCTGAATTTTATAGTTTCATTTTGGAAAACAGGGCTGCTAGCAATTCCTCACTGATGGCATTTGATTTGATTTTTGTTACTTAGCATTGAATTTTGGGCTAATCGCGACGATGATAATGAGAAAATTGATAAATGTGTACTGAAAAAAAAAGTAGCGCACTGTACCCCGATAACATAGTGGTAACAACGTCGCCTTGTAAAGAAGAGACACTGAGATCGATACCCGGTGGAGGGACATAGTGGCTCGAATCCCACTTTAGGTAGGATTTAAACTGTAGGTCTATTCTCGATAGCGTATTGTTGAGTCTTAAATCCATCAAAAGTCCATAACAAAAGGCATTGTTTCAACGTATGTTGAATGTATAATTGCAATGTATATGGTGATAAATTAATCCTTAAACAAATATACATTTGTAATTCTGTTTAATAATAACACTTCACTTTCCTTTACATCTATTCACAAGAGCATAAAAATACAACTTGGAAATTAATTTCCAAATTAACAACCTCTTATTCATATCTTTTACGTGCGTGTGTGTGTGTTTTCTGAAATCTGGCATCTATTCACTTCACAAGTGTCTATTACATAACAGAAAGCATCATTTGGTATTCAATATCAGACGAATAACGAATTTCGTGGGAATATTTCTGCGAGTTCGTGGATGTGAGTTCCAACTCTCAACGACAAATGGTGTTGGTTTGACCCGCGTTAATGTCATTGGTGTTTTCTTTGTGTTTGTTTCTCTATCACAGTATATTTCTTTTCCATAGTTTCGGTGTCCTATTTTTTACCGACTTATCTAGAATTTGTTTAAAATTACGGATCATGAGAAATATACGATTAAAGGCAAGGCAAACGTAATAGTCCGGAAAAGACAAATTGAAACGTATACTTAGTTGAAAGGACAATTGG